>NC_041387.1:154240933-154274987 GCF_002162155.2 Triticum dicoccoides | reverse complement strand
GACGGGAAGAGTGAAGGCCATGCAAAGTTGAAGAATTTGAAAAACTGAGAAATTTTGGAAATGAAGAAAAACTCAAATTGAAAATTTTCAACTTTGGTTGGTAGCGTAACCCACCGTATAAGAAAGCTGATTTCAGACACCGCATACAACTCTCGTAGGGTTCTGAGAATCAATTTCTTCACACTTAGAGGGTTTGTCTTCATTGATTGAAGAAAAACGTTACTTTGTGTGTTGCACATCTAAGTCATCAAGTCAGCATAAGTGTTAGGATGTGTGTCCTTTTCAAAGAACATTTGAAGATTCTAGGATGTTTAGCTCAAACCGCAACTTGCTAAATCTCTTCTCATCCAAGGGCTTTGTGAAGATATCGGCCAGCTGGTCTTCAGTACTTGTGTGGTCGATGGAGTTGTCGCCCTTCAACATATGGTCACGAAGAAAATGATGACGAATCTGGATGTGCTTTGTCTTCGAGTGCTGAACTAGGTTGTGAGCAATCTTGATAGCACTCTCATTGTCGCAGTAGAGTAGCACATTCTTCACATTGATGCCATAGTCCTTGAGTGTTTGCTTCATCCATAGTAATTGAGCACAGCAAGATCCAGCAGCAATGTACTCAGCTTCTAAAGTGGAGAGTGATATGCAGTTCCGCTTCTTCGAGGACCAACATACCAAGGATCATCTGAGGAAATGACATTTGCCTGACGTTGACTTGCGGTCCACCTGATCGCCAGCATATTCAGAGTCTGAATATCTAATGAGATCAAAGGAAGAGCCCTTGGGATACCATAATCCAAGTGTTGGTGTGTGAGCTAGATATCGAAGAATATGCTTCACAGCCTTATGGTGTGATTCCTTCGGTGTAGCTTGAAATCGGACACACATGCAAACACAAAGCATAATATCCGCCCTAGATGCACATAGGTACAATAAAGAGACAATCATGGAGTGGTACACCTTTTGATCGAAGTCTTTACCATTTTCATTAGTACATAGATGGCCATTTGTGGGCATAGGGATTTTGACGCCTTTGCAATCTTGCATGCCGAATTTCCTCAACACATCCTTGAGGTATTTCTTTTGAGATATGAATATGCCATTGTATTGTTGACGAATCTGAAGACCTAAGAAGAATTTCAATTCTCCCATCATAGACATTTGATATTCTTCACTCATCATATAGGCCAATTCATCACTGTAACGTTGGTTAGTACAGCCAAAGATAATATCATCAACATATATTTGGCACACAAATAATTCATCATCATATGTTTTGGTGAAAAGAGTTGGGTCAAGTGAACCAGGTTTGAAGCCTTTCTTCATGAGGAATTCCTTGAGTGTGTCATACCACGCCCGAGGTGCTTGCTTGAGGCCATAGAGGGCCTTGTTGAGTCTATAGACGTGATCTGGAAATTTTGGATCATCAAAACCTAGTGGTTGAGGAACATATACTTCTTCCTAAAGCTTACCATTGAGGAATGCACTTTTCACATCCATTTGATGTAAGATGATATTATGATGGTTAGCGTAAGCAAGCAATATGAGAATAGCCTCAAGTCTAGCAATAGGTGCAAAAGTTTCATCGAAATCAATTCCTTCAACCTGTGTGTAGCCTTGAGCTACAAGACGAGCCTTATTCCTCACCACGAGGCCATTTTCATCTTGTTTGTTGCGGTAGATAGATTTGGTACCGATGATGTTGTGCTGGCGTGGGTCTGGTTGCTTGACAAGCTCCCACACATTGTTGAGCTCGAATTGACGCAATTCATCTGGCATGGCTTGAATCCACTCAGATTCCATGAATGCTTCATCAACTTTAGTGGGCTTTGTGATAGAGACAAATGCAAAATGGCCACAAAAGTTAGATAAATGTGAAGCTTTTGAGCGCGTGAGGGGACCTGGTGCGTTGTTGTCATCGATGATCTTCTCGATCTGCACTTCGTTTGCAACGCAAGGATGTGCGGGTTGACGACTTTGCTTAGGCCCAGCAGTTTCTTCAGGACCAGTTTCTTTAGCAGCACCAACATTATTTTCTTCATGATCAGGAATGACTGAGGGACTCCTGGATTAAGGGGTCCTCGGACAGCCGGACTATATACTTTGGCCGGACTGTTGGACTATGAAGATACAAGATTGAAGACTTCATCCCGTGTCCGGATGGGACTCTCCTTTGCGTGGAAGGCAAGCTTGGATATTTGGATGTGTAGATTTCCTTCTCTGTAACCGAATCTGGGTAACCCTAGCCCCCTCCGGTGTCTATATAAACCGGAGGGTTTAGTCTGTAGGACAAGAACAATCATAATCATAGGATAGCTTCTAGGGTTTAGCCTCTACGATCTCATGGTAGATCAACTCTTGTAATACTCATATCATCAAGATCAGTCAAGCAGGAAGTAGGGTATTACCTCCATCGAGAGGGCCCGATCCTGGGTACAACATTGTGTCCCCTGCTTCCTGTTACCATTAGCCTTAGACGCACAGTTCGGGACCCCCTATCCGAGATCCGCCGGTTTTGACACCGACACTGGTGCTTTCATTGAGAGTTCCACTGTGCCGTCCCAATAAGTCTTGATGGCTTGCCTCATTATCAAGGATAACATTACCTCCAGAGGATCCTTAGCTGTAGGCCAAACTCTCCGGCTGGGCGATTTCGTCATGGCCGCCCGTTCGGCCGTTGCACCGACGATGACATCGCAGGTCGTCAAAAACAACCTCCACGTCAGCTCGGAATTCACCGAGCAGATGGATCCAATGGAGCTCTCCTCCTTGAACGAGCTCTTGGATCGCATCGCCGCCCCGGGGGTCTCAACGGATTATGATCGGATCGGGCTTAAACCCGACCTAAGGGAGATTAACTCTCCGCCGGTCACCCATCAAATAGCGGTGGTGGAGGAACAAAACGGCAATTCTTCCTCTATTTTGAGGATGAACTATGTCTGGATTCCCAAGCTCTCTGAGCCGGATACTCGTTTACGGGAGAACGTGGCCTAGGCTCCGAACTTAGAATCGGAAAACATGCCACAAATATTGGACAATATCTTGGAGCCCGAGCTTCCAAGCTCAGGAGCTCCTTCGCCCCTGGGTTCCAGATTGGGTCAGGACGTGGACTTAATTTCACCCACCAACCCAGATGCAAGCGATCTTTCCCATATCAGACAAGAGCCCCAAGAGACAATACTCCACTTCTGGGCCAGATTCCTCCTTGTAATGAGCAAGGTTAAGGACTATCACGAGGAAGACACAATCTCATTGTTTTGCAAAAATTGCACGGACAAGGGAATTCTCAATGCCATAAGTCACCGTGACATAGCACACTTTGCCGACCTGGCGGCCATAGTACAGAAGTACTGCGCGATGGAAAGCGCCTGGAAGACCCAAACAAAATTCTGGGATCCTCTGGCCCTAACTAAACCCCTCGTCTAAACTAAAAGGGTGCGCTTTCGCAAGTCACCCAATAGAATTGCAAAGAAGCCAAAGCCCTCTACAGGGCGTGGGTCCGTACTGGAGGGATGGCTCAATAGGCCATGCAAAATTCACATCACACCGGACACCATACCAACACACAGCCTTAGAGCATGTTGGATACTCCGGCAGGTGGCCAAGAGCGGCGAGGACCTTCTCATTGACAATACCGTAGAGCACCATCCCGTAGAAAATAAGACTACAGTACTGACCGTCTTCGAAACTTTCGCCTCAAACAACAGGCGCAAGCGAGCACTCCGCAGCCTTGCCGAAATCTGCCATGTCACAACAATAAACCCATGGAACGATACAGCCATAACCTTCAAAACTAGCGACGAACCTCAATTCCGAATAGTCCGAGCACCAGCCACTTTGGTCCTTAGTCCAATAGTTGACGGATTCCGGCTTACTAAAGTGCTGATGGACGGCGGCAGCAGATTAAACCTCATCTATGAGGAAACTCTTAACAAGATGGAAATAGATAAGAGCCGCATTGAGCAAAGCAGCATGACCTTCAAGGGAATCATCCCGAGTCGGGAGGCACGATGCACAGGGAAAATCACATTGGATGTGGTATTCGGCACACCGGAGAATTATAGGTCCGAAGAAATCACATTCCAAGTGGCCCCGTTTAGCAATGGATACCACACCCTTTTGGGGCGAGACGCATTCACAAGCTTCCAAGCTATACCCCATTACGGGTACATGAAACTCAAGATGTCGGGGCCCAATGGGATCATCACTCTAGCCAGTGATCCGGACATAGCACTCCGTGCCAAAAATAAAACTGCCGCTCTAGCACTGGAGGCATTATCCGAAGCCCTCGTGACCGAAGAGTTAACTGCGCTGCGTTCCGCAGTGGATAGGGACGACGTGATACTCGACAAACTACCCATGTCCACCTTTTTCAACCCAGCAGACGAAATAGTCAAATTCCAGGTCGACCCAATGGACCCTGCAAAAACAACATCAGTTGGGGCACAACTGAACCCCACAATAGACGCCACACTACGAGAGTTCCTGCGCGAGAATTGGGACATTTTCGTCTGGCATCCTTCAAACATGCCAGGTATCCCATGCAGGCTGGCCGAACATAGCCTAAACATACTGAAGGGATACAAGCCGGTCAAACAGACTCTTCGGCGCTTTTTAGAGCCCAAGTGACAAGCCATAGGAGAGGAGCTAGCCAAGCTACTTGAGGCCTGTTTCATTAGAGAAATAAAACATCCGGACTGGCTAGCAAACCTAGTGATGGTACCAAAGAAGGACAAATCCTAGCGCCTATGCATCGATTTCAAAGACCTTAATAAGGCATGCCCTAAGGATCCCTTCCCCCTCCCCCGCATCGATCAAATTATCGACGCTACCGCAAGACACGATTCATTGTGTTTCCTCGACGCATACTCCGGATACCATCAAACCAAGATGGCGGAATCCTATCAAGCCGCAGCGACATTTATCACTACATACGGTCCCTTCTGTTTTAACACCATGCCTTTAGGGCTCAAAAATGCCGGTGCAACCTATCAACGCATGATTCAGACATGCGTGGAAACACAAATCGGCAAAATAGTGGAGGCTTACATAGACGATGTGGTCATTAAAACCAGACACATCGAATCATTAATAGACGACTTGAGGCTTACGTTCGACAATCTCCGAACATACGACATCAAGCTCAACCCGGAAAAATGCATTTTCTGCGTACCAGCCGGAAAACTCTTGGGCTTTATTGTCTCCAATAGAGGAATCGAAGCAAATCCGGCTAAAATCTGAGCTCTGTCACAATTGGCTACCCCAACAGACCTCAAGCAAATCCAAAAATTAACTGGATGCGTGGCCGCCCTAAGCCGCTTTATCTCCCGATTAGGAGAAAAGGCGTTACCTCTTTATCGCCTTCTTCGACGCATCGAACACTTCAAGTGGACGGATGCGGCTATGGCGGGGCTGGAGGAAATAAAATCCCTCTTGGCCACCAATCCAATTCTGGCAGCGCCAAATGTCGGCGAACCCATGTTGCTATACATAGTTGTAATACACCAGGTTGTAAGCGCAGTGCTCGTCGTCGAACGAGAGACAGATGGACATAAATTCCCATTACAAAAGCCGGTATACTACGTATCCACTGTCCTCACTCCATGCAAGTCACGGTACCCACATTATCAAAAGATAGCATACGCGGTCTTCATGGAATCCCGAAAACTATGACACTACTTTCAAGAGTGTTCAATCATGGTGGCCTCCGAAGTACCACTCAATGACATAATAAATAACCGCGATGCCACAGGCCGGATCGCAAAATGGGATATCGAGCTCCTCCCGTTCGACATAACATACAAGCCACGGCCGGCCATTAAGTCGCAAGTACTAGCTGACTTTGTCACCGAATGGACAGAAGCCGAACTCCCTAAAGAGTACGGCGCGTACTCCAATTGGATCATGCACTTTGACGGCTCTAAGATGCTAGTTGGTCTAGGGGCTGGCGTCGTCCTAACGTCCCCCACCGGAGATACAATCCAGTACGTACTCCAAATACTTTCCACGGACTACAACAATGCAGCAGAGTATGAGGCTCTGTTGCACGGTCTTCGGATGGCAGTCTCCATGGGCATTCAACGTCTCGAAGTACGCGGGGATTCAAAGCTCGCAATATCTCAAATAAATGGAGACTTTGATGCCAAGGACCCGAAAATGTCGGCTTACCATAATGTCGTTCTCAAAATGTCAGCTCGATTCGAGGGGCTCGAATTCCACCATGTGGTTCGAGAAAACAATCAAGCGGTGGATATCCTTGCCCGCATCGGTGCTAAACGTGACCCCGTCCCACCAAACATTTTTTTGGAAAGGTTGTTCAAGCCATCCGTGGTCTGGGAAGGGGTGTCAAGTAATACTAATCCGGATCTGCATACAACCCCAGATCCTGGACAATCTGACGTAATCGGAGGATCCGCCACCGAAATCACACCTTCCGCCCACGTGATCATGGCGGTCATCGCCCCGTGGACGGAACCCTTCCTAGTTTACTTAAATAGTCAGGAACTCCCGGAGGACCAAAATGAGGCACGCTGCATTGTGCGGCGCTCTAAAGCCTACAAAGTCCACGAGGGAGAGCTTTATAAGAAAAGCGCAACCGGAGTGCTCCAAAGATGCATCTCCGAAGAGGAAGGGCGGCAGCTCTTGGCTGAAATTCATGCCGGACTCGGCGGCCACCATGCCGCAGCTCGGGCGCTTGTAAGCAAGGCCTTCCGTATAGGTTTCTACTGGCCGATAGCCCGGGCAGACGCACAAGACCTTGTCCAACACTGCGTAGGTTGCCAGCTTTTTGCAAATCAAAGCCATATGCCGCTCACCGCCCTCCAAACAATCCCCATAACCTGGCCATTTGCGGTCTGGGGGCTCGATATGGTTGGACCCCTTAAAGGAGGAAGCCATAAGAAAAAATACATGTTGGTCATGGTCGATAAATTCACCAAATGGATAGAAGCGAAACCAGTTAAAACGGCCAAATCCGGACCAGTGATAGACTTTATATCCGGGTTCGTACACTGCTATGGTGTCCCCCACAGCATCATCACCGATAACGGCTCAAACTTTATAGCTGATGAGGTGAAAACTTGGTGCAGCAAAATGGGCATAAAAATTGATTACGCCTCCGTCTATCACCCCCAAACAAACGGTCAAGTGAACGAGCGAACGGCCATATTATGAGCGGCATCAAACCCAGACTAGTGCGATCTTTGAAGGAATCAGATACGCACTGGGTCGACAGGACAGCTTAGATGCCCTAGAGGAGGAACGTTACATCGCGAAGGCCCGTTCCGCATTCTATCAACACCAGGCTCGAAGGTATCAAAGCAGAGTAGTGCGGGCCAAAACTTATAACATTGGCAAACTCGTTCTACGCTTACCAGAGAAGAAAAAGGACAAGCTCAAGCCCAAATGGGAGGGCCCCTTCATCATTGACAAAGTTCTCACTGGAGGTGCATACCGTCTACTTGATGCATCAGACAATCGACTCGAGCCGAACCCATGGAACGCGGCCAGACTCCAATGATTCTATGCCTAGTGCCGAACTCCGTGTTTGTCTCCTTACCTCCGCCTTCCTTTTTAAATTATATCCTCTCTCTCTCCCTTTTACATTTATAGCCTTAAAGGCTCTAAGTATGCTTTGATCGCACACTCTGGCTGCACTATGCGCGCTCATCATACTTGGGGGCTTCTTACACATAAGCTTATTTGTCTTTTGGGCTTTATGCCCACCACATATGCGTCACCTCTATGTATGCGCTTTGTCACCACTATATGCATCGATATGACTTAAGTTTTGGCCAAGCCAGGTTGCCTGGCTCTTGTGTTTATGCCCTACGTTCCCATTAATTTGGCTAGGGTATAAGGCGAGCACCTCTGCGATTGTTATTGTCGGGTCAGCTGGATGTGTACCTCAGACTAGGTGAAGCCGAAAGCTAGCGTTCTTAAGGGAATATTCGGTCGGTGAACAAAAGATGTATTTTACCTATTACAACACATGCCCCCAGATGCTTATATCCTACGTAAATTTTCACAGTTCGGACATGCACATCAACACATGCACACCCAGGGAAAGGAACCCGTAACGTAACTATTCTCCCTGGAAGATGTTTCTTACTACACTTGTAATATAACATAACTAGTTGGGTACTTGTCTGTTCAAGCACTTATGACCCCTACGCCTGGTTTCCACGTGTGCCTCGGTTTTCACGTAACCGAGCAGGTATTCGGATACACTTCGGACTGTCGGGTCCATAGGTTGAAGTGAAAAGGTCAGCCAAGACAAATGATTTACAATCCGGCTAGGGACAAAATATGTCCTTCGAAGTACAATGTCACTTAGACTGACTAAATTCTTCTGCGATACCATCAAACAGGTTGTCTAGCCTACAGTCCTGTTGGGAATACTTAGCGGCTAATGCTACTTGGTCATACAAAATATGTACAGAGATCTCCTTCCCATCTGACCCTACAGGTCTGACCTCGGCCATGTGGTTCGGGTCAGCCTTGGTGTATCGCGTCTTCACCATGGCTCAGGCTTCCCTTGCTCCTTGTCGGCAGGCTGATATCTTCCATAATCGGAAGCGCTGCCGTGCTCCCTTGAGCATCTCCATAAGCTCCCCATGCCTCCGAGTAGGGAGGCGGATGGCCTCAAGGCTTGGGCAATGTCCTGCATCACTTGCTGAACTTGTTCATGTAGTTGTAAGAGCTCCGGTAGAAGATTGCCTGCAGATCTGGGCATCTCCTCTTCAGGACGACCGGTCAGCATGCCTGCAGACAAAATTCTGTTAGCACGCTTCTTCGCCGAACTTTATAGTGGTTCATCAGAGCACTTACTGAATATGCCGCGTCAAAGCATCTTATTCTCCTTTATGGAGTCAGCAAGCTGGGCCCGAACATCCTTTAATTCGACGTCCAATCGGACGTCACGTCCTAGAGAGTATTTTTCTCCTTTATAACCTTTGTAGGCACACACTGGCCAGCCTTCATCTGTCGCCGAACATGTTGCTCATCTTCTGGTACGATCTCCGGATTGCCTCCGGGATTGTCTGCAGGTTCTATTGTTAGAATTGCATTCAGGCCGAATACTTAACTGGTACATGCAATGACATTATTTTAAGTTTAAAGCAAATATTACCAGATGGAGCCTTCGTAGACTCCTCCATCACGGCAATTGTGGCCCGCAGTTGGGCCTTGCACTCCTCCAGCTCTCTGGACAGCTGGGTATTCTTCTCTGTCTGAATCTATGCACACGAGGATCCTTAAATCAGTTGTGCCAACTGTTTCAAGTCTTAGGGGCTACTAATATACATACTTATCAAATTTTTTTACCCGTATATCCTTTACGTACTGGTCCGGGCCCTGGCAAGGCCACCTTGAGCAACCCAGATGTACGCGTCCCCTGAGTTAAAGGCATCAAACGCCTCTTCAGAGAAATTAGGGTCGCGTAGTGCGGCCCGTCGGCGCCTATGATATATGGCACTCTCCACTTCGGAGTTTGTAGGAGAAAATCTATCGGCATCCTCTGTAGGAGGATTGTCCGTGTTGGCCTCCTCCCTTGAATCCGGCCTTGGAGTCCGGCTGGGGGAAGCGTGACCGGCAGGCTCTTCGGATACAGTTCGGCGAGCGCTCTATTTGTTAGAAGGCAGAAGACATTGTTATATTTTAAATGATAACTTCGTGGCAGGTTTTTAAACATACCTTTGCAACGGCGTCTTGGTCCTGACCGCCTTTCTTTTAAACCTTCCTAACTTCGGTGCCCCTTGTTGGCGAGTCACCGCGGGTTCAGCTTGGCGCCCTGATGGCCTTTCCTGTAAGACGCAATACATGTGCGGTGGGTGAAGTGTAAGGAGGGAATCCTTTTCAGAAGTTGGGACTGTGGCTTCGCTTACTTGGGATACAGGGAGTAAGCCAGGATAATTGTCTATAATGGCCACCATCACACCATCGCAGCTCAACTGGTAAAATGTCCTGTCGACAAGCTCCACAAACGTGTCCGGATCTTCTTCGAGTCCGGGGTCGAGAGCCCGGTTAGGGTCCTCTGGCTGTGGAGACGGGCTGTGAACATCCTCCATAGCCCTTCGCAGTTCCTGCTATGAATTGACGAATTAAAACATCTGTGCTAAAAATGTGGGAAAGATTGGAATAAAGGATAGCGACTCGCCCATCTTGGGGGGTTGTGCATGGAGAATCCATCCCGTGGCTTGATATGGATGAACTCCTCCTCTTCCCCTTTGAACAAATCGGACAATATCTTCGCCAGAGCGGCGGGAGAATCCCGTCCTTTACGACCGCAGCGGGTGGCATCATCTTCTCCATTGAAGTGCCACATGGGTTTTCCCCGGTATTGAAGTGGCTGCAGTCCCCTCATTATGCATATGGACATAACTTCAATTATTGTCAGCCCTGATTTGGCCAGTGTATTTATCCTGTCCATCAGGAAAAGGATCTCTTTGTTATATTCCTCCTGGGGGCTCTTGGGTGCTAGCTGTGGCGTTTCTTCAATGGGGATCTACAAACTCGGCAAGGCCCTTGCGAACAGGGTCCGGAAGAGGGACGTCCTCCACGTAGAACCATTCTGAGGGCCAGTCCTCGGATGTCTTCTTCGGGGTGCCAGATAGATATCCGGTCCCGGCGAAGCGCCATATTTCGGCTCTGCCCACTTGAAATACCAACCCCTTCTGGGTACGGGGTACTAGGTAGAATAGCCTCTTCCACAGCTCGAAATGAGCTTTGCAGCCTAGAAAGAGCTCGTAGAAGGCGACATAACCTGTGATATGCAATATGGAGGCTGGGGTAAAGCTGTGCAGCTGGAGGCCCTAAAACTCCAGGAGCCCGTGGAGGAAAGGATGGATTGGAAATCCGAGCCCCCTCAGCAAGTAGGGGACGAAGCACACCCGCTCTCCCTTGGATGGGTTTGGAAAGCTCTCCGCTTGCTCCCCGCCATTATAAGTGGCTAGTCCAGCTCGCACGGGGACCATGTATGCAGGTGGGAGAAACCCTTTGGTTTGCAACTCTACTACTCGGCTGTGGGGAACAAAACATCTCTCCCAATCACCTGGCCTATTGCTACGGGAGCGAGAGGAGGAACCGCGGTGACCGGCCATGGTGGTATGGATTTGTCCGGGCACGCTCTGATGAACACTCGCTGGGAGGAGATGGTGTGATTTGGATTTGAGAATCCCCGTCTCTTTTATAGATGATTTACCTGCATTCTTGGGGTGGCAGATGTAAAAATGCCCCGACTTCTCACATTCACTCGACACGTGGAATCATCCATTATTAAAGCGCAGAAGTCGAGGAGCGCGACATTGATGAGGAGTCAGACACTTCTCATTACAACAATGCTCTGGTATTTGGAGAAGAACCCGCCTTGCAATGCCGAAGACAATCTGTGCGCCGGACTCATCGTCATTGAAGCCTGGTTCAGGGGCTACTGAGGGAGTCCTGGATTAAGGGGTCCTTGGACAGCCGGACTATATACTTTGGCCGGACTGTTGGACTATGAAGATACAAGATTGAAGACTTCGTCCAGTGTCCGTATGGGACTCTCCTTTGCGTGGAAGGCAAGCTTGAATATTCGGATGTGTAGATTTCCTTCTCTGTAACCGACTCTGTGTAACCCTAGCCCCCTCTGATGTCTATATAAACAGGAGGGTTTAGTCGGTAGGACAAGAACAATCATAATCATAGGCTAGCTTCTAGGGTTTAGCCTCTACGATCTCGTGGTAGATCAACTCTTGTAATACTCATATCATCAAGATCAATCAAGCAGGAAGTAGGGTATTACATCCATCAAGAGGGCCCGAACCTGGGTAAAACATCGTGTCCCCTGCCTCCTATTACCATTAGCCTTAGATGCACAGTTCGGGACCACCTACCCGGGATCCGCCGGTTTTGACACCGACAATGACTTCTTAAGCAGATTCTTCGGTAGGGATGACATCCTCAGTAGCTTTGAACTTGATAGATTCCTCAGGTGACATTTCATCTAGCATAGTAGGTAGGTGCTCTCTTTGCGAGCCATTAGTTTCATCAAACCGCACACCTACAGTTTTAACAACCTTGTGATGATTGATGTTGAAGACTCTGTAGGTGTGCGAGTCCTTTCCGTAACCAAGCATAAAACCCTCATGTGCTTTTGGTGCAAATTTAGAGTGATGGTCAGGATCTCTAATCCAGCATTTAGCACCGAAGACTTTGAAGTAACTTACATTGGGTTTCTTGTTAGTGAGGAGTTCATATGAGGTCTTTTTGAAGAATTTGTGAAGATATACTGTCGAGGAAACTGATCCACGAACACCTATGGGGCCGGCGGACCGGTCCCCTTTCGGTTCGGCGGGGGGAGGAGGTCGCATGAAGAGCAGATCGAGGCGGAGCACACGAGCAGTTTACCCAGCTTCGGAGCTCTCCGAAGAGATAATACTCCTACTGCTGCTTGTCTGATTGTATTGTGTTCTTGCTCGAGAGAGAGCTAAGTGTTTTTCTAGCTTCCGAATGAGTCGAACCCCCCCTCTACGTTGCGCATGGGCCTCCTTTTATATGCTCAAGGGGTCACCGACAGGTGGCAACGCAGAGAAGGGTAAAAGCATAAAAAGTGTTGCGGTTGGTACACCTACTTGCAAAGTGTATCCTACCTAACCCTGACGGCAGGGGACAAAGGCATTAAATGCCCATCTGCATCGCCCAAACAGTGCAGAAAGGGACCGTCTGGGACGCCACCGTTCGCCACGATGGCGATCTTGTCAGCACCGCATGCCACCGCGTACCGCTGGCTGCACAGCCTCCTACAACGCGCGCCTGGAAAAGCCCCAGGGCGACATGTTGGTGGATGCGCTAGAGCGTGTGTATAGGGTGGTTACTTGCCGCGGCAAGTGCCTTGCCGCGGTCGTCGTCTTGTCGCGCTCGGAAGCTTGTCACTCACCAGGCCTTGAGATGTCTTGGTTGATCTTCTCGGCAAGCTCCTCTTGCCGGGGCCTTGTTGCCTTGCTGGGACGCGCAGCGCGTCGCGGCAAGTTCCTTGGGATACCTCGGTTGGCCTTCCCGGCAAGTTCCTCTTGCCGGGGCCTTGTCTCCTTGGCTTGAATACTTTGTTCTTGAATGGTTCCAAGGGAACCACGAAGGACCTTGGCGGTCGCCCGGCAAGCCTCGCCGCGGGGTGTTGCAACTGCCCGTGCACAAGTTTGGGATACTAGGGTACCCCTACTCTAGTACACCGACAAGAGCCCTCGGGCCTGGGCCACACACGGTGCCGAGCGCTGTTGGGCCAGGCCCAAAACAGGGCACGGGCACATGCGGCCTGGGTTACGCCGAATCTTGCTCTGTATCCACCGCGCCCTCCCCGAACAGCACGCGTTGAATGCGGCATCGTGGGAGAGATC
Organism: Triticum dicoccoides; assembly: GCF_002162155.2. Lineage (NCBI taxonomy): Eukaryota > Viridiplantae > Streptophyta > Magnoliopsida > Poales > Poaceae > Triticum > Triticum dicoccoides. The sequence goes on along the minus strand of NC_041387.1, from coordinate 154,261,620 downwards.
GTGGGTGGTTTCTTTATTCAGAAGGGCGAAACGTCCGCCCCCTCCCTCTTTATAAGCAGGGGAAACAGGGGCAGTTCGCCCACCTCGCCGGTTGTTGCTCCATTCTCACAAATTTCCGCCGCTCCCCCCTTCTTCCCGAAGTTGAAGGAGAGCAGCGCTCCGCCCCCCATTGCCACCAGCTCCATCGACGCTGCCGATCTCCCCCGCCACCTCCGCCATGGCTCCGAAAGCCGACAAGGGGAAGGGCGTGAAGTCGGCCGAGGCGCAGCGGCTCGCGGCGCCGCGGAAGGAGCGGGCCCTCTTCTCCCCTCAGCTCGATGCGAAGGAGCTGAGGGAGTACTACTACCTCTTCTGGTCGACGGAGACGCGAGCGCATCCGCGCATGAGGGTACTCCCGGCCACCGCTTCAAGACTAGCTCCGAACGGGTACCCCTTTTTCGCGTTGTTCTTCTACTGCGGGCTCTGCCCGCCTTTCTCTGAATTCTTTTGCGACATCATGAACACCTATGGGTTCCGCCTCCTTGACTTCACCCCCAACGCCGTTCTGACCATGGCAGTTTTCGCACATCTGTGCGAAAACTTTGTCGGAGTCCACCCAAACATAACCCTTTTCCGCCACTTCTTCATGCCTCGGGTTGAGAGAGGAGAGCCTCTTGCCGGTGGGATCGCTTGGATCTCAAGAGTCGGCAAGAAGGAAGCATATCTGGAGGGTGAGCTCCGCAGCAAGTGGGAGGAGTGGAGAGCAGAGTGGTGCTGGATCGTCGAGGAGAACCCGCAGCCGTTCACTGCCATGCGCCAAGCCCCAATAGTACGCGACAATGATTGGAGCAACGTGGCCCCGGAAGATGACAGGCTGAAGATCACCGTCACCCGCATCCTTCGCCTCAGGCTTGCCGGGCTCACTATAGGCGCAGATTTCCTTCGCTGCCGTATCGCCCCCTGCAGGAGAGGGGGAGACCCGCCTGGGAGTTCAAGAACTCGGCGGATATCATGAGGCTGCGCCCGGGCCTCAATTTCAACTTCACGGTCTTGGAATTAGATGCGATGCTTCTGGAGCTGTTCAAGCGCGACCCTCAGCACCCATTTATGTTGCCGCGGAATGTCGTTCCGCTGTTCAACAATTCTTCACTTGACCGCATCCGCGCGATGATGCCGTTGTGTGATTCTCACGGAATCGCCCCAACTTGGCAAGAACCTGCGGATGATGTCGTGCGGGCGTTCTTCGATGACTTGGTAGAAGTGCCGGTCCGCGCTGATGAGCAGAAGAGCCTCACCCGCGACACCACCGATGCGGAGATGCAGCGCATCGCCACCAGGCTGGAAGATGCGGTAGTAGCTGCTGCCGCGGGCGTGTTCGGGTTCACCGTGGAGGAGGCAGAGGCAGCAGAGGCGGCAAGCCTTGCCGAGCGCGAGGAGTTTGCCAGCGAGGAAGATCTTGCCGGTTCTGAGGCTGAGCCGAGCGAGCCCGGCGAGGAAGAGCCCGAACCTTCAAACAGCTTGCCGCAGGCGGAGCCCCCGACTCCGGCAAGGAGGCGTCTTTGCAAGGCCGCGGACGTAGCGGGGTGGCAGACGGGTCAACAGCCGCCGAGCCGTGCGACACGCTCTACCGCGGCAAGCACCATTGCCGCGGGAGCGCCTCACGCCGCCGCGGCAACTGGAGCGGGGTCTTCCCGGTCCGCCACCACTGCTCCTGCCAAGCGGGCGAGGGAGCCTACTCCTCCGCCTCGCCGCACCGGAGGCGAGCCGGACTTCGATCTCTCTGCGCTTAGCTCCAACGACGAAGAAGAAGAGTAAGACCCCCTAGCTGTCCTCGTAGTTCTTCAATTCTTGCTATCTTGTTGCTTTCGTCTTGTATCTGACTTGCTTCGATCTGAATCCATTCCTTTTTAGGATGCTGGCCCAGAGAGCTGCGAAGAGAGCCAAGGCCCCGGTGATTGTCATCGAAGATGATCTCACCATGTGAGCAGGGGGTGTGTCTGAGACCACCTTGACGGACCCGGAAACTACTCCCCAGAGCAGCCCCCAGCACAGCCCCCAGTGTAAGTTTATAGTTTACTTCCTGCTGTCAGGTGCGCATGGGTGCTCTTTTCTCTACTGATATCTTGTCTGTTGGATTTGTGTAGGAGCAGAACAGCCTCATCAGGAATGCCCGGAAGCTGCTCCCGAAGTGCCATCTGCTTCGACTACACCGCCAAGGGAGGAGTCCCGGCAAGGGAGCGCTCTCCGGCAAGGGAGAACTCTCCGGCAAGGGGCAGTTCTCCGGCAAGGGACAGCGCCAGCGATCCTCCGGTGGTTTAGACCACGACTGCAGATCCAAGCACAGGTAACCCTTTTGCCTGAAAAACTCCCCTTGGGTTCTTCTTCTTCTGATTTCCTTCTTGAACATTTACTTGACCTTTCTCCCCTCTTCGGTCGTCAGATCCACCCGCCACGGATCCGATGGAGACAGAGGCCGCCGGCGAGGAGGACGCGTGCGGCAACAATGACGACGCCGCCGCCACCGAAGAAGAGACTGGTGCTGATGATCCCGCCGGCGAAGAGGCCGCCAAGGCTGCCGCCGCAGAAGCGGGTGAGGGATCCGGCGATCGCACTGACGGCCCCGAGGCCGCAGGAGCGCCAGGCGCTGCGCCGATCGTCGATCCCTCCGCCGACGCTGCAGCGCCAGGCTCCGAAGAGCCCCAGCCCGGCACCTACTTGAAGGCCGGTGACGGTATCTTCATCAAGCTGCCCTGGGCGTCAAGCTCCAGGGCGCCGGTCGAGGGAGAAATCCTGGACGGAGAGGTGCTCGCCTCTGCTGGGCTGACGGTGGTCGACACGCCAAGCAGCAGCAGCGAGGAGCCTGAGGAGGAGCGGCTGCTGCGGAAGCTGACATCGCTTTATCGCGCCCGCCAAGCCAAACTGGCGTCCCAAGAGGCGCTTGTCGCGAAGGCGGGGGTTGATATTGAGAAGTGCGCGGAGGAGCTCCGAGGCCTCAGGCAGGAAGCTCTTCGGTCCTTGGCAGAGGAGCTGGAGCAACTTCTCGAGGAGCAGAAAGCCTTCCTCCTCGAGAAGGCTGAAGCTGAAGAAAAGCAACGGCTTGTCGCCGAAAACTTATTCGCGCAGGAAGGAGAGTTGGCACAGTGCAAGGTGAACCTTGACAGCCACGAGGAGGAACTTGCCGTGAGGGAGCAAGCAATTGGCGGGGCTGCCAAGGAAGCGAGGGATGCTGCCGAAGCTGCCGAGGCCGCCAAGAAGGAGCTGGAGGTGAAGGTGGCGAGCGGCGAGGAGCTTGCCACTCTCAAGCGCGAGCGCAAGAAGGATGCTGCCGCTCATGGTGAGCTGCAGGGTCTTCTCACTGAGAATAGCAAGGAGCTCAGCGCCACCAAGGACTCCAACGCAGATCTCGAGCTGAAGCTGGCCACGTTGACTTAGACGCTGGACGGCGCCAGGGAGCGGGAGGTGGTCTTGTGGGAGAAGATCAAGGCCGACGAGGTGCTGCTGGCGAATGCTGCTGCCGCCCACGACGCCTTCAGGGAGACAGTGGAGCATTGGACTAAAGGTCTTGTGGATGCTGCCGCTGCCATCGACGGGGAGTTGGTGCAGCTGGGGATGGAGAATTTTGGGTATCCCTCCGACGACCATCTCCAACCCAGCGCCAAGCTCAGCCTGTTCTTCAAAGGCGTGGTGACGGCCCTCCAGCGACTCCGGGAGAGGATCCCAAAGCAGCTGGCCGATGAGTCGCGCAGGATTTGCGCGGGGGCTCTCCAGAAGGTGCTGATGAAGGTGGCCTTCCGCAATCCAGGCCTCAACTTCACCAACGTCCTCAAATCCTTGCCGTCGGATGCTGATCGGGATGTGCTCAAGGCCCTTGTCGCAACCATTGTGGACAAGGTGAGCGAGATCAAGAGGGTTGAGGGCGATCGCGTAGATTAGGCCGCCCTTCTTTTCTTTTTCTTTGTCGCCGCTGGTCATGTCATGAGAACATTCTGTTAGGGCTGCGACAAGTCATCTTGTAATATAACTCTGTCTTGGGTAGAGATTTGCTATGTTATTTCCTTTACTTGCTCCCTTCCTTTGCATGTTTTTACCCTACGCTTTTAGGGAACTTGACGGCGCAGGCAACTTTGCCGCGAGCGCTGAGCGCGGGACATCAGCAGCCTGCTGGCGGTGCCGCTACCGACAAGAAACCTTGTCGCAACTAGTCGCAGCTCACTTAAGTTGTTGAGCGGACTCGAAACAAAGTAAGGGCGCAACTAGCTACGAGTTGGTTCCTCCGCGCACAGGTTTTCATACAAAGTATGGTCGTTCAAGGGGGATAACTTTAAAATTTAAAAACTGTTGCTCAAACTTTGGCAACTTAGCTTTTCTGTCGTTTGCTTTCCGGTAAGGCGAAAACTTGCTTGAACGACACCTGATCCACACCATTATCTTCTCCTTCCCCCCCGGGAAACTTGTGGGCGAGGGAACCTTCCTTTCCTTTTTGAGAAAGAAGAAAGAGGAGAAAATAAAGGCATGGAGCCTTATAGCTCGTTATTGCTTACCGGGGGTAGGTGCTGCACAAAGTGTCAGATAATGCATGCAAATATAAAGTAAAAAGCATGAAATTGACAAGATGTGAGGAGCACATGAGCTTTACTTATGCACGGGGTCTGCGCCCGGCTTTGTACAAAGGATTACATGCAACATCGGCAAGACTTGTACAAAAGGTGGTTGCTGGAACGGGTTCTGGCAACCGCGCCCTACGGGTAAAACTTACGAAGATGCTCAATGTTCCAGGAGTTGCTCACCGGAGTGCCATCTTCGGTCTCAAGGCGGACAGCGCCAGGCCTAGTGACTCATTTCACCCGGTAAGGGCCTTCCCACTTCGGCGTCAACTTGTTGGAATTCTTGGCGGACTGAATGCGCCGAAGAACAAGGTCGCCTTCCTCAAAGCTTCTGGCATTAACTTTGCGGCTATGGTAGCGGCGCAAAGCTTGCTGGTATCGAGCAGCTCGTACAACAGCCTGAAGACGGTCCTCCTCAAGGAGCAGCGCGTCATCTTGTCGCAGCTGCTCTTGCTCAAGCTCATCATAAGCGAGCACTTGAGGTGACCCGTATACGAGTTCCGTGGGGAGAACTGCCCCTGCTCCATAGACTAGAGCGAAAGTTGTTTGGCCAGTGGCTCGATTTGGCGTCGTCCTGATCGACCAAAGAACCACCGGCAGCTCCTCAATCCAGTTTGTTCCGCACTTGCGCAGCCTGTCGAAAGTTCTGGTCTTGAGCCCGCACAGCACTTCAGCATTTGCCCTCTCCGCTTGACCGTTGCTTCTCGGGTGAGCAACAGAAGCGAAGCAGACCTTGGCGCCAAGATCTTGGATGTACTGCATGAAGGTGCGGCTCGTAAATTGCGTGCCGTTGTCGGTAATGATCCTGTTAGGGATCCCAAAATGACAAACAATCGACCTGAAGAACTTGACTGCTGACTGTGCCGTCACCTTCCTCACTGGTTCCACTTCCGGCCACATTGTGAACTTGTCGATTGCAACGTACAAGTACTCAAAGCCCCCGACAGCTCGGGGGAAGGGGTCGAGGATATCGAGCCCCCAGACCGAAAATGGCCAGGATAAAGGGATCGTCTGGAGAGCTTGAGCTGGCTGGTGTATCTGCTTGGAATGGAACTGGCACGCTTCACACTTGGTTACTTGTGCAGTTGCATCCTGGAGGGCCTTCGGCCAAAAGAAACCTTGCCGGAACGCTTTGCCGGCAAGTGCTCTTGCGCCAATGTGGTGACCACATATGCCTCCATATATTTCTGCCAACAGCTTTTGTCCGTCTTCCCGGTGAATACACTTCAATTTCACACCGTTGAGTCTTCTTCTGTACAGTGTGTTGTCGACAAACTGGTACATACTTGACTGCCGGGCTACTCTTTCCGCTTCTTCTTGTTCTTCGGCAAGTTCTCCTGTCTGAAGGAAATGGACAATCTGCTGTGCCCATGTTGGAGCTTGCGGCTCGACAACAAGGACTAAAGGCACATCTGCTGCTGCGGGAACATCCGCTTCTATGGCAAGAGCCTGTGGGTCTGCCGGAGCTTGATGTTCCCCGGCAAGCTTGCCGGAACAAACTTGTCAGGAGCGTTTGCTTCAACGAAACAAGCCCTAAGGCTTGCCGGAGCAGACTGCTCCTCAGCATCCTTGGTGTTGATCTTGGGGACCTTCTTGGCAGCGGCTTTGGCGAGCTCTGCCGGAAAGTAGTCACCAGAAATCAACTTCCTCTTCTTGCTCTGTCCAGTTGATGGCGTTACGGATGGTTGAGTTAGCTTGAGCACAAAGATCCCTGGTTCCACAGGTAACTTCAGTGCGGCGCACTTTGACAGGCCATCGGCAATGTGTCGTTCTGAGCTCTTGGAACATGTTCCATCTGCAGGCCGTCAAAGTGCTCTTCTAGCTTTCTCACTTCATCAACATAAGCTTCCATCAACGGACTCTGGTAATTCTTGTTCACTTGACGGACGACAAGCTGTGAGTCACCCCTGACAATGAGCTTCTTGATCCCAAGGTCCGCTGCGATCCTGAGACCGGCAAGCAAACCTTCATACTCTGCAGTATTGTTCGTTGCTTGCTCCTTGGGAAAGTGCATCTGGACTACGTACTTGAGATGCTCTCCGGTGGGTGCGACAAGTAGCACGCCAGCACCGGCGCCTTGCAGCGAGAAGGCACCATCAAAGTACATCGGCCACTCTTTGCTTGCTTCCTTGATGGGGATGCTCATTTCTGGAATTTCTTCATCTGGTGTTGGCGTCCACTCTGCTATGAACTCTGCCAATGCTCTGCTTTGGATGGTTGAAGTGCTCTCAAACTTGAGGCCAAAGCTTGACAATTCTAGTGCCCACTCGACAATCTTGCCTGTTGCTTCTGGATTTTGCAGTATCCTCTTCAACGGAAAGCGAGTGACAACTGTGATCTCATGTGCTTGGAAGTAATGGCGCAGCTTTCTCGAGGCCATGAGGAGGCCGAAAAGCAATTTCTGCACACCAGAGTACCTTGACCTAGCCCCCTGCAGAAGGGAACTGACAAAGTAAACGGGGCGCTGCACCATTCTCTTCTACATCTTCTCATGCTCCTGCACAGATCCATCCTTGTCGGGACCAGAGCTTGCCGGTGAAGTCCCTTGCTTGTCGCTGGATGCACTTGCCGTGGTTGCCGGCTCATCGTCCGCCTCCCTCTCCGCCACAAACGCAGCACTAACCACTTGATTGGTTGCCGCTATATATAGCAGCAACTTCTCTTGTGGCTTAGGTGCGACAAGTGTTGGAGTGGAGGACAGGTATTTCTTCAAGTCCTGCAGCGCAGCCTCCGCTTCCGGAGTCCATTTCATTGGACCTGCCTTTTTCAAAATTTTGAAAAATGGCAGGGCGCGCTCAGCAGACCTAGAGATAAACCTGCTGAGAGCAGCTACACAACCGGCAAGTCTTCGTACATCCTTGACGCGTTTCGGCGCTTCAATCTGCTCAATGGCCTTGATCTTGTTGGGATTGGCTTCAATTCCCCGTTGAGACACAAAGAACCCGAGAAGCTTGCCGGAGGGGACTCCAAACACGCACTTCTCGGGGTTAAGCTTGAGGTTGATCTTGCGCAGATTTGCAAAGGTTTCGTCTAAATCTTGAATCAGAGTTGCTTTGTCCTTGCTCTTGACCACTATGTCATCCATGTAGGCTTCCACATTTCTGTGCATTTGCGGTTCAAAAGCGTCATGGACTACCCTTGCAAATGTTGAACCAGCATTCTTCAAACCGAAAGGCATCCGTACGAAACAGTAGGTGCCACATGGGGTAATGAATGTGGTCTTCTCCTCATCCTCTTCTGCCATGAAGATCTGATGATATCCTGAGTATGCATCAAGAAATGAAAGCAAGTCACATCCGGCCGTGGAGTCAACAATCTGGTCGATGCGCGGCAAGGGAAATGGGTCTTTGGGACAAGCTTTATTAACATCGGTAAAGTCAATACAAAGCCTCCATTTCCCGTTTGCCTTACGCACGACTACAGGATTGGCCAACCACGTAGGATGGAGCACTCCTCTGACAAGGCCTGCTGCTTCCAATTTCTTGATCTCTTCTGCAATGAATTCTTGCCACTCCAATGCCTGTTTCCTGACTTTCTGCTTGACGGGCCGCGCGTGAGGACAGACGGCAAGATGGTGCTCGATTACTTTCCTGGGAACACCGGGGATATCAGACGGTTGCCACGCAAACACGTCGACGTTCACCCGCAGGAAAGCAACAAGAGCGCTTTCCTATTTAGGGTCGAGAGTGGCACTGATGGTGAAGGTAGCACCAGTGCCGTCCTCCTTGGCGGACACCTTCTTGGTCTCTGGTGGAGCTTCCATTGTCTTCCTACACTTGCCGGTGGAGCTCGATGGTGCATCCTCGACGGTAGCGCAGTACTCCGAAGAGGTGCCCTTGCCGGAGTGGGCATCAGAGCTCTTGCCGGACTTGATCTTCTTCTTTCCCCCGGGAGCTTCAGCGGCAAGTGAGTTGCGATCTGTTGCGGCTGCTGCTTCTCGGTAGATCTTGTCGGTGCAGATAAGAGCATCCTTCTTGTCGCCAGGGATAGAGATGACACTTATCGGGCTTGGCATCTTCAGTACGTTGTATGCATAATGAGAGGCTGCCATGAACTTGGCGAGTGTTGGACAGCCAAGTATCCCATTGTAAGGCAATGGAAAGTTAGCAACGTCAAAAGTGACCATCTCAGTCCTGAAGTTCAACTCGCTGCCAAATGTCACCGGGAACGTGATCTTTCCCTTCGGCTTGCTCCTTCCCGGATTGATTCCTTGGAACGTGCCGGTCTCTTCGAGCTCGCCATCAGGGATCTGAAGCTTCTGGAGTACCGCGGAGGAGATCAAGTTCAAGCCGGCCCCGCCGTCAACTAGCATCTTAGTGACCTTGAGGTTGCGGATAGTTGGCGAAACCAACATCGGCAGGCACCCGACTGCAGTTACGCGATCTGGGTGGTCCTCAATATCAAAGATGATAGGCGTGCTGGACCATTTCAGAGGCTTGCGTGACTCAACGGGTGGTTCTGCCGCATTGACTTCCCGCACCCACTGCTTGAGCTGGCGGTGTGAAGTATGTAGAGAAGCACCACCGTCAACGCACATGACCTCTGTGGCTTTCTGGAACTCCTGCTCATCAGTCTCATCTTCATCCATATCTTCATCGTCGTCGTCGTCTTCATCCTTGTCGCGGCCGCGGGGAGGTCTGTCTCCTTGCCGCTGCTTGGCCTTGCCGCGGCGTCCTCCTCGGCCGGGACGTTTCTTGCTAGCTCCTCCAGCGCCTTCCTGAGCTTTCTCCTTGTCGTGCCGCTCGTATTCAGCCTTTTGCTGCTCGACAAGCTGCTCGACCTTCTTGCAGCTCTAGAGGTCATGGCCCTTGGTGCGGTGGATCTTGCAATACTGCGTGTTTGTGCTGTCCTGCTTGTCAGCGACCGCCACAGCTGCGGCAACCTCCTTGCCGGAGCTATCAGCTTCAGCTTTCTTGCCGGACTGCTCAACAACTAGCACATCTTTGCCTTTCTTCTTCCTGTTGTTCCGCCGCCGGTTCTTCCTTGCCGGGGAAGTTTCCTCACTATCAGATCCTCCTGCTCCTGTGTTCTCTCTGGGGAGTTTCCTCCCTTCCTCAGCACGTGCACACTTGTCGGCCAGGGCATATAGCTCACCGATATCTCTAATCTTGCACATCGCCATCTCCTCCCACATCCTGCAGTTCCGCACGTTTTGATGGAACGCGCTGATTACCGCGGCAGGGTGGACATCTGGGATGTTGTGCTGCACGCGGCTGAATCTCTGAATGTACTTGCGCAGGGGCTCTATCACACCCTAGCTAGTCATGCATTAGAGTGTTGCATCATGTTTATTTTTGCATCAGAAACCTGAAATGGGGATGTCAGAACCCCCAGTCCCCTCTGAAACCAATTAGGGTTTACTAAAAACTTTTTCAATGAACCTGAAATGCCCTTCTAAAATGCCCACCATTTTTGTCTTGGTTCAGAACCTCTGCCAAAAGTGATGCACATTTTCCTAGGTCATCTTAGGGTCTTTGAATTAAATCATAGATATTTGAGTTTGTTCATTTAAAATTATATAAAATATTTAGATGCTCAAATATCCCCAAACTAAAATGTTTCATGTTGGAAATAATCCAGCTATGGACCAGGAGTAGTTTGGTGATTTTAGGAGTTGCCTAAGTATTTTTAATAAATCAAAAAAGTTGCAGAAGTATTAAAAAACAGAAAACAAAAAAAAATAGCAAAACTTACCTGGCGCCCAGCACCCGGCCCTACTGCCGGCCCAGCCCAGCGCCGCTCCAGCGAGCTGCTTGCCGGCCAGGCAGGCAGGCAGGTGCCCGACGGCGACCGCAGCGCGCGCCAAGCACCTGCTCGCCGCCTCGCCGCTCCACTCGCCGGGTGACGTCGTGGATCGCTCCCCCTCTCTCCCCCGAACCCCCCAGACACCCCCTCTCCTGTCCAGCTCCTCCCCCTCGCGCGCCCCAGCCATGGCCGACGCTACCGCCGCCGTGCCTGCGTCGTAGCCGCGCTCCCCGCCGCCCGTGCGTCCTCTCGTCGTGTCCAGGAGCTCCGCCGCTGTCCACTTCATCAAGCAAGCCGAGCCCCGAGCGCTCGCAACGCCCGAGGCCACCGCACCGACCTCGCCCGAGTCCGCCGTCGCCGGAGATCCCCTTCAACGCCGTCGTCGCTCCGGTCCATCCCCGGCCGCACCAAGGGCTTCGTCGCACTCACTGTGAGCTTAGCCATCTTCCCCTCCCTTCCGTTCTTGGTCCCGAGCCGTGTAGCGACCTCCCGGAGCTCAACCGCACCCACCGCCGTGGAGCTCGTCGCCGACGTGCTCCCGGTCATCCTCCGGCCACTCCACGGTGTCCATCATGCTCACCACGTCACGTAGCACCTAACTAGCTACTCCCCGCACCTCACCGATCCCCCTAGCGACAAGTTCGACTTTGGCCGAACTCCGGTGGCCGCCAAAGTCGTCGTCGGCGCCAACTCCAGCCACCCCGACCCCAACGGTCTCCACCAAGAGCTGCGGCTCGACCTCAGCTCCTCTCCGGTGGCCTCCGCGGCTCGTTTGGTTGCCGGAACGGCAAAAATCACTTCCGCCGCCGCGTCGGGCTCGCCGGTGGCTAAACGCCGGTGCAGCCGACCCGGGTTTGACCACGGGTGGGCCCTGGTTGACTCCCCTGAGTCAATGACAGGTGGGGCCCAGCCCTGTTAACTAATTAGGATTAGTTTAAATTAATTTTAGTTTAATTAATCACACTGACACGCGGGACCCATTGTCAGGTTTGACCCGTACGTGTCCCGTTGACCTGCTGATGTCACACTGACGTCAGGCTGACGCAATAATTGATTTTCTGGATTTAATCTAATATAGGAAATTCCAGAATATAGTTTAAACTTTAAAAAATTTATAACTTTTATTCTGTAACTCCAAATCAGACAAATTATATATGAAAAATGATCAGAAAAATCCAATCTATCCATCTGTACTATTTTAATGCATGATTAAACAAGTTAACCTGATGTTTAATGCAGAACAAGGAAAAACACTTTAAAGGGCCATGTTTGGGTCTAAAATTTGAATCTTTGATTCAAATTGGTTCAAACCCTTCTGGTCCTAGTTGCATTAGCCCAACTCACTCGTATTGCCATGTTTCATGCATGCATCATATTGTTGCACATTGTTTGGTGATGGTTGTGTATCGGTGTTCTTTGCGGCAGGTTCTGCCTCTGAGGAGTACCGTGATTACCCTAACGAAGAACCGTATCAGTGCATCGAATCATCAGGCAAGCAACCAACCATTTGATCATATCGATACAATCCCATGTTCTCGCTCCTGCTCTCTTTTATTGCATTAAGACAACGCGTTTCAAACTGCTGTGTGCTATGGTAGTTGAACCCATTTCCTCTGCATGACCTGTCATTGCCACAGTAACTAGATGAAACCCACTAGCATGTGTAGGAGTTGATTGAGCCATATGTATGTGTTGTTCCTACCTTGCTATGCCTGCTATGCTTAGAGTCGTGTCAGGTCTGGTTCATCTGGGTGATGGGCTAGAGTGAAATGGTTATGTCAGTAATGAGAATTGTGTGGTAAACACGATTTGGTAAAGGTATCGATGAGAGGCCATGTAGGAGTACATGTTGGGTTGTTTCATTGAAACCGACCTTAAGCACTGAGATCTGTATGTGTGATTTAAGATACAGCTACTACCATGCATTGGGCCCTGAAATATGACCCCGCTCGACTTCTTATCCACCCTAGTTCTCTGTCCAGGAGTTGCAAGTAGTTTCTGGTGTTTGTAGCCTACTGGAGGCCGTGGACAGCGCTGACCGTAGGGGTGGGCGGTGATGCGGTAGGTACGTGGCATGGTGTACCGAATACCCGTTAGGTATCTCGGAAACCCTGTTCACATCGTTCGGGGCCGTATGGGAAACCTCGGCCGGACTCCCTGCGGATGGAACCTGGATAGGCGATAAACCTGGACTAGAGACTTAGGTGTTTAGGTAGGTCGTGGTCTACACCCACGTCGGCTTTCGCTTGAAGTCTGCCGAGCACATGTCGTGTGCAGACGCTAAGTGGTGGAAACATGTATGAAGAAGTACACCCCTGCAGGGTTATCATGATCTATTCGAATAGCCGCGTCCGCGGTAAAGGACTACTTGGTTGCCTATACAGTTCATAGACAAGTAAATGGAAACTACTAAAAGCCTCAAGATAAGTGTGAGTGCCGAGGATGGCTCTTCCGTAGGAAGACGGAGGTGGATCCTTGGTAGTGTATTGAAGTGGTGAGTAGTGGACTCGTGTACGCAAAACCATTTCAAGTTGGAGTCTCGTAGGTTAGCCTAGCCAAGAGTCAAAGCTGGCTTGCTGCAACAACTCCACCAACCCTTCTTGATAATATGCATGTATGTAGGATCTGATGTAAGTCTTGCTGAGTACCTTTGTACTCATGTTGCTATAATTTACATTTTTACAGAAGACGCTGCAACCCCTTCTGATGGGTTCTATGTAGACGTTGACATCAATGAGTCGGCTAAGGCCCAGGTGGTGATCCTGAGCTTGTGAAGGACCACGTAGTATAGCTAGGCTTTCCAAGCCTCTTTTATTTTACTAGTTGTCTGTACTCAGACAAGTTACTTCCGCTGCTGGTTTGTATGACTGTATGACTTGAATGCTGGGTCGTGTGACCTGTACCTGTGTGTATGATTATGTATGGCTCCCTGAGCCTTAAATAAAGTACTTGTGTCATAGAGTCATGTCGTGATGCCATGTTGTATTTGCACATATCGAGCATACTGTGTGTATGTTATTGAAATGCTTGGTATGTGTGGGATCTGACTATCTAGTTGTTTATCTTTAGTAGCCTCTCTTATCGGGAAATGTCTCCTAGTGTTACCACTGAGCCATGGTAGCTTGCTACTGCTCTGGAACACTTAGGCTGGCCGGCATGTGTCCTTCTTCGTTCCGGTGTCTGTCCCTTCGGGGAAATGTCACGCATTGAGTACCGGAGTCCTGTTAGCCCGCTACAGCCCGGTTTACCGGAGTCCTGCTAGCCCAGTGCTACAGCCCGGACCCTCTTGCTGATGACCGACACGTTCGAAGCTGGGTCATGGATGCCTGTCCCTGTAAGTCTGTGCCACTTTGGGTTTACAACTAGTCATGTCAGCCCGGGCTCCTTAACATATGGATGCTAGCGACACTATCATATACGTGAGCCAAAAGGCGCAAACGGTCCCGGGCAAAGGTAAGGCGACACCCGTGGGGATACCGTGCGTGAGGCCGCAAAGTGATATGAGGTGTTACAGGCTAGATCGATGTGCCATCGAGTCGGGGTCCTGACAGCGTTGGCATCAGAGCCGGACTGCCTGTAGGTTCTCCAAGCCAAACTGGTCGATGTCGAGTCTAGAAATTCTTTAGTTATATGTAGAGGAATTGTTTGTGGGTTGGAACGTAAGGCTCCTTTTACTCCTTTATCTTATGACATTCTGATCTGAGTCAGACTATTCTTCCATCGGGGGTTAAGGAATTAGGATCTTTTCTCTCTATCAGGTTCACGTGTTACTAATCAGTAGTACCTTATAGGTTTGATGAATACAAGCCTAGTTCAGTTCTACTACCACATTATGTTGCTAGGATGGACTCAGAACTTGATATGATGATGTTGAGTGTGTATGAAATCCTTTGTCAAATGTCTCAAAATCCTTCTTGAGCATTTACAGCTGTTATGCTGCCGAAATTTTGCTAGAAATTCTAATGCCTTTGCATTATGGTTGTGCTTTCAGATGGCCACTCGCGACCTCAATCAAGTGGTTCGCCTGACTCGATGCCTAGATGTACCCGGCCACACCGCCATGTTGGTCAGGGTAATGACTGAGGCTGGATACCGTTGGTATCCTGAGTACACGGTCGAAGAGCAATTTCGGGACTTTAATCAAAGCCAGTATCTCTGCACTGTCAGGATATTTCCATCTTATCCTGGATCCACCGACCCCCTTCACTGCTCCTATGGACTCGGGGTTACTATTGAGATGGCTGTGCAGGACGCCGCCTACTCTATGATGACCATCATGCGAGTCAGGTCTGGCCTATTTCGGGACTCTGATTTCCGGTATATGCCAGGATCACTTCCGGGAGCACAAGGGTATCTCCAGGCTATCTATGCTGACCCCACTCAGGAGGATTCACGGACTCGCACCACTGCTGAGATGCTCGAGGATAAGGACCGTGAAAATCGGGCATTGAGGCTAGAGCTTTATAATACCCGTGCTGACCATTGGGCCACGTTGACTCGGTTTGCACCGGCGGTGCAAGCTGGATATTCGGATATGCGCGATCTCTATCCTGTGAGATCTGCTCTGCCAGACGTGATGGGTTGGCGTGATGTAGGAGGCATCACCCCACCTTGCGGTCCCCGCAGGCCACCGTCTGTTGGTCCAAGACCCCATCCTAGCCCCTATGGTCCACAAGCTCCGCGAGATCGTCTGTTCCGGGATGATCATGTTGAGCTTCCAGGCTATGGAGGTAATTTCTACGAGGACTACTACGGATCGGTCTGAGTTAGTGGTGGTATCACTAGTTTGTACTAGCTGTGTCGTCTATCGTCCTGCGTGACTCGTGGGATATGACCTAGTTTGTACCGCTTCCATAGGTGTAGAAAAATAATGTATAGGAGCTTGGGATGCCTCCGATGTGATGTAATCTTCCTTTCACCGTAATAGTACCTTGTTTGGTTTTGTACTAAACCTTGTATGGTGTGTATGACGATGGAATAAAGAAGCAGTTTCTGTATCTACCATGTCATATGGATGATCATCTTGCATTCCGAGTTATTCCTTACATTCTGTATCCTATGTCGGAATCTTATCATTCTGACTAAATCATTGTCTTGTTTACCTAGGATGGTCAACACGCGCACTAACCCTGCTCCTCAAGAGCAGGCCGAAGGCAGTGAAGTCAGGAATGCAAATCTGCCTCATCCTCCTTCCCTAGCCGAGGTTATGATGGAAGCTGAGAGAAATAAACGGGAGACCAATCGTTTGTTGGAGCGTATTGAACAGAACACAGCACACCATCAGAGGACTAACGTGGTGTCGCTCAGTGATTTCATTAAGTTACATCCACCCACGTTCCACCACTCCGTCGAGCCTCTCGACGCTGATGACTGGCTTCGCAGTATTTCTCACAAACTGCGTTCTGCGCTAGTAGCTGAGGCTGACAAGGTCACCTTTGCTGCATATCATCTTGAAGGCCCCGCCAGTCTATGGTGGGAGAATTATGGAGCTATGTGCCCAGCGGGCCATGTCACTACTTGGGCTGAATTCAGCGAGGCTTTCCGTGAACATCACATTCCGGAGGGTCTCATGGACCGTAAACGTGAGGAATTTTGCAATTTCACCCAAGGCCGACTCTCTGTGGATGCTTACAGCAGGGAGTTTGGTAACCTCGCACGATATGCCACTGAGGAAGTTTCTACCGATGCCAAGAAGCAAGCAAGGTTCCGTAAGGGGCTTAGTCCTGAGCTTCGCCGCGACCTCCGTCTGCATGAGTGCACATCCTTTCAGAAACTTGTTAACAAGGCCATCAGTGCTGAGACTGGTCAGACTGATTATGACGCAACACGCAAGCATGGCCGTGACGTGGGTTCCTCATCCGGTGCTGGTCCTCAGAAGCGCCGCGTGTGGGTGCCCAACACTGCCCTGCCACCCAGGTTCACACCGAGGCCATCCTTCCAGGCGCCTCGCCCCGTTCAACAGTCTGCACCAGCCAAGCCCTATGGTGGTCCAACCAACAATGCTCCTCCACGTACCAGTTCCGTAACTTGTTTCAAGTGTGGGGAATCTGGCCACTATATGCATGAGTGTCCCCAGACCAACCCCAACCAATCTGCTAAAGCTGTTGGCCATGGCAAGCCGACAGGGAAAGTGTTCCACGCCAAGCCGGCCACTGCTGCACGTGGCCATGTCAACTGTATCTCTGCCGAGGAAGCTCAAGAGAATCCCAACGTCGTTCTTGGTATGCTTCTTGTTAATTGCCACCCGGCATCTGTTCTTTTCGATACAGGAGCCTCTCATTCTTTTATATCCAAAAATTATGCTCGTTTGCATAACATCGCATTCTGTGACATGCCAACCTCTATGGTAATTCAAACTCCGGGATCCAAATGGCAAACTTCTAGAGTAAGCCATGGAAATGAAATCCAAGTCGACAGACTTGTTTTCCTCGCATCTTTGATAGCCCTTAAATCTTCAGATATTAATATCATTCTGGGTATGGACTGGATGTCAGTTCATCATGCCCAAATTGATTGCTTCTCTAGGACTGTTCAACTTACCCATCCTTCGGGGAAGATAGTCAATGTCTTGACCCGAATAGCCAAGCGATAGTTATATTCTCTTAACGCCAACCCTTTGCCAGACCTTGAGGACGTCCCGGTAGTCCGTGACTTTCCGGATGTCTTCCCAGAGGAATTGCCAGGTGTTCCACCTGACAGGGATGTTGAGTTCGTAATAGACCTCATTCCAGGAACCGTCCCGATTGCTAGAAGACCTTATAAGATGGCACCACTAGAACTAGCCGAGCTTAAGAAACAACTCGATGAGTCCTTGAAAAAGGGTTTCATCCGACCTAGTTCATCTCCGTGGGCTTGCCCCGTCCTCGTCGTCAAGAAGAAGGATGGTACGGACCGGATGGTTGTAGATTATCGACCTGTCAATTTGGTCACAATCAAGAACAAATATCCGCTCCCCAGGATCAACGACCTGTATGATCAGCTCGCTGGATCCTCAATCTTCTCCAAAATGGATTTGAGGTTGGGCTACCATCAAATCAAAATCAGGAACAGGGACATTCCTAAAACGGCCTTTGTTACTCGTTATGGCCAATATGAGTACACCGTCATGTCCTTCGGTTTAACCAACGCTCCAGCCACTTTTTCTCGGTTAATGAACTCAATCTTCATGGAGTATTTGGATAAATTCGTCGTGGTTTACCTCGATGATATACTCATCTACTCCAAGAACGAGGAAGAACATGCCGAACATCTAAGGCTAGTGTTGACGAAACTTCGAGAGCATCGTCTTTATGCCAAATTCTCTAAATGTGAATTTTGGTTGTCAGAGGTGACCTATCTGGGTCATGTAATATCTGGTAAAGGTATTGCTGTTAACCCTGAGCGAGTTCAAGCCATCCTTAATTGGACTCCACCTGAATCGGTCAAGCAAGTTCGGAGTTTCCTTGGCCTAGCGAGCTATTGTCGTCGCTTTGTCGAGAACTTCTCCAAAGTTGCTAAACCTCTAACCGAACTCCTTAAGAAGGATAAAAAGTTTGAATGGACTCCACAATGTGAGCACAGCTTTCAGGAACTGAAAAGACGCCTGACTTCTGCTCCCGTTCTGGTACCGCCAGACTTCTCTAAGGACTTTGTTATCTACTGCGACGCCTCGCGACAAGGACTAGGCTGTATTCTCATGCAAGATCGACATGTAATTGCTTACGCCTCACGGCAATTGCACCCACATGAGGAGAATTATCCTACTCATGATCTAGAGCTTGCAGCTGTAGTCTATGCACTTAAAACCTGGCGACATTACCTCCTCGGTAATCATTGCGAAATATTCACTGATCACCAAAGTCTGAAGTACATCCTCACCCAACCGGATTTGAATCTCAGGCAAAGACGTTGGGTCGAGTTGATCACAGATTTCGACTTAGGAATAACTTACACCCCAGGGAAAGCCAACGTCATGGCTGATGCGCTAAGTCGTAAATCTTATTGTAACAACCTGATGTTACAACAAAGTCAACCGCTTCTCCATGAGGAATTTCAGAAGCTTAACCTTCACATTGTTCCTCAAGGATTTCTTTCCACCTTGGTGGCGAAACCTACTCTTACGGATCAAATCATCGCTGCCCAGAAGCGAGATAAGGGAATAGCTAAGATCAAGGAGAACATTGCTAGCGGAGGTGCTAGTTGTTTCTCCACAAATGATCATGGTGTTGTGTACTTTGAGAACTGTTTAGTGGTTCCCAAGAACTAGCATCTACGGCAGTTGATCCTTAAGGAGGCTCATGAATCTCCTCTCACCATTCATCCCGGTAGTACCAAGATGTATCAGGACCTACGCCAGAGGTTCTGGTGGACTAGGATGAAGAGAGAAATTGCTCAGTATATTGCTAATTGCGACGTCTGTCATCGTGTAAAAGCAGAGCATCAATGGCCTGCTGGCACCCTTTAACCCCTAGCTATTCCTGAATGGAAATGGGATAAAATTGGTATGGATTTCATTACCGGTTTTCCCAGGACCAAGAGAGGGAATAATGCTATCTTTGTCGTTGTCGATCGTCTTTCCAAAGTGGCCCATTTCTTACCTGTTCGTGAGAGTATAACCGCTAGTCAGCTGGCAGACTTATACATCTCCCGAATAGTGTCTCTCCATGGTGTTCCTTTGGAAATTAACTCGGATCGAGGAAGTCTTTTCACCTCTCGATTTTGGGAAAGTTTCCAAAACGCTATGGGAACCCGCCTTTCCTTTAGCACCGCTTTTCACCCTCAATCGAGTGGTCAAGTAGAACGCGTCAACCAGATTCTAGAAGACATGCTTCGAGCCTCTGTTATCTCTTTCGGAATGGAGTGGGAGAAATGCCTTCCATTTGCCGAATTTGCTTACAACAACAGCTATCAATCTAGCTTGGGTAAAGCCCCTTTTGAAGTTCTCTATGGACTACGGTGTCAAACACCCCTTAACTGGTCAGAGACCGGGGAAAGACAATTCTTTGGCCCGGATATGATTCAGGAAGCAGAAGAGCAAGTTCGCATCGTTCGTGAAAAGTTGAAAACAGCCCAATCTCGTCAAAAGAGTCAATATGACCGAAAACATAAGGCTATGACTTTCGAGGTTGACGAGAAGGCTTACCTTCGGGTTACCCCTCTGAAGGGAACCCATCGCTTCGGTATCAAAGGCAAATTGGCTCCTCGTTACATTGGACCTTTTCGCATTCTCGCCAAACGAGGAGAAGTTGCCTACCAGTTGGAACTACCTCCACATCTCTCCAGAGTCCACGATGTCTTCC
Organism: Triticum dicoccoides; assembly: GCF_002162155.2. Classification (NCBI taxonomy): domain Eukaryota; kingdom Viridiplantae; phylum Streptophyta; class Magnoliopsida; order Poales; family Poaceae; genus Triticum; species Triticum dicoccoides. The sequence continues at coordinate 154,242,014 of NC_041387.1, read as the reverse complement.
ACGTTTCTCAACTCAGGCGTTGCTTCTCGGATCCTATCCGTGGAGTGGACCACGAAACGCTTGATCTCCAAGATAATCTTACGTATCGATAGTACCCCACTCGTATCCTCGATCAGGCCGAGCGTACCACTCGGCGTCATAATATCAAGTTTCTCAAAGTTCAATGGTCGCACCATTCTGAGGATGAAGCAACGTTGGAAAGGCAGGATCGTCTTCGACTCGAGTATCCCGCCCTCTTTCCGGAGGAACCTAAATCTCGGGACGAGATTCTTTTGAGTGGGGGTGAGTTGTCACACCCTAGCTAGTCATGCATTAGAGTGTTGCATCATGTTTATTTTTGCATCAGAAACCTGAAATGGGGATGTCAGAACCCCCAGTCCCCTCTGAAACCAATTAGGGTTTACTAAAAACTTTTTCAATGAACCTGAAATGCCCTTCTAAAATGCCCACCATTTTTGTCTTGGTTCAGAACCTCTGCCAAAAGTGATGCACATTTTCCTAGGTCATCTTAGGGTCTTTGAATTAAATCATAGATATTTGAGTTTGGTCATTTAAAATTATATAAAATATTCAGATGCTCAAATATCCCCAAACTAAAATGTTTCATGTTGGAAATAATCCAGCTATGGACCAGGAGTAGTTTGGTGATTTTAGGAGTTGCCTAAGTATTTTTAATAAATCAACAAAGTTGCAGAAGTATTAAAAAACAGAAAACAAAAAAAAATAGCAAAACTTACCTGGCGCCCAGCACCCGGCCCTACTGCCGGCCCAGCCCAGCGCCGCTCCAGCGAGCTGCTTGCCGGCCAGGCAGGCAGGCAGGTGCCCGACGGCGACCGCAGCGCGCGCCAAGCACCTGCTCGCCGCCTCGCCGCTCCACTCGCCGGGTGACGTCGTGGATCGCTCCCCCTCTCTCCCCCGAACCCCCCAGACACCCCCTCTCCTGTCCAGCTCCTCCCCCTCGCGCGCCCCAGCCATGGCCGACGCTACCGCCGCCGTGCCTGCGTCGTAGCCGCGCTCCCCGCCGCCCGTGCGTCCTCTCGTCGTGTCCAGGAGCTCCGCCGCTGTCCACTTCATCAAGCAA
>NC_041387.1:154231371-154239952 GCF_002162155.2 Triticum dicoccoides | reverse complement strand
ATAACTTTTATTCTGTAACTCCAAATCAGACAAATTATATATGAAAAATGATCAGAAAAATCCAATCTATCCATCTGTACTATTTTAATGCATGATTAAACAAGTTAACCTGATGTTTAATGCAGAACAAGGAAAAACACTTTAAAGGGCCATGTTTGGGTCTAAAATTTGAATCTTTGATTCAAATTGGTTCAAACCCTTCTGGTCCTAGTTGCATTAGCCCAACTCACTCGTATTGCCATGTTTCATGCATGCATCATATTGTTGCACATTGTTTGGTGATGGTTGTGTATCGGTGTTCTTTGCGGCAGGTTCTGCCTCTGAGGAGTACCGTGATTACCCTAACGAAGAACCGTATCAGTGCATCGAATCATCAGGCAAGCAACCAACCATTTGATCATATCGATACAATCCCATGTTCTCGCTCCTGCTCTCTTTTATTGCATTAAGACAACGCGTTTCAAACTGCTGTGTGCTATGGTAGTTGAACCCATTTCCTCTGCATGACCTGTCATTGCCACAGTAACTAGATGAAACCCACTAGCATGTGTAGGAGTTGATTGAGCCATATGTATGTGTTGTTCCTACCTTGCTATGCCTGCTATGCTTAGAGTCGTGTCAGGTCTGGTTCATCTGGGTGATGGGCTAGAGTGAAATGGTTATGTCGGTAATGATAATTGTGTGGTAAACACGATTTGGTAAAGGTATCGATGAGAGGCCATGTAGGAGTACATGGTGGGTTGTTTCATTGAAACCGACCTTAAGCACTGAGATATGTATGTGTGATTTAAGATACAGCTACTACCATGCATTGGGCCCTGAAATATGACCCCGCTCGACTTCTTATCCACCCTAGTTCTCTGTCCAGGAGTTGCAAGTAGTTTCTGGTGTTTGTAGCCTACTGGAGGCCGTGGACAGCGCTGACCGTAGGGGTGGGCTGTGATGCGGTAGGTACGTGGCACGGTGTACCGAATACCCGTTAGGTATCTCGGAAACCCTGTTCACATCGTTCGGGGCCGTATGGGAAACCTCGGTCGGACTCCCTGCGGATGGAACCTGGATAGGCGATAAACCTGGACTAGAGACTTAGGTGTTTAGGTAGGTCGTGGTCTACACCCACGTCGGCTTTCGCTTGAAGTCTGCCGAGCACATGTCGTGTGCAGACGCTAAGTGGTGGAAACATGTATGAAGAAGTACACCCCTGCAGGGTTATCATGATCTATTCGAATAGCCGCGTCCGCGGTAAAGAACTACTTGGTTGCCTATACAGTTCATAGACAAGTAAATGGAAACTACTAAAAGCCTCAAGATAAGTGTGAGTGCCGAGGATGGCTCTTCCGTAGGAAGACGGAGGTGGATCCTCGGTAGTGTATTGAAGTGGTGAGTAGTGGACTCGTGTACGCAAAACCATTTCAAGTTGGAGTCTCGTAGGTTAGCCTAGCCAAGAGTCAAAGCTGGCTTGCTGCAACAACTCCACCAACCCTTCTTGATAATATGCATGTATGTAGGATCTGATGTAAGTCTTGCTGAGTACCTTTGTACTCATGTTGCTATAATTTACATTTTTACAAAAGACGCTGCAACCCCTTCTGATGGGTTCTACGTAGACGTTGACATCAATGAGTAGGCTAAGGCCCAGGTGGTGATCCTGAGCTTGTGAAGGACCACGTAGTATAGCTAGGCTTTCCAAGCCTCTTTTATTTTACTAGTTGTCTGTACTCAGACAAGTTACTTCCGCTGCTGGTTTGTATGACTGTATGACTTGAATGCTGGGTCGTGTGACCCGTACCTGTGTGTATGATTATGTATGGCTCCCTGAGCCTTAAATAAAGTACTTGTGTCGTAGAGTCATGTTGTGATGCCATGTTGTATTTGCACATATCGAGCATACTGTGTGTATGTTATTGAAATGCTTGGTATGTGTGGGATCTGACTATCTAGTTGTTTATCTTTAGTAGCCTCTCTTACCGGGAAATGTCTCCTAGTGTTACCACTGAGCCATGGTAGCTTGCTACTGCTCTGGAACACTTAGGCTGGCCGGCATGTGTCCTTCTTCGTTCCGGTGTCTGTCCCTTCGGGGAAATGTCACGCATTGAGTACCGGAGTCCTGTTAGCCCGCTACAGCCCGGTTTACCGGAGTCCTGCTAGCCCAGTGCTACAGCCCGGACCCTCTTGCTGATGACCGACACGTTCGAAGCTGGGTCATGGATGCCTGTCCCTGTAAGTCTGTGCCACTTTGGGTTTACAACTAGTCATGTCAGCCCGGGCTCCTTAACATATGGATGCTAGCGACACTATCATATATGTGAGCCAAAAGGCGCAAACGGTCCCAGGCAAAGGTAAGGCGACACCCGTGGGGATACCGTGCGTGAGGCCGCAAAGTGATATGAGGTGTTACAGGCTAGATCGATGTGTCATCGAGTCGGGGTCCTGACAGGCTCTCCTTCCTTCTAGGCGAGCAGATGAAGATCGCTCTCTTGGCCATGAGGCTTGTGGCCGCCTGTAAAGGCGCCGACAAACTGATGGCACAGATCAGCCCAGGAAGATATGGAGTTGTCCGGCAAGTGCATGAGCCAGGATCTGACATTGGGCTTGAGCACCAGCGGGAAGTAGTTGGCAAGGATCTTGTCATCCCGCCCCCAACAGCTTGCACCGCGATGGTGTAGATGCTGAGGAACTCCGACGGATGCGTCTTGCCGTCGTACTTCTCTAGTACATCTGGTTTGAAATTCTTCATGCTGGGACACTGGACCTGCCGCAGCTCACGAGTGAACTCAGGGCAACCTACAACGTACGGCAAGTCGCCCGGTTCCCCTGGCGCATGCATGTCAACAGAGGGCCCAGCACGCTTGTCGGATTGACGTCGCGCTTCTCTTCGGCGCTCGATGCGAGTACGAGCAACTTCTTGCTGTCGTTCGTGAAGAACTTGGCACTGATCGCGACGAGCTCGTGGATCCGATGACGCAGTGGAGTCGCTGTCGAGGTGGATCTGACGAGTCGGCGATCTTGGCCTTTGGGGTGGAGAGTGCATGGTGGTTGCACCCCCACCGGTTTCGTCGCCACCGGCTCGTGCCCGGCAGTCCTGCCGCGGCTGTGATGCAGTTGGCTGCTGCGGAGTGTCGCCGTTGGCGAAGCCGATGAGACTCTGAATGGTGGCCCTCCATTGGTCGATCTTGTCTTCCGTTGGACGGTAATCCAGGAGCAGCAGAGCTCGCGCCAAAGCTTCTGCTGGAGTGGTGGGCGGCAGTGGCGAACGGTGCAAGGAGCGGGATATGCTCGGACTTCTAACTATGTTAGAAGGAGCAGCATCCCGTCCAGGCGACCATGTCTCGCTCGTGCCAACATGTTGGCGTGCATGCTGGTCTTGAGCACCCCGAGATCCACCAGCTCGATCTTGTCCCAACGAACGTATGGTACTGCGAATACCATGACGCTATCGGTCCTGCGCCTCCTGAGATGGGCGCGGGACATGTACGGACGTCGAGGTCTGTGCAGCCTTGTCCTTGGACCTGGCAGCATCGTGAGCTTCCTCGTTGACGTCCGTTCTTCCGCCGGCGCCCTCCCCACCACCCGTTTGTTCCGGTGGTGGTGGAAAAGACGTAGATGGAGCAGCTGCCGCCGAAGTCTTCTTCTTCGATGGCATGTCGATGAAGAAAATGAAGATCTGGCTCATGTGAACGCCGGATCAGGTTCACGCAATCTCGACTCCCCCTACCTGGCGCGCCAAAGATGTCGGGGAAACTGATCCACGAACACCTATGGGGCCGGCGGACCGGGCCCCTTTCGGTTCGGTGGGGGGCGGAGGCGCACGAAGAGCAGATCGAGGCGGAGCACACGAGCAGTTTACCCAGCTTCGGAGCTCTCCGGAGAGATAATACTCCTACTGCTGCTTGTCTGATTGTATTGTGTTCTTGCTCGAGAGAGAGCTAAGTGTTTTTCTGGCTTCCGAATGAGTCGAACCCCCCCTCTACGTTGCACATGGACCTCCTTTTATATGCTCAAGGGGTCACCGACAGGTGGCAACGCAGAGAAGGGTAAAAGCATAAAAAGTGTTGCGGTTGGTACACCTACTTGCACAGTGTATCCTACCTAACCCTGACGACAGGGGACAAAGGCATTAAATGCCCGTCTGCATCGCCCAAACAGTGCAGAAAGGGACCGTCTGGGATGCCACCATTTGCCACGATGGCGATCTTGTCAGCGCCGCATGCCACCGCGTATCACTGGCTGCATAGCCTCCTGCCACGCGCGCCTGGAAAAGCCCCAGGGCGACACGTTGGTGGATGCGCTGGAGCGTGGGTACAGGGTGGTTACTTGCCACGGCAAGTGCCTTGCCGCGGTCGTCGTCTTGTCGCGCCCGGAAGCTTGTCGCTCACCAGGCCTTGAGATGTCTTGGTTGATCTTCCCGGCAAGCTCCTCTTGCCGGGGCCTTGTTGCCTTGCCGGGACGCGCAGCGCGTCGCGGCAAGTTCCTTGGGATGCCTCGGTTGGCCTTCCCGGCAAGTTCCTCTTGCCGGGGCCTTGTCTCCTTGGCTTGAATACTTTGTTCTTGAATGGTTCCAAGGGAACCACGGAGGACCTTGGCGGTCGCCCGGCAAGCCTCGCCGCGGGGTGTTGCAACTGCCCATGCACAAGTTCGGGATACTAGGGTACCCCTACTCTAGTACACCGACATATACCCTGTTGATGATGTGGCACGCAGTATCAATTGCTTCAGGCCAGAAGCGCTGAGGTGTCTTGTATTCATCAAGCATGGTGCAATCCATCTCAACAAGGGTCATGTTCTTGCGCTCCATGATGCCATTCTTCTGAGGAGTATAAGGAGCATGTAATTCATGAGTAATACCAAGCATGTCAAGATATTCATCGAGGCCAGTGTTCTTGAACTCGGTTCCGTTATCACTCCTAATATGCTTGATCTTCACACCAAAGTTAGTGGAAGCCCTTGAGGAAAACGTTTGAAGACTTCCTACACTTCATTTTTGTAAGTGGTGATATGCACCCATGTGTAACGAGAATAGTCATCAACTATGACAAAGCCATATAATGATGCAGAACTAGAGAACATGGCATAGTGAGTAGGGCCAAAGATATCCATATGGGGTAATTCAAAGGGACAAGAAGTGGTCATGATATTTTTTCGAGGGATGCTTGGATCTGGTGATCTTCCCAGCCTCACAAGCCCCACAAAGATGATCTTTGAAGAATTTGATACCCTCGATGCCAATGACATGATTCTTCTTTGCGAGTGTATGCAAGTTCCTCAACCCAGCATGACCAAGTCGTCGATGCCATAGCCAGCATTCTGAAGCTTTTGCAAGTATACACGTGGCAGGTTGTGGTCCTGCGTGTGACACTCCAAAATTTTAATTTGGTTTTTATCAAAAACTTTGTGGTTTTTGAAAAGAGGCCATTTAAAAAATTTGTTCCAGAAAATCCTTCCTCTTAAAAAAAACTTTCTTTTCTTTGGCAAGGATTTTTATTTTTTTCTTCAAACTGTGGTGTTTGATCTTTTGAAACTTCTTCTCTGTTGGTTCCCTCTCAAATTATTTTGGGAGTTTAATTTGTTTTTCTTTTAAAAAAGAAACTCTACGAAAATTTGGGGATTTTCATATCTTGGAAACCACCCATGACTTGTCATTTTTGCCCATGTGGTAAAACCCCTCCAAAACCTCCCCCACTCCTTGTAATCAGCCTAAGTTCTCTGTCCCAACTAATCCAAGCAAGTTTTGGATTTTATTCTAATTATTTTTTCCTCTCAAATCAATTCTGTAAATTATTTTGAGCCTTAGTGATTTTCAAAGCAAGTACCACTTTGCCTTTGAGTTTTTATCCCAAACCAACTCTCCTGGATAGTCCTTTGTACCCACAACCCAGAACCATCTTGATCCACTCCTCCTCTTTTCAAATTTTTCAAAATCCAGTCTCTGCAAGTTTGGACCAGATTTGCCAAATTTGATGTAATTCATATCTACACTCCTCCAGAAATTCCACCAAAAATCATGCAGCCTACTGGAGCAATGAGAAGCCACTCCACCAAAAATCAGCTCAAGGAAAAATCCCCAGAGGCCTAAAACATTCTGTCAAACACCTGAGCTGCACTGTTCCTTTGCAAATTCAGAAAATTCAGACTTCAGTGTCATTTTTCGTTCGTCAGCTTCACTCACGCGTTCACAGTGCACTTGGCACGTTCCTCGCCGCCTCTTCCTACTGTCTGGAGCACCACACGCGCACTAGGCCTCTTCCTGGCGTCGGTGGCATGCTGGCCCGCCCTCGCCGGCGTCTTCTGCGGCGTCGGGACCTCCTGTGGCGGCCGACAGGGGACGGAACGGCGGCTCAACGCCGTTCGGCGCCGCCCAATGCCCCTCTGCTCTCCGCGTGGCCTCATGCATGCCAGCGCACGCCCGTGGCACCGTCGCCGTGTCCCGGCAAGCACGGAACATGCTCACTGCCGCCGACGGGCCCGCGCCGTCCCGTTCCGTCGAACTCGCCCCTAGTACCAAATCCCAGGCCGATTAGCACCTAAATGGAACCGGTGGGCCTCAACGGCGTTGCCCAAGCCCCTAATCCAACTGCCCAACCACAGCGCCGCCGTAATCACTCGCCGGACTTATCCCGTTCGCGGCAACCGCCTCGGGCCGGCTATATATAGCGCCCCTAAGCTCCCTCTCGCCCCCGCACACCTCCACCACCTCATTGGACCCCGACCAGCAACTAGGAGAGCCTCGAGGGGCCCTTCTCCCTCGACTCCGGCCGCCTCGCTCCGCCTCGGCCACCATCTCGATTCGCTCCGGTGAGGCCGTCTCCGGCGCCCAAACCCCGTCCGTTACCCCCTCTAGCTACCAGAAGCCTAACCCCCTCTTCAATTTGATCTTCACAGCTCTCTCCGACGAAGTGCGCAACCACCCGAGCCGCCGTCCGCCCGAGCCAGGCTCGCCGTCGACGTGGTACTCGCCGGCGACCACCACAACCACCAACCGACGCGGAATGGCGCCCTGAACTCGGAGGTACCCTCCGATCCCCCTGCCTCGCCGTGGATCGTCGCCGGCGACCACCGCGGCTCTTAGGCGCCGACGAGCTTCGTTTCCCCCTTTTTGAAAGTTCAAACCTGACAGGCGGGACCCGCTGTCAGCCTCTCTGTCCTTTCTAAACGAAGCGTTTTCTGAAAACGCCTTCTGCCAAATGCGCTTTCCCTTTGGGCTGGCGTAGTTTCTGCCGAAGCGTTTTCTGTTTTTATAAGCTAGCCCCTGGAAATCTTCTGTTTCATTACAGATGAGTCCCTGGACAAAAACCCTTATAACTTTTAAACAGAAAAGTATTTTTGATTGATTCTTTTTCTGTTCTCTTTAAAATTTTGTCTAGTTTTTTATCAGATTTATTTGAAAAAAATTTGGAATACTTTTTGTGCACTCCTTGGTATTTACGATAGCGCATATATTTTCTTTATACCGTAGATACCGAAGGAGGTGACGGAGCCGCGAACTTCACCGAGCTAGTCTCCGACTACTCTGAACCAGGCAAGCATGTTTGAACTTTTGATATGATGAGTGTCTTGGCATGTTTTGCATTTAGTTAGTTTCATGACATGTTGAGGAGCATATCGAGGAACGTTATTTTATGCAATATTGAGGTAAGTGAGCTCGATTATCCATAAGTGGATGGATGTGAGTATGAATGGCCATGTGTTGGCATGAGGATGGGTAAGATGGCAGTGTCGTAGCATGCCAGTCTTATGCCAGACTATGTGACTTCAGTGTCAAACCGTATCAGTCCAGTTCCTCTCATTTCCTTCCCTGTACTACCACATGTTTTCCGCAAGGAATATGGTTTAGTAAGTTGCAAACCGCTTTTCTGGTACACACCAAAAGGAGAGGCCGTGATGATGGTTCCATGGCCCTGGATTAAAGCCAGTCATCCGGTCAGGGGGCATTGGTGTTTCCGGTTGGGACTGAGAGGGGGCACCCCTTAGAGCGCGCGTACATAAATTTGATCCCATGCTATTCGACATTGTTATCTCCCCGTCTCAAAAGTTTTTCTTGGACGATGTCTAGGGTGATTCCTAGCATCGAGAGGTAGGATTGGTGTGTACTGGTTAGCTGTGTTTTCTTCCGAAATACCGTAAACGGAACTAGTCCTTCGTGACTACAGAAATCCGTTGGCTGTGGGAATAATTTTGTACAAACTCTGCAGAGTCATATATTCCTCCAAATCATCTATTCCATGTCCTAGATCGATATTATCTTATCCTGATCAAATGTCAGTTTTGATGACAGAGACTCCGGTGAATCGCATGAGTGCTAAGTCCGGTTAAATGATTATTCCTGTGGATGGACTAACCCATTTATTCTCATGAATTGAACATTTATTATGAGTATTATTTCCTTGCGAATAAAAGCCCTTTCTGTGATGTCGCCCCGACGTCCGACTGTGGCATTTCTTTTAAAGCCCTTTCTGTGATGTCGCCCCAATGTCCGACTATGGCATTCCTTTTAAAGCCCTTTCTATGATGTCGCCCCGACGTCCGACTATGGCATTTCTTTTAAATCCCTTTCTGTGATGTCGCCCCAACGTCCGACTGTGGC
>NC_041387.1:154184158-154231217 GCF_002162155.2 Triticum dicoccoides | reverse complement strand
CATTTCTTTTAAAGCCCTTTCTGTGATGTCGCCCCGACGTCCGACTGTGGCATTCCTTTTAAAGCCCTTTCTGTGATGTCGCCCCGACGTCCGACTGTGGCATTTCTTTTAAAGCCCTTTCTGTGATGTCGCCCCGACGTCCGACTGTGGCATTTCTTTTAAAGCCCTTTCTGTGATGTCGCTGTCACATCCCTAGTCTGGTATGACCTAGACTAGCTAGTCATTTGTGCATCATGTTTAAAATTCATTTAAATTTGAAATGAGGATTGGTGGAACCCTCAGAATCATTTTTGAAAATGACCCAAATAAAAATTTCTCCAAAAGGGTCCAAGAAAATGCTCATGTTGCTCTCTGAAAATATTGGACAGAGATAAAAATCAAACCAATATTTTTAAGAGCTCATGGATATTTATTTTGGCCATTTGGAATTAATGCATAAATATTTGCATTGGAAATATATTAGTTATATATATTAATATATGTCCAAAAATTATGCCACCTGTTGGGGAGCTCTGGAATAATATATCTAGCTCCTGCAAAAATTGGCATAAGGTAATAAAATGATTTAATATTTTAATTAAATCAAAACAAATGTCAGAAAAATTAGAAAACAGAAAAAGAGGAGAAACTTACCTGGGCCTCCTCCCTGTGCGGCCTGGCCGGCCCAGCAGCCAGCGCCGGCCCAGCCCACTGGCCCCCCTTTGTCGTCTTCCTCCCCGACATAGGGATGGGAGCGTGCCCGGCGCGCGCACGCACCACCGCGCCACACCACCTCCCTCTCTGCCTGCGTGCCCTCTCCCCTCCTCGCCTGGATGCCCCGGAGACGCCACGCAGCCACCCCAACCCCTCTCGCACTCTCCCTCGCCCTCCTCCTCTCCCCCTGCTCTCTCCCTCGCACACCTGAGCGCCATCACCGCCGCCGCTCGCCGTTGCCGCGGCCACCGGCCTCCCCTCACCTCCCCGACACGCTTCCCATCTCCGCCGCGACCCCCTCTCCCTCCTCACCAAGCAAAGCAACCCGGGAGAGCTCCGCTTCATTGCAATCGCCGTCGTCTTCAAGCTTTGGCCGAAGAGATCGCCGTCGTCGCTCCGGCTGCCCCAAGCCTTCCCCGAGCCCGCTTCGACGCCCGCTGCAACCGCGGTGAGCTCCGCCACCGTTCCCCTCTCTCCATTTCGCTGCCCGCTCGCCGTAGCCCTCCTCCCCACCACGGCCGAAGCTTCTCGCCGCTGTCCATATCGCCGTCGTCGTCTCGGCCCGCCTCTGCCCAAACCAAGCACCCTAGCGTGCTCCCGGTGCCACGAGGGTGCCGCCGAGCCCCTCAGGTGGCCTCCCCGTGCCCCGCAGCCCGTTCCCGCTCGAAGCCGAGCTCCGGCCGCCGCCGCGAGCTTTGCTCCGGCGAGCTCTGTCCTCCCCAGCTCCTCCCACCTACCCCTCCAGGTGCGCGAGAGCCCGGGCTACGCCCCGGTGCTCTCAGACGCCGTCCCCGTGGCCTGTGGCGCGGACTCCGCCGCGTCCAGAGGTCGCTGGCGGCGAGCCCGGTCGCCTGAGCCCCGCCATGTGGGCCCGGCCCGTCAGGTGATTAGCTTAGTGCTAATCACCGCTTAATTAACCCCCCCTGAGGCTGACATATGGGCCCCGGTGCCCCCCTAATCCTTTAATTAAGTTAATCTAACCCTGTTTAACCCCCTGTCACTGACGTGTGGACCCCACACGTCAGGTTTGACCCCAGTCAGCCGCAGTTGACTGCTGACGTCATGCTGGCGCAATATATATTTTCTGGAATTAAAATAATCAGGAAATTCCAGAAATTGATTTAAACTTCAAAAATTCATATCAATTCAACCGTAGCTGAGATTAAAATAATTTATATATGAAAAATTATCAGAAAAATGCAACCTTTCCATCTGTACTAGTTTCATGCGTGACAAACCAACTTATACATGCTGAATATGGGAAAACACATTATGGCCTATATAAGAGCCTACTTTGGAGATGCATTTGAGCTTATGGTTCAAATGGACTTCAAACCAAATGATTACTAGTTGCATTAGCTCAAACAACAGCACATCTTCATGCCATGTTCATGCATCATATTGTTGCATATGTTTGTGTATTGATTGCCGGCACCGTTCCTTCTCGATAGGTCCTGCTCCGGAGCTGTTCCAGAGTACCTGTCTGTGAAGCAGTGCCTCCTCTGTTGATCTACCAGGCAAGCAAATCCCCTTGTTCATTCCGATACAATCCTACTCTCTCGCTCCTGCTCTCAATTATTGCATTAGGACAACAATGATTCATCTGCTACTTTGTGCTGCGGTAGTTGAACCCATTCCTCTGCATGACCTGTCATTGCCACAGTAAATAGTTGAAACCCACTAGCATGTGTAGGAGTTGATTGAAGCCACTGTTTTGTTCCTACCATGCTATGCCTGCTATTGCTTAGAGTTGTGTCAGGTCTGGTTCATTGGGAATGAATTGGAGTGTTACGATATGTTCTGATGCTGAGAGTGAAGTGGTGAACACGATTTGGTAAAGGTAGCGGTGAGAGGCCATGTAGGAGTACATGGTGGGTTGTCTCACTGGAACCGTCCTTAAGCATTGAGTTCTATGTATGTTGTCCAATGACTCGATACTACCACACATTGGGCTCCGGGCGCTCCAAGCCCTCTCGACTTATTAACCGACTTGATCTCTGTCCAGGAGTCGCAACTAGTTTCTGGTGTTTGTAGGTAGTGCTATTTTTCTACCAAGTGGCACCCGGCAGGGTGGGCTTGGGACAGACTAGGCACACGTGGCCTGGTGTACCGAGTGGCACCCGGATGGTGGGCTCGGGAACCCTGCACACATCGTTTGGGGCCGTGAGCGACACCCCGGCCGGATCTCCTTGCGGATGGAACCCGAATAGGCGATAAACCTGGATTAGAGTCTTGTGTGGTTAGTCAGGTCGTGGCCGACACCCTCGCCAGGCTTCCGCTTGAAGGTTGCCGAGATACATGACGTGTACATGGCGGTAAGTGGCGAGAGCGTGTGTGAAGAGGTACACCCCTGCAGGGTTAACATGATCTATTCAAATAGCCGGGTCCGCGGTTATGGACTTCTTGGATGCTTACATGGTACATAGACAACTTGAAGTGGATACTCTAAAATGCTCAAGCCAAGTGTGAGTGCTATGGATGGCCTTCTCGTAGGGAGACGGGGATGAATCCATAGTAGTGTATTGTGTGGTGATTAGTGGACTCGTGTACGTTGTCTCACCTCAAGAGTTTCTGGTAGTCGTAGAATAGGATAGCCACAGAGTCAAAGCTGGCTTGCTGCAACTAAACCCCACATTACCCTCTTGATACCAATGCATGTATGATAGGATCTGATGTAAGTCTTGCTGAGTACCTTTGTACTCATGTTGCTTTATTTATGTTTTGCAGCGGAGACTTCGGTCTTATTAGTGTTCTCGTGGACTTCGACGAGTAGCTTGTACCTCAGCTACGATCTTGATCGGACGTTGTAGATAGTCAGGCTTTCAGCCTTTTTCATTTATAAATGTCTGTACTCAGACATGTAAGGCTTCCGCTTGATGCTTGATTGCTCTGAATGTTGGGTCATGTGACCCCTGTTTGTAATAAATGCTATGATGGCTCTTCTGAGCCTTTATCTATATGAGTTGTTGAGTTATGCTGTGATGCCATGTTGTACAGCACATACTTGCATGTTATGCGTACGTGTAATGTGTATTGCTATGTGTGGGATCTGACTATCTAGTTGTTTATCCTTAGTAGCCTCTCTTACCGGGAAATGTCTCCTAGTGCTTCCATTGAGCCCTAGTAGCTTGCTACTGCTCCGGAACACTTAGGCTGGCCGGCATGTGTCCTTCTTCGATCCTGTGTCTGTTCCTTCGGGGAAATGTCACGCGATGAATACCGGAGTCCTGTTAGCCCAGTGCTACAGCCTGGATTCACTCGCTGATGACCGACACGTTCGATGCTGGGTCATGGATGCCTGTCCCTGTAAGTTAGTGCCACTTTGGGTTTACGACTAGCCATGTCAGCCCGGGCTCTTTATCATATGGATGCTAGCGACACTGTCATATACGTGTGCCAAAAGGCGCAAACGGTCCCGGGCAAAGGTAAGGCGACACCCGTGGGGATACCGTGCGTGAGGCCGCAAAGTGATATGAGGTGTTACATGCTAGATCGATGTGGCATTGAGTCGGGGTCCTGACAGCGCTGGTATCAGAGCCTGACTGCCTGTAGGATTACCAAGCCAAACCGGTCGAAGTTGAGTCTAGAAAATCTTTAGTTATGTAAGGGAATTGATTGTGGGTTGGAACGTAAGGCTCTTTTTTCTCCTTATACCTCATGGTCTTCTGATCTGAGTCATCCTATCTTTTCTACGGGGTTAAGGAACTAGGCTTTCTCTTCCGTCTATCAGGATCACGTGTTACTACTCCGTAGTCCCATAGGATTGGTTGATCAGAGTCATACCCCAGTTTTGAGTATTTCCGGTGTAGTCTGTTTAGTATTATCTCAGAACCTTGAGTAATGCTGATGAGTATGTTACCACCCCATTTTTAGTAGGATGTCTCATTCTGAGCATTTTACTGCCGTTATGCTGCCGGAATTTCCCTAGGAGTTCGAGAGATACTAATTCCTTGTCCTACATTCTACAGTCCATAGTTGATGCTGATTCCGTCCTTGGTTCGTTTCTCAGGATGTCATCAGCTAAGCGAAGTTCCGTTGCTCGTAGCCAGAACCACGGAGATGGTAGGGATGAGGATCCTCCCGACCCACCTTCGTTGACAGAGTTCATGTTAGAAATGGAGAGGAACAAGCGTGAGTCTAACCGTTTGTTGGCACGTATCGAGGAGAACACCGCACATCAGTCCAATAAGTCTGCGACCATTCATGACTTCATTCGCTTGCACCCACCTACCTTTCATCATTCCATCGAGCCACTCGATGCAGATGACTGGCTCCGTAGCATCACTCATAAGCTGCGTTCCGCGAGCGTAGCTGAAGATGACAAGGTCACTTATGCCACATATCACCTGGAAGGTCCTGCTAGTCTTTGGTGGCAGAACTATGAGGCTATGCTTCCAGCTGACCAGACTCCCACCTGGAGGGATTTCACTAAGGATTTTCGCGAGCATCACATTCCTGAAGCCCTCATCGATCGCAAGAGAGAAGAGTTCTGTAGTCTCACCCAGAATAAGATGGCTGTTGATGTTTATAGCAGAGAGTTCGAGAACCTTGCCCGCTATGCCACAGAAGAGGTGTCCACGGACGCCAAGAAGCAAGCTAGGTTCCGGAAGGGTCTCAACCCCAAGTTGCGTCGTGATCTCCACCTGCATCATTGTGATACATTCCAAGCCCTTGTGAACAAGGCCATCAATGCAGAGACAGCTCAGCTCACTTACGAGGAGTCTCGTAAGCACACCCGTGATTTGGGATCTTCCTCTGGCTCTAGTTCCCAGAAGCGCCGGATTTGGGTTCCAAACTCCGCTCTTCCTTCCGGATATGCACCGAGGCCATCCTATGTGGTGCCTTCCCCAGCTCAATCGTATGCTCCACCCATGCCTACTGGTAGACCGCTTGTCAGTGCGGGTCCACGTCCAACCTCAGGGACTTGCTTCACATGCGGGAAGCCAGGACACTATGCACATGACTGCTCTCAGACTAGTTATGCTCCACCCAAGGCCGAGAAGACTGTTGGCTGTATTAAGCCATCACGCAAGATGATCAGTGTCAAGTCAGCCCCCACTGAACGTGGACGTGTGCATCACGTCTCAGCCAAGGACGCTCATGATGATCCGGATGTCGTACTTGGTACACTCCTTGTCAACTGTCATCCAGCATAGGTTCTATTCGATACTGGAGCATCTCACTCCTTCATTTCTGAAAGCTATGCTCGTTTGCACGACATGTCATTTTGTGATATGCCAACTCCGCTTGAAATCCAAACCCCAGGGTCGAGATGGCAGACCACCAGAATTAGCCATGGTAATGAAATCCTTGTTGACAGACTTGTATTCCTTGCATCACTTGTAGCCCTCAAGTCCTCAGATATTAACATCATCTTGGGTATGGACTGGATGATAGCTCATCATGCCAAGATTGATTGTTACACAAGATCTGTTCAGCTTACACACCCATCTGGCAAGATAGTCACTGTCTCCACTAGAGTTGCAAAGTGCCAGCTCTATTCTCTTAATGCCAGCCCTCTTCTAGACCTTGAAGATATCCCGGTAGTCCGTGACTTTCCGGATGTCTTTCCAGAGGAACTGCCAGGTGTTCCACCTGACAGAGATGTAGAGTTCGTCATAGATCTTATTCCAGGAACTGCTCCAATCTCCAGAAGACCTTACAAGATGGCACCCTTAGAACTAGCCGAGCTTAAGAAACAACTTGATGAGTCCTTGCAAAAGGGTTTCATCCGTCCTAGTTCTTCTCCTTGGGCTTGCCCCGTCCTCTTCGTCAAGAAGAAGGATGGTACGGACCGGATGGTTGTAGATTATCGTCCCGTTAATTTGGTCACGATAAAGAACAAGTATCCACTCCCCAGGATCAACGACCTGTATGATCAGCTCGCTGGATCCTCAGTCTTCTCCAAGATGGATTTGAGGTTAGGATACCACCAAATTAAGATCAGAAACGGGGACATTCCCAAGACAGCCTTTGTTACTCGTTATGGTCAGTACGAGTACACCGTCATGTCCTTTGGCCTAACCAACGCCCCAGCCACATTCTCCCGCTTGATGAACTCGATCTTCATGGAGTACTTAGATAAGTTCGTCGTGGTTTATCTCGATGATATTCTTATCTACTCGAAGAACGAGGAAGAGCATGCCGAACATCTTAGACTTGTGTTAGAAAAACTCAGAGAGCACCGCCTTTATGCCAAGTTCTCCAAGTGTGAATTTTGGTTGCCAGAAGTGACCTACCTAGGCCACGTAATTTCTGGTAAGGGCATTGCTGTCAATCCCGAGAGAGTTCAGGCTGTTCTCGATTGAACTCCACCTGAAACCGTTAAACAAGTTAGGAGTTTCCTTGGTCTAGCCAGCTATTGTCGCCGCTTTGTTGAAAACTTCTCCAAAGTAGCCAAACCCCTCACGGAACTTCTCAAGAAAGATAAAAAGTTCGAGTGGTCCCCACAGTGTGAGTACAGTTTTCAGGAACTGAAAAGACGCCTGACTTCTGCTCCCATACTTGTGCCACCGGATTTCACAAAGGACTTTGTTATCTATTGTGACGCCTCGCGACAGGGACTAGGTTGCATTCTTATGCAGGATCGTCATGTGATTGCCTATGCATCTCGACAGTTGCATCCACATGAGGAGAATTATCCTACACATGATCTAGAGCTTGCAGCCGTAGTCTATGCACTCAAGACCTGGCGACATTACCTACTTGGTAAACGTTGCGAGATCTACACCGATCACCAGAGTCTCAAGTATATCTTCACCCAACCGGATCTGAACCTTAGGCAAAGACATTGGTTGGAGTTGATCACAGATTATGATCTAGGGATTACCTACACCCCAGGCAAAGCCAATGTCATGGCTGATGCTCTAAGCCGTAAATCCTATTGCAACAATCTCATGTTGAAGCAAGGCCAACCACTTCTCCATGAGGAATTCTGTAAGCTTAACCTTCACATTGCTCCTCATGGATTCTTTTCTACCCTGGTGGCGAAACCTGATCTTAAGGATCAGATTATCGCAGCTCAGAAGCAAGACACAGGAATTTCCCGGATCAAGAGAAACATTAAGAAGGGAGTTGGTGGATGTTTCTCTATGGATGATCGTGGTGTTGTTTTCTTTGAGAATCGCTTGGTGGTTCCCAAGAATCAACATCTGCGACAGTTGATTCTTAAGGAGGCGCATGAATCTCCTCTCACGATTCATCCCGGTAGCACTAAGATGTATCAGGATCTACGCCAGAGGTTCTGGTGGACTAGGATGAAGAGAGAAATCGCTGAGTTCATTGCTAAATGTGACGTTTGTCATCGCGTTAAGGTAGAGCATCAGAGACCTGCTGGCACCCTTCAGCCTTTAGCTATTCCTGAATGGAAATGGGATAAAGTTG
Source organism: Triticum dicoccoides (assembly GCF_002162155.2). Lineage (NCBI taxonomy): Eukaryota > Viridiplantae > Streptophyta > Magnoliopsida > Poales > Poaceae > Triticum > Triticum dicoccoides. Next base: position 154,223,141 of record NC_041387.1, on the reverse strand, counting down.
GTATGGACTTCATCACCGGCTTTCCCAGGACCAAGAGAGGGAATAACGCTATCTTCGTAGTCATTGATCACCTTTCCAAAGTGGCTCACTTCCTTCCTGTTCGAGAAAATATCACTGCTAGTCAGCTTGCTGACTTATACATTTCTCGAATAGTATCACTCCATGGTGTTCCACTAGAGATCAATTCAGACCATGGCAGTCTTTTCACTTCTCATTTCTGGGAGAGTTTCCAAACTGCCATGGGAACCCATCTTTCCTTCAGTACCGCTTTCCACCCTCAGTCGAGTGGTCAGGTGGAACGGGTCAACCAAATTCTCGAAGACATGCTTACAGCTTGCGTTATCTCATTCGGTATGGATTGGGAGAAATGTCTTCCTTTTGCCGAGTTTGCTTATAACAATAGCTATCAATCCAGCCTCAAGAAAGCTCCTTTTGAGGTTCTCTATGGACGAAGATGTCGAACACCTTTGAACTGGTCAGAAACCGGTGAAAGACAATTCTTTGGACCGGATATGATCCAGGAGGCAGAAGAGCAAGTTCGCATCATTCGTGAGAATTTGAAAACAGCCCAGTCTCGTCAGAAGAGCGAGTACGATCGTCATCATAAGGATATGACTTATGAAATTGGCGACCAGGCTTACCTTCGGGTTACTCCTTTGAAGGGTACCCATCGTTTCGATATCAAGGGCAAGTTGGCTCCTCGTTACATTGGTCCCTTTCGCATTCTCGCTAAACGAGGAGAGGTTGCCTACCAATTGGAACTACCCCCACATCTTTCTCGAGTTCATGATGTCTTCCACGTCTCTCAACTCAGGCGTTGCTTCTCGGATCCCATCCGCGGAGTGGACCATGAAACGCTTGATCTCCAAGATAACCTCACATACCGAGAGTACCCGGTTCGCATTCTTGATCAAGAAGAGCGTGTTACCCGACGTCAGAACATCAAGTTTCTCAAGGTTCAGTGGTCTCATCATTCCGAGAGAGAAGCAACTTGGGAGCGAGAAGATCGTCTTCGACTGGAGTACCCCGCTTTCTTTCCGTCGACCCCTGAATCTCGGGACGAGATTCTTTCAAGTGGGGGCGAGTTGTCACATCCCTAGTCTGGTATGACCTAGACTAGCTAGTCATTTGTGCATCATGTTTAAAATTCATTTAAATTTGAAATGAGGATTGGTGGAACCCTCAGAATCATTTTTGAAAATGACCCAAATAAAAATTTCTCCAAAAGGGTCCAAGAAAATGCTCATGTTGCTCTCTGAAAATATTGGACAGAGATAAAAAATCAAACCAATATTTTTAAGAGCTCATGGATATTTATTTTGGCCATTTGGAATTAATGCATAAATATTTGCATTGGAAATATATTAGTTATATATATTAATATATGTCCAAAAATTATGCCACCTGTTGGGGAGCTCTGGAATAATATATCTAGGTCCTGCAAAAATTGGCATAAGGTAATAAAATGATTTAATATTTTAATTAAATCAAAACAAATGTCAGAAAAATTAGAAAAAAGAAAAAGAGGAGAAACTTACCTGGGCCTCCTCCCTGTGCAGCCTGGCCGGCCCAGCAGCCAGCGCCGGCCCAGCCCACTGCCCCCCCTCTGTCGTCTTCCTCCCCGACAAAGGGATGGGAGCGTGCCCGGCGCGCGCGCGCGCGCCACCGCGCCACGCCACCTCCCTCTCTGCCTGCCTGCCCTCTCCCCTCCTCGTCTGGATGCCCCGGAGACGCCACACAGCCACCCCGACCCCTCTCGCACTCTCCCTCGCCCTCCTCCTCTCCCCCTGCTCTCTCCCTCGCACACCCGAGCGCCATCACCGCCGCCGCTCGCCGTTGCCGCGGCCACCGGCCTCCCCTCACCTCCCCGACACGCTTCCCAGCTCCGCTGCGACCCCCTCTCCCTCCTCACCGAGCAAAGCAACACGGGAGAGCTCCGCTTCATCGCAATCGCCGTCGTCTTCAAGCTTCGGCCAACGAGATCGCCGTCGTCGCTCCGGCAGCCCCAAGCCTTCCCCGAGCCCGCTTCGACGCCCGCTGCAACCGCGGTGAGCTCCGCCACCGTTCCCCTCTCTCCATTTCACTGCCCGCTTGCCGTAGCCCTCCTCCCCACCACGGCCGAAGCTTCTCGCCGCCGTCCATGTCGCCGTCGTCGTCTCGGCCCGCCTCCGCCCAAACCAAGCACCCTAGCGTGCTCCCGGTGCCACGAGGGTGCCGCCGAGCCCCTCAGGTGGCCTCCCCGTGCCCCACAGCCCGTTCCCGCTCGAAGCCGAGCTCCGGCCGCCGCCGCGATATTTGCTCCGGCGAGCTCCGTCCTCCCCAACTCCTCCCACCTACCCCTCCAGGTGCGCGAGAGCCCGGGCTATGCCCCGGTGCTCTCAGACGCCGTCCCCGTGGCCTGTGGCGCGGAATCCGCCGCGTCCAGAGGTCGCCGGCGGCGAGCCCCATCGCCTGAGCCCCGCCATGTGGGCCCGGCCCATCAGGTGATTAGCTTAGTGCTAATCACCGCTTAATTAACCCCCCCTGAGGCTGACATATGGGCCCCGGTGCCCCCCTAATCCTTTAATTAAGTTAATCTAACCCTGTTTAACCCCCTGTCACTGACGTGTGGACCCCACACGTCAGGTTTGACCCCAGTCAGCCGCAGTTGACTGCTGACGTCGTGCTGACGTCATGCTGGCGCAATATATATTTTCTGGAATTAAAATAATCAGGAAATTCCAGAAATTGATTTAAACTTCAAAAATTCATATCAATTCAACCGTAGCTCAGATTAAAATAATTTATATATGAAAAATTATCAGAAAAATGCAACCTTTCCATCTGTACTAGTTTCATGCATGACAAACCAACTTATACATGCTGAATATGGGAAAACACATTATGGCCTATATATGAGCCTACTTTGGAGATGCATTTGAGCTTATGGTTCAAAATGGAGTTCAAACCAAATGATTACTAGTTGCATTAGCTCAAACAACATCACATCTTCATGCCATGTTCATGCATCATATTGTTGCATATGTTTGTGTATTGATTGCCGGCACCGTTCCTTCTCGATAGGTCCTGCTCCGGAGCTGTTCCAGAGTACCTGTCTGTGAAGCAGTGCCTCCTCTGTTGATCTACCAGGCAAGCAAACCCCCTTGTTCATTCCGATACAATCCTACTCTCTCGCTCCTGCTCTCAGTTATTGCATTAGGACAACAACGATTCATCTGCTACTTTGTGCTGCGGTAGTTGAACCCATTCCTCTGCATGACCTGTCATTGCCACAATAAATAGTTGAAACCCACTAGCATGTGTAGGAGTTGATTGAAGCCACTGTTGTGTTCCTACCATGCTATGACTGCTATTGCTTAGAGTTGTGTCAGGTCTGGTTCATTGGGAATGAATTGGAGTGTTACGATATGTTCTGATGCTGAGAGTGAAGTGGTGAACACGATTTGGTAAAGGTAGCGGTGAGAGGCCATGTAGGAGTACATCGTGGGTTGTCTCACTGGAACCGTCCTTAAGCACTGAGTTCTATGTATGTTGTCCAATGACTCGATACTACCACACATTGGGCTCCGGGCGCTCCAAGCCCTCTTGACTTATTAACCGACTTGATCTCTGTCCAGGAGTCGCAACTAGTTTCTGGTGTTTGTAGGTAGTGCTATTTTTCTACCAAGTGGCACCCGGCAGGGTGGGCTTGGGACACACTAGGCACACGTGGCCTGGTGTACCGAGTGGCACCCGGATGGTGGGCTCGGGAACCCTGCACACATCGTTTGGGGCCGTGAGCGACACCCCGGCCGGACCTCCTTGCAGATGGAACCCGAATAGGCGATAAACCTGGATTAGAGTCTTGTGTGGTTAGTCAGGTCGTGGCCGACACCCTCGCCAGGCTTCCGCTTGAAGGTTGCCGAGATACATGACGTGTACATGGCGGTAAGTGGCGAGAGCGTGTGTGAAGAGGTACACCCCTGCAGGGTTAACATGATCTATTCGAATAGCCGGGTCCGCGGTTATGGACTTCTTGGATGCTTACATGGTACATAGACAACTTGAAGTGGATACTCTAAAATGCTCAAGACAAGTGTGAGTGCTATGGATGGCCTTCTCGTAGGGAGACGGGGATGAATCCATAGTAGTGTATTGTGTGGTGATTAGTGGACTCGTGTACGTTGTCTCACCTCAAGAGTTTCTGGTAGTCGTAGAACAGGATAGCCACAGAGTCAAAGCTGGCTTGCTGCAACTAAACCCCACATTACCCTCTTGATACCAATGCATGTATGATAGGATCTGATGTAAGTCTTGCTGAGTACCTTTGTACTCATGTTGCTTTATTTATGTTTTGCAGCGGAGACTTCGGTCTTATTAGTGTTCTCGTGGACTTCGACGAGTAGCTTGTACCTCAGCTACGATCTTGATCGGACGTTGTAGATAGTCAGGCTTTCAGCCTTTTTCATTTATAAATGTCTGTACTCAGACATGTAAGGCTTTCGCTTGATGCTTGATTGCTCTGAATGTTGGGTCATGTGACCCCTGTTTGTAATAAATGCTATGATGGCTCTTCTGAGCCTTTATCTATATGAGTTGTTGAGTTATGCTGTGATGCCATGTTGTACATCACATACTTGCATGTTATGCGTACGTGTAATGTGTATTGCTATGTGTGGGATCTGACTATCTAGTTGTTTATCCTTAGTAGCCTCTCTTACCGGGAAATGTCTCCTAGTGCTTCCACTGAGCCCTGGTAGCTTGCTACTGCTCCGGAACACTTAGGCTGGCCGGCATGTGTCCTTCTTCGATCCTGTGTCTGTCCCTTCGGGGAAATGTCACGCGATGAATACCGGAGTCCTGTTAGCCCAGTGCTACAGCCTGGATTCACTCGCTGATGACCGACACGTTCGATGCTGGGTCATGGATGCCTGTCCCTGTAAGTTAGTGCCACTTTGGGTTTACGACTAGCCATGTCAGCCCGGGCTCTTTATCATATGGATGCTAGCGACACTGTCATATACGTGTGCCAAAAGGCGCAAACGGTCCCGGGCAAAGGTCAGGCGACACCCGTGGGGATACCGTGCGTGAGGCCGCAAAGTGATATGAGGTGTTACATGCTAGATCGATGTGGCATTGAGTCGGGGTCCTGACAGCCGCCCCGACGTCCGACTGTGGCATTCCTTTTAAAGCCCTTTCTGTGATGTCGCCCCGACGTCCGACTGTGGTATTTCATTTAAAGCCCTTTATGTGGTGTCGCTAAGACGCCCGACTGTGCATCATTTCCTTATATTTATTTATTCACCTTTCGAGGCGTCGCTTCAGACACCCGATCGGTATTTATTTATGTTTTGTTGGGATTTCAGACGGACTACCGCCGTTTCCCTTTTACTTACCTTGTTATGCTAATTTTTGAATGTACATTGGTGAATTATTCATGACGCATCCATGCATGCATTTGTTATATCTTACGTCCGAACTGTCTTGCGAGTACTTTCAAAGTACTCACTGGCTTGTTGATTTGGTCAGATGCTGACGAAGGCGATCTCATGGATGAAGAGTTTGATAGCAAGTCCGACACCTAGAGGAGTCCCAGTCAGTCTCGTGCGACCCTGGATTTGGTCACTGTTTTATATCCGCTTCCGCTACCAAATAAATTCATCGAGCCTCACCTCGACGCTCGATGAGATGACAGACTTAGAGTCTTGTATTTCTCTCCCCGCTGTGTTTCTCCACCACCGCCCTATCCTCGAGTCAGTAGTATGCCTCCACACCACTGTGTCATGTCTGCCATTATGTATAATTATTGGCGTGCTTGTAATAATTTGGTTGAGCAACTGTAGTTCGACCCTGTAATATATTTTATGCTACTGGCTTATTGTATCAAGAATTTGTCTACCAGTGAGGAGGATTTCTCTCATACTGGACTCAAAAGATTGGTTTCTCAATAAATATTTTTATTGTAAAACCGGTCGTGACACTGCGGAGAAATAACAATATACAAGTCTCCTTTCCTAAAGCCTTCGAAGACTTTCGAGTTGTCAGATTCCATTAGCACAAGGCAACGATATTTGCCAAAGACAACAACCATATCAAGATCACAAAGCATTGAGACAGACATGAGGTTGAATCCTAAGGACTCGACAAGCATGACTTTGTCCATGTGTTTATCCTTTGAGATTGCAACCTTACCTAGACCTAATACCTTGCTTTTGCCTTTGTCAGCATAGGTGATATGCTTCAGATGAGATGGTGATAAATCAATGTCTATCAACAAGTTCCTGTCACCAGTCATGTGATTTGTACATCCACTATCGAGCACCCACCCAGTAGCTTTGGGTTGTTCATCCGGCAGATGAATTAGTGCAACTTACGAACCCATATACTTCATCGGTGAAGAATATGATATCAAATTCATCAATAGTAAAAAATATAGCAGTATGAGGACGTGAGAAATAAATGATGCATTTCTTCATGATTAGCTTGCATCCTTTCAAGCACATTCGGGTCTCTAGCAAATTCTTCAGACAATTAAGCTCGTCCGGAGACCTGACCCTGCATAAGAGATTAGTTCTTTTTCTTCACCACCCACATCTGGAGGGGTAGCAAAGAGTTCATCATTCTACGAGCTCCATAATAAAAGGATGGCATAGAAGCCAGTGCACTTCGTTTCATAGAAGAATGGTTAGGATAAGCATATGAATAAGCAGAGAAATTCTTCATGGACTTATGAACATAATGGTTTGAAGAATGATGCACATATTCATAGCCTTTAGACTTTCCCTGTGAAACAGAAGTGTTAGGACGATGATGTTCATATGAGGATTTTGATCCATGTGAGGAAGTTGATCCGTATGAAGAATTTGATCTGGGGTTCCTGTTCTTCATGGGTGGTGTCATGATGACATTTACCTAAAGATTTTTAAGACAACTTTTAGTAACCCAGATTTTCTTCATAGGGGGGCCGTTCCTGTAGTTAGTTCCAACATATCGAGCAAATACTTCACCATTCTGATTCTTAAACAGTTTATAGTTGGAGTCAAATGACTCATCAGAGGAATATGAAGAATCAGAGGTAAAGCCAGATAAAGTGCATGGATCTACATGAGGTCCTTTCACAGCAACCCATGATGTTTTGGGATACTGCTCAGGTTTCCAGTAGGTCCCATCAGTATTGATTTTCCTCTCAAAGGCAATACCCTCTTTCCTAGGGTTCCTATTCAGGATCTACTTTTTGAGCACATCATATAGAGTCTGATGCCCTTTGAGGCTTTTGTAAATGCCTGTCACATACAATTCCTTCAGCCTTGCATTATCGTCAGTGATACATGTGGTATCCACAGATGAGGAATTTGTAACCATAGAGACAGTCGAAGAATTTGCAGCAATAGAAGCATTTGAACATTCAGGTGATGAATTAGCAGATTCACTCTCGATGCATTTTAGACATGGTGGAATAAATTCTTCCTGAGTAGAACTGATCTATTGAGCAAGCAATGAATCGTTTTCCTTCTGAAGATCTTCATAACTCGCTTTTAACTTCTCAAGATCTTTCTTTCTCTGAAGAAATTCATATGAAAGTTTCTCATGATCAGTTAAGAAAGTGTTATGATGATTTTGAAGGTTGTCAAACCGAGTTTGAAGTCTCTAAAGATTATCTGTCAGAGTCTTAGTTCGATTCAATTCCTCACCCAACAGGTCATCGCTTCTGTCTAGTTGATTTTGAATCTTTTCTAAAGCCTTCTATTGTTTAACATCAATTTTAGCAAGTTTTGAATAGCTAGGCTTGAGATTGTCATCAGATTCATCCTCACTAGAGTCAGAGGGGGAATGTTTGAGTACCTTGGCACCTTTTGCCATGAAGCAATAGGTGGGAGCATAGACATCGATGCTCTTGTCAGCAGAGTTGGGGAAGTCATTTTCTTCAGTGTTGAAGATGGACTTGCTGACGTAAGCAATAGCGAGGGCTAGGCTCTCAACACCAGAGTCAGATTCCTCCTCTTCCACATTATCCTTAGATTCTGCTTCAGAGTCCATTTCCATGCCAATGAATGCCCGGGCCTTCTTTGAACTTCTCTTCTTGTGAGATGAAGACTTTGAAGATTTTGATGATGAAGACTTTGAAGATTTTGATGATGAAGACTTTGAAGATTTCTTCTTCTTCTTGGAGTCATTAGAATTGTCATCTTTGTACTTCTTCTTCTTTGATTCCTTTTCCCATAGAGGACAATCAGACATGCAGTGACCAGGTTTCTTGCATTTGTGGCAAGTTCTCTTTTTGTAGTCATGGGACGAGGAATCATCATTTCTTGAAGACTTTCCAAAGCGACCGCGGCGAGAAAACTTATGGAATTTCCTCACGAGCATTGCTAGCTCCTGGCTCAGTTCTTCAGGATCACCAAGGCTGCTACCAGAATCCTCAGCTTCAGACTCAGATACTGCCTTGGCCTTCAGTGCACATGATCTTCTGTAGCTCGGTCCATAGAGATGTCTCTTCTCAGCAAGCTAGAACTCATGAGTATTTAGCCTCTCGAGGATATCAGCGGGATCAAGTGACTTGTAATCCGTTTGTTCTTGAATCATTAGTGCGAGGGTATCGAATGAGATGTCAAGTGATCTCAGCAATTTATTTCACCACCTCATGATTGGTTATGTCAGTGGCACCAAGTGCTTGAAGGTCATTTGAGATGTCAGTGAGGCGATCGAAGGTTTACTGAACATTTTCATTGTCGAGTCTTTTGAAGCAGTTGAAGAGATTGCGAAGAACATCAACTCGGGAGTCACGTTGAGTTAAGACTCCTTCGTTGACCTTGGACAGCCTGTCCCAAATCAGCTTGGCAGTTTCCAGGGCACTCACTCTACCATACTGTCCTTTGCTCAGATGGCCACACATGATATTCTTCGCTTGAGAATCGAGTTGCTTGAATCTCTTCACATCAGCAGCATTCAGAGATGGAGTGACTGAGGGAACGCCATTTTCCACAGCATACCAGAGATCATTATCAATTGCTTCAAGATACATGCGCATCTTGTTCTTCCAGTAGGGGTAGTCCGTCCCATCAAAGGTAGGACACCCAGCCAAGACCTTGATCATACCTGCAGTCGACATAACTAAAACTCCAGGGGGTTAAACCAAAACCACACAGAACAAGGGAGTACCTTGCTATGATACCAATTTAAAGTGCATTACGTCGACTAGAGGGGGGGTGAATAGGCGATTTTTATGAATTCTTCACTGAGGAATTTTAGGGTGAGGAAATTCCTAAGTGACGAACTACTTGTAGCGGAATAAGTACTCACGTATAAGCATCACAGAGCAACAACATAGTCATCATGATGAAATGAAAGACAAACATAGAGTACAGAAAGCGTAAACACAGGATAAGCAGGATGAAGACAACACAGACTGAAGAAATAGGATTGAGGAATTAGATAAAGTCTTCAGTCAGAGTCTTCAAACAGTAATGATCAGGTATATCAACACATAACTAAGGGAATGAAAGGGTTGAGGAAATAGAACCAGTTGGCTTGGTGAAGACAATGATTTGGTATACCAGTTCCAACTGCTGTGACAGTTGGACGTCTGGTTGGAGCGGCTGAGTATTTAAACTCGAGGACACACATTCCTCACTATATTCTACTTGAGCTAATATCACACAGACCTCGCCCAATAGTAGTGGTAAGTCTTCACAGGTGAATTCCAAACCTTCACAGACTTGGTCACTCGGCAATCCGCAATTCCTCTTGGATGCTCAGACCATGACGTCTAACTGTCTGGAGGATACACAGTCCTCAAAGGTAACAAGTGTCGGTTCCACATAAGAACAATCTCTTCAGTGATGCTCAATCACTTTAGGGTTTGTAGGTTTGGTTTTTGGATTTGGAGTTTTCCTCACTTGATGATTTTCGCTCAAAGTCCTCGGAGGAATGGGATGCTCTCAATTGACAAGTGTCAGTTTCTCTCGGAGGAGCCAACCAGCTAGTGGTTGTACAGGGCAGCTATTTATAGCCTAGGGAGCAGCCCGGCATGATAAGACATAAATGCCCTTCAATTATATGACCATTAGGTGGTAGGATATTTTGGACAGCTAGCGCGTGGCACAACAACGGTCGGATTTGAGGTTCGAATTCCTTAGGGCTATCATGTTCCTCACTGTGTAGGCAATCCGCACTAGCGAATTCCTAACTCCTCAGTCATAATAAATTCCTTAGAGACTAGAAGATCTTCGTCTCTGCCACTGAAGAAATTGACTGAACTGATATGAGATTTCCAATGGCTTCACTCGAAGGATTTGGTAGGTGTAGGATTTTGAGATGAGCATCACTTGGAAATCAGTTTCCTTAGTATTACCTTGACCCCCTTTAACAGTACGGTGTTTCCTATGACTCAAGAAAGAGAAAATGAAACTACGAAAACAAAATTCTTCATGCTTCAGATTACTCGCATGAATATCCAAGTCTTCATGGTCACACCAATTTCTTCACTTTCAATGTCTTCAGTCGAAGACATTCATTTTTAGGGGTCGACTTTCACAGTAAATATCAAACTCCTCATCGACTTATAGAACCTGTGTATACTCACAAACATATTAGTCCCTTAACCTATAAGTCTCCAATACACCAAAATCACTGAGGGGCACTAGATGCACTTACAATTATGAACGTCTGGCTGTCGTGTAGTGATGATTACTCCCTGGTTTAGTGCGACATGCTTTACAGATTAGAACCGGGCTCGAAAAGCGTTTTGAGCAGCACAGAGCAAATGAGATGTTCCAAGAGCTGAAAATGGTTTTTTGAGCTCATGACCGGGTCGAGAGATATGAAGTCTCCAACATGTTTTACAGTTTACGATGGAGGAAAACAATTTTGTCAGCGAGCATATACTCAAAAAGTCTGGGGTGCACAACCGTTTGTCTCAGCTGGGAGTTAATCTTCCATATGACTCGGTCATTGACAGGATCCTCCAGTCGCTCCCACCTAGCTACAAGAGCTTTCTGATGAACTACAATATTTAAGGGATGGAGAAGTCCATTCCTGAGCTATATTCAATGCTGAAATCAGCGTAGGTGGAAATTGTAGGAGATATGCCCTAGAGGAAATAATAAATGTTATTGATTATCTCCCGGTTCATAATTATGTTTATGTTCCATGCTATAACTGCTATGGTTCTTGGGTCTACAATAACCACGAGGCTCGGAGGAAGACTCATATGCACATGTGGAATAATAAACGGTAGAATGTATTCCTAGTCTGGCCTCTAAGACTAGCTCAAGTGTTGCATGATGGTTTTGTTTTCTTGATCATGGGCATGTCTATGCCGGCAACTTTGAGGGCACAATGTTAAGAGAACATTTGTGTTGAATCGACCAAGATTGATGTTATGCTATGAGATTCATTCCTCACAAATCAATGGTAAATAACACAGAGATGGTTAAAGTTTGCATGATTCCTTAGACCATAAGAGTATCGAGTTTCTTCATGCTTGCTTCATGAACTTTGGGGTTGTTAAACTCCATCCGTAAAAAGGGTGGCTATTGCGCCGGCTTGTGGGTTCATGGAAAAGTATGTCAAGTAACTTGATAGCTCAAGATTGGGATTTGCTCCTCCAACGACGGAGAGATATATCTGGGCCCTCTCAGTGTTACGATATCCATCATCGTCTGGCTAGACACTTTGTGATTGATCAAGGGGATGCCGGAACACGGTAACGAGAAAAGAGAACAATACCAGTAATGAGGTAACTAGCATAGTGGACAAGTTGTTGATCCACGGGAATGCCAACATGTCTCACCTCGGGCATTTTTAACATATCGCGAAGCAACAGGAATAGCACACTACAACTAGAGGTTCACTCGAATATTCATTCGTGTGGATATAGGGGTCAATATGGGTGTCCAAGGCTCTGATGTTGATCATTGATCGGAAGGGGTTCCGGCTCATGTTTATACTTCACTGAACCTATAGGGTCACACGCTTAAGGGTCATCTATCTTCTGAATACTAGACAGGGAGTCTGAGAGAAAATCACCGAAAAAGTTTCGGACAGCGGAAAAAGTTCCGAAGAGAGAGGTCATCGTAAGAGTTTTGGTGAAACTGAAAAGTTGTTTAAAGGGATACCATTAAGTCAAATTGGTTTTGGCACATGCCTGATAATTCTTGGAGGGTGCCTGAATCATTCTGGAAACTTTCTGGAATTTTCTGGGATAATAACCGGATATGCTCTGGAGCTGCGGGAACCACTTCAGATTCTTTTCGCAGTTGAAAATCACTAATCCGGAATTGTTTCGGAATGTGTTAAAAATCATTTTGGTGGGTACTGGAAATGTTCTAAGCCCACATAAATATTTTTAGTTCAAACGGACGCTGAAAAGTGTCATCGTGAATAGTGAAAGTGCTTTGTGGGATATTTATGGGAAACCACCTATTGGGATATTTTCCAAAAGGCTTCTAGAAGGGCTTGGGTGCCAAGGAAGCCCCTCATGGGGGCCCCCAAGGAGTGGCCGGCCAAGGGTGGAGCTCCTCCATGGAGCTCCACATGGCACCCTCTTTCCCTTTTATACCCTTTGTGTGTGACATAAAGTGGGGGCACTTTTGGTATTTTTGAATACCCATCCTACCCCTTGGTTTCCCTATAAATAGGAGGTTAGGGGGCTGCCCAAACCTCATTCCTTGCTCTCATAAAAGTGCCATGCAATGATCTAGCTTCTCTCTCCCTCCCCGCGAAATAGTTTCATAGAGCCGAAAGGCTGTCTGGGTTCCAGTGGGAACTAGTTCTGAACAGCGAAGCCCTGCTGGATAGATGACACTGTATGTGTGCAACTCTATAGAGAGACCGTAGTTTCAGTCTTAGTTCGAGAGTGCCTCCCGAAGGGCTGTCCATGTGACCATCTGAGTTTCGAAGGTCCTCCCGAACGGCTGTCCGAGTGACCGTCCGTGTTCTGAAGGTCCTCCCAAGGGCTGTCCGAGACACCGTACGGGGGATTGTTCGACCACCTCCCGGAGGGCTGTCCGAGGGGCAGATGAGGGTATACATACTCACGGTTGGTATGTTGTAAATCCTAGCTGCGAGGATCTGCACCATCGACTCTACTTCCCATTACGCTATGAGTCGGTAACGAAAAGATCAAACCTTGTATGCAGTCTCCATAGTGGTCCTGGGCTGGTGCGTAGGTCAGAAATTTTTTGTTTTCTGCTGCGTTACCCCAACAGTGGCATCAAGATCCGTGCTATGCGTAGATGCAGGTTAGCGATCTAGAATACACAGAGATGTATGGGTGTTGCACAATATAATTTTTAATAGATGAGTTCTATTACTGAAAATTATTTGTGCTGGTAGCAGATGGAATCTGTTACCCATTGTTCCTGTTGCTTCCCTGGAATTCGCATAATCCTGATCTTGATGGCATGGTGGAATCTCACAAAGTTCTGGCAATCTGCGATCCTTTCATGCTGCTCCTGAGTATGCTGATTGGCAAATCAACAAAGTGCTAACAGTTCTTTGGGTTCCACCATAGTTAAAGAAAGATGGATGTTTGGCACACAAAAGGGCAATGCAAATATGATCTGCACGGGGGTCATGCGTATGACAAAGTTCAGTATGGGGCTCGAGATTTTATTATCTCATGTTTCATACACCCTACAAAGTTAATCTAGCGACTTGAATAAATCATACTTGATGATGGACGTAGGTAGCTTCGGTTTGTTTCGAAACCTTAGAAGCCACGTAAAACCTTTTTGTATGAACCGACTAGACGTGTCTAACTTGGTTTTGCAGGATGGTTTGCATGTGATGTGGTATAGCAGTACTCATAATAATTTGATTATGTATGAGATGACTATATAATGTAAATTAACATGACCTGTGTGTCATGATTCGGCATGATGGCTGGAGCCATATGATTGTCAATTTAATGACCTGCGTGTCAATCTTAAGTAATGCACTTATTTTATTAGCTATAGAGATAGCAATATTATCTGGTGCATCGACAAGGTGGTGGCAATCTTCGCGAAGGTGAACACCGATGCAAATGCCGAAGATGAAGAACTGGAAGACTTCTCCGTCAGAAAGGGTTATACCATATCATGCTAATTATGAATTGCCTAAGATGTTTATCCCTTTTCGTGCACCCTTCTTGATTGCGCGGTATTCGATTTTTATTAGGGTGATCTCTCACTAAAATATCAAGTAGTTAGTGTTCTCCCAAGTGTAGCATCATCACGGCACCTATCTTTTCGGGGTGCGCCATGGATGCATGGGTACGAACGATTAGAGAAGTGTGAGGCGGGTGAGGTCAGAGCTCGTAGCAAGATCACTTGGTTGTCTTGACATTCATGGCAGGATCGTCCTGAGCTCGGAACACACGCATTGAAAGATGAGCAAGAGTTACATAGAGATGTGATCGGCAAGTTGGCCTACCGATTAAAATTCCTGTTATTAGATGATGATTCTATGGCGATGAATTGAAGTTTGGATCTTGTATCACTCAAAATTAATTATGAGAGATATTGATTTGAGTGGGAGCGCACTGTTCAATTAACATGTTTAATTCTAAGTGCAATTAATTATGAATACTGTCTAAGTGTTTCTTCCAAAATATTTGTAGAATAATGGCTCGCATTTCCACCTTCCCTGTTAAAATTGAATAGCTATTAAATATCTGGTTAAAACTTTACGATTGGTAACGTAATGTGAGGATTGTCCTCAAAAGTGCCGAGAAGGACTTTGTCCTATCGCATGCTTTCCGTATACTCCCGCTAAATGCTATGGGTGATGAGACTCTCGTCCTTCGATCCAAAATCTAGAATTCCATTGCGGTCAGGTGCAATATGTTTGCTTCCATGAAACTCGAACTTCGGAAGTTTGGAATAGTTATGTGATATTCATGGAACTGAAAATTAATTTTCAGATACAAAAAAAGGCTGAAAGATATGAAATATCCAAAGCAATGTTTGTTTGCAAATTATTAGTAAAGTGTTTACTATGCATTAGACTGATAAGAGAGGGATCCAGAAGAACGCCTGTCATATGACGAAAGGTGAATAAAACAACAACTTAAAGAGAAAGGAAGTCTCCAAAGGGAGTTAGTATGACTTACATGCCTAGGAAGTCCGAAGCTAACGCCACTCTTAAGTTGGGTGCTTCTTTTGCAAGTAGGAGAAATATTAAAAGTTAAACTGTTAGAAGTATAAAGGTAGAAAGAAAGAAGACTGGAATGTCCTGCTCATGTATGAATGTCATAGAAGTTTTTGATGTATAGAAGGCTGGTCAAAGATATAGTTCTTGGGAATTATGGTTGAACATGTTAATCACTAATCTTTGGGTATTGTCAGTTAATCACAAAGATACCCGCTCGATTGCATTCTACTGCAACTCGATGTAAGAACTACTATGGCCTGAAAGACTAGCCAGAATGAGGTTTAGATACACGCAGGGAACATAGTAAATGTTACTTTACCTTCCATCAATGTATTCACTATGTATCTACTTTCATAATTCATTTTAGAGTTTCACACTCTAGCCCTTTGCATAAGGTATCTTGCAAGAAGGTTGTTCATAAGAGAACTTTTGATGTTCGGTGTTATGAATAACATAAGGGTCATACTTTCTTATGAATGAGATGTATGTTATGATATTAATACATTACCTCTATATTTACTTTCATAATTCATTTTAGAGTTTTACACTCTAGCCCCTTGCATAAGGTTTTGCAAGAAAGTTTTTCATAAAAGAGCAATTGTTGTTCAGTATTATGAATAACATGAAGGGCCATGCTTCCATCAAAGATGTGATGTATGTTATGAATATTGATTGTAAAACGATACATCCATAACACTGATGCTAAATGTTGCAAGACTATGATAATACAACACATGTGTGGCACTGCATTTGGTCACATTGGAGAAACCCGCACGGAAAATTCCATTATGATGGATTTTGAAGTCGTTTAATTTTGAATCATCTGGCACTTGCAACTTTCCTCCGAAAAGTGAAGTGACTGAAATACCGTTCATAGGCCATAAGGAATGAGCAACAAACTTATTGGTGATCATACATTTTGATGTGTGTAGTTCAATAAACGTTGTTGCAAGTAGTGGATTTATCTATCTTCAGAAATGACTCAACTAGATATATGGATATTTGCTTGATGAGACGAAAGTCTAGATCTTTTGAAATCAGTCAAGAGGTTTTCAAAAATGAAGTAGAAGTTATTGTAACAATAAAATTATGTTTCTACAATTTGATTGCAGAAAGGAATATTTGAGTTACAAGTTTAGCGAATGTCTGATGAGTTATGAAAAGAGTTTCATAACTTACACCTCCCGGAACACCACTATGAGTGGAATGTTTGTCAAGATGTAATCAAACCATTTATGACATGGTAAGATCAAAGATGACATAAATAAAATTGCCATTAACACTTTTTAGAGTAATGCTTTAGAGACTGCAACTTTTACACTGAAAAGAGCTCCATCAGGTCTATTGAAATGACGACATGGTATGGTACGCCCAACCATGTTATATCTTTTCTTAACATTTGGAATATAGGGCTTGTGTAAAAGGTTACAAACCTATTCCAAATCAGAAAAGTGCTACTTTGTAGGTTATCCCAAGTAATTGGGTATTCCCCAACTACTATGCCGAGGCAAAGGTTTTCTGCCACAAAACGATATGCTTTTAAAGAGAATAGTTCTTGCAAAAAGGTGAGTGGGAGGACAGTGCAAAAAGGTGAGTTTCTTACTATGACTGATAGGAAAGTCTCTACAATAAAATGTATGGACTTCGGTCGAACTTGCAGCTGAACCACATAGGCAAGGCTCGTGCAAACCTCTCCCGTGCGCAAATGAGATATTGTTGTTAGACTATAGTATACCTACGATATACAAAGAAGCGTTGATGGGCCCTGACTCTGGAATTGGCTAAATGCCAATATAATCCGAGATAGTTTCCATAAATGATTTAAGATTTAAATCTTGATAGACCTTTTGAAAGACTTAGAGTATAACGGATTGTAATGGGACTATGAACTGATACGGATAAAAATGGTTTATCCATTAAGCTCAACTTGTTGCAATAGCACGTTCAAGGAGTTGACTACAATGAGATTGTCTCACCGTAGCAATGCTTAAATTCGGTTCGGGTTAAACTAGCAATTAATACATATTTCAAACATGAGATATGGAACATGGATGACAAAAGAATTTCCATGAAATGGAAATACAACCTAGAACTTGTATGTGATACAATCCAAAGTATTTTGTCGGTCCATAGGATGCTAGTAAGTATGCAAACTTCAAAGTTCCAGCAATTGATAGAAGAGAGAAAAATGGAGTTGGAATCTTTGTTTTTGATGGAATGGTCAAAGGGGTTTGACTTCATCAATAGGTAACGAAAATGCTTGTGGTTTCAAGAAAGTAAGTGGGAGCATAATAATATTTCTGAAAACCTTGTGTGCTTGACACATTGTTAATTGGAAATAAATTTCTTGACACGAATTAGGACTTCATTTGAAAATAGTTTTACGATGAAGCGCTTGGGCTAAATGGCCTTAATATTAGGCCTAATGATCTATGGAGATAGATTTACCTAATGGGGCTGAGGAAAAAAATACATATTGACAAGATGCTAAAACCATTTAGCACTAAGAACGACAAGGAGTGATTCTAGCTGAAGTCACATGGAATGAGTTTTTGCAAGAATTGGTGTCCCAGAACACTGATGAGCAAAGTACATGATGGAGATTCCACACACTCCTGTGTTTGGATTAATCATGTATTCCATGGTATGTAAAACAACCAGATATGTCCAATACTCCCAAGCTATTGCGAGTATAGATACCAAAGTGATCAAAAGTACTGATCTTGGGACAAGAGTGAAAAAGGGTCATTGAGTACTAAAGTAGCACCGATGACATGTTTTCTCGCAAGTGGATCATGAAGAGTTCGTTGTAAAAGGTTACATCGATACAGTCTTCATCAATGCTCCAAGCAATTATTCATTTAAATTAAGGGTTTTGTGTAATACACCATATGGTGGCACGGTAGTTTGAAATTGTTCCAAACAAGTTACTGTGGTGAATTCTACAACAGAGGTGAAGTATGTTACCGCTTTAGAAGCGACAAACAAGATGTTGAATCATATAGTTCATTCATGAACTTAGTATGGTTCCAAGAAGGCTTTGGTCAATGGGACACTATTGCAGATAGTTGCTCCACAGCTCAGTCAGAGGAATTAGGTTTCGACCAATGATTCACATATATACATAGCCAAGTCCGCACAAAATATGAATTTTGTGAAAGCGTGAAAAGGCGAGGATATGCAGAGATACACACGGAGCTAAAGTCGTCAGTTCCGTTGGACATCAGGCTATACCACAAGTGAAGCATATTTACACTGGTGTGCCACAGGTGTGAAGCACATTAGCATTAAACTAGATTATTAACTCTAGTGCAAGTGGGAGTATGTAGGAGATATGCCCTAGAGGCAATAATAAATGTTATTGATTATATCCCTGTTCATAATTATGTTTATGTTCCATGCTATAACTGCTATGGTTCTCGGGTATGCAATAACCATGAGACTCGGAGGAAGACTCATATGCACGTGTGGACTAATAAACGTTAGAATGTATTCCTAGTCTGTCCTCTAAGACTAGCTCAAGTGTTGCATGATGGTTATGTTTTCCTGATCATGGGCATGTCTATGCCAGCAACTTTCTGGCCACAATGTTAAGAGAACATTTGTGTTGAATCGACCAGATTGATGTTATGCTATGAGATTCATTCGTCACAAATTAATGGTAAATAACACAGAGATGTTTAACGTTTGCATGATTCCTTAGACCATAAGAGTATCAAGTTTCTTCATGCTTGCTTCATGAACTTTGGGGTTGTTAAACTTCATCCGTAAAAAGCGTGGCTATTACGCCGGCTTGCGGGTTCATGGAAAAGTATGTCAAGTAACTTGATAGCTCAAGATTGGGATTTGCTCCTACGACGATGGAGCGATATATCTGGGCCTCTCGGTATTACGATATCCATCATCGTCTGGCTAGACACTTTGTGATTTGATCACGGGGATGCCGGAACACGGTAACGAGAAAAGAGAACAATACCAGTAATGAGGTAACTGGCATAGTGGAAAAGTTATAGATCCACGGGAATGCCAACATGTCTCACCTCGGGTATTTGTAACATATCGCGAAGCAACAGGAATAGCGCACGGCAATTGGAGGTTCACTCGAATATTCATTCATGTGGGTATAGGGGTCAATATGGGTGTCCAAGGCTCTGATGTTGATCATTGACCGGAAGGGGTTCCGGTTCATGTCTATATTTCACCGAACCTATAGGGTCACACGCTTAAGGGTCATCTATCTGCTGAATACTAGACAGGGAGTCTGAGAGAAAATCACCGAAAAGGTTTCAGACACCGGAAAAGTTTCGGATAGCGGAATCCGAAGAGAGAGGTCATCGGATGAGTTTCAGTGAAACTGAAAAGTTGTTTCAGGGGATACCATTAAGTCGAATTGGTTTTGGCACATGCGTGATAATTCTTGGAGGGTGCCAGAATCTTTCTGGAAACTTTTCGGAATTTTTTGGGATAATAACGGGATATGCTCTGGAGCTGCCGGAACCAGTTCAAATGCTTTTCGCAGATGAAAATCACTAATCCGGAATTGTTTCGGAACGCGTTGAAAATCCTTTTGGTGGGTACTGGAAATGTTCTAAGCCCACATAAATATTTTTAGTTCGAACGGACGCCCAAAAATGTCATCATGAATAGTGAAAGTGCTTTTTGGGATATTTATGGAAACCCACCTTTTGGGATATTTTCCAAAAGGCTTCTAGAAGGACTAGGGGGCCAAGGAAGCCTCTCATGGGGTCCCCCAAGGTGTGGCCATCCAAGGGTGGAGCTCCTCCATGGAGCTCCACATGGCACCCTCTTTCCCTTTTATACCCTTTGTGTGTGACATAAAGTGGGGGCACTTTTGGTATTTTTGAATACCCATCCTACCCCTTGGTTTCCCTATAAATAGGAGGTGAGGGGGCTGCCCAAACCTCAGCCCTTGCTCTCATAAAAGTGCCATGCAATGATCTGGCTTCTCTCTCCCTCCCCGTGAAATAGTTTCATAGAGCCGAAAGGCTGTCTTGGTTCCAGTGGGAACTAGTTCTGGACAGCGAAGCCTTGCTGGATAGATGACACCGTTTGTGTGCAACTCTATATAGAGATCGTATTTTTGGTCTTAGTTCGAGAGTGCCTCCCGAAGGGCTGTCCATGTGACCATCTGAGTTTCGAAGGTCCTCCCGAAGGGCAGTCCGAGTGATCGTCCGAGTTCTGAAGGTCCTCCCAAAGGGTTGTCCGAGACACCGTCCGGGGGACTGTCCGAGGGGCAGATGAGGGTATACATCCTCCTGGTTGGGAGGTTGTAAATCCTAGCTGCGGGGATCTGCACCACCGATCGTCATCGACACTACTTCCCGTTGCGGGTATACATCCTCCTGGTTGGGAGGTTGTAAATCCTAGCCATAGGGTCTATTATGTGTGCCATGCTGTGTACCAGACCTGATGTGAACCTTGCCATAAATTTGGTAGGTAGGTACCAAAGTAATCCCGGCATAGAACACTAGACAGTGGTCAAGAATATCCTAAAGTACCTGAAAAGGACTAAGGATATGTTTCTCGTTTATGGAGGTGACAAAGAGCTGGTCGTAATGGGTTACGTCGATGCTAGCTTCGACACAGATCTGGATGACTCCAAGTCACAAACCGGATACATGTACATTTTGAATGGTGGGGCAGTTAGCTGGTGCAGTTGCAAGCAAAGCGTCGTGGCGGAATTTACATGTGAAGCGGAGTACATGGCAGCCTCAGAGGCAACACATGAAGCAATCTGGATGAAGGAGTTTATCACCGACCTAGGAGTTATTCCCAATGCGTCGGGCCCGATGACTCTCTTCTGTGACGACACTGGAGCTATTGCCCTTGCCAAGGAGCCCAGGTTTCACAAGAAGACCAGGCATATCAAGCGTCGCTTCAACTCCATTCGTGAAAATGTTCAAGATGGAGACATAGATATTTGTAAAGTGCATACGGATCTGAATGTCGCAGATCCGTTGACTAAACCTCTTCCACGAGCAAAACATGATCAACACTAAAACTCTATGGGTGTATGATTCATCACAATGTAACTAGATTATTGACTCTAGTGCAAGTGGGAGACTGTTTGAAATATGACCTAGAGGCAATAATAAAATGGTTATTATTATATTTCCTTGTTCATGATATTTGTCTGTTGTTCATGCTTTAATTGTATTAACCAGACACCATAATACATGTGTAAATACATAGACCGTAATGTGTCCCTAGTAAGACTCTAGTTGACTAGATCGTTGATCAATACATGGTTGTGGTTTCCTGAACATGGACATTGGATGTTGTTGATAACGGGATCACATCATTAGGAGAATGATGTGATGGAGAAGACCCAATCCTAAGCATAGCACAAGATCGTGTAGTTCGTTTGCTAAGAGCTTTTCTAATGTCAAGTATCCTTTCCTTAGACCATGAGATTGTGCACCTCCCGGATACAGTAGGATTCTTTGGGTGTACCGAACGTCACAACGTCACTGGGTGGCTATAAAGGTGCACTACATGTATCTCTGAAAGTGTCTATTGGGTTGGCACGAACCGAGACTGGGATTTGTCACTTCGTATGACGGAGAGGTATCTCTGGGCCCACTTAGTAATGCATCATCATAATGACCTCAATGTGACTAAGGAGTTAGTCACGGGATCATGCATTATGGAACGAGTAAAGAGACTTTCCGGTAACGAGATTGAACAAGGTATAGGGATACCGATGATCGAATCTCGGGCAAGTAACATACCGGCTGACAAAGGGAATTGTATATGGGACTGATTGAATCCCCGACATCGTGGTTCATCCGATGAGGTCATCATGGAACATGTGGGAGCCAACATGGGTATCCAGATCCCAATGTTGGTTATTTGCCGAATAGATGTCTCGGTCATGCCTGAATGGTTCCCGAACCGGTAGGGTCTACACACTTAAGGTTCGTTGACGCTAGAGTTGTTATGGGAAATAGTATGTGGTTGCCAAAGGCTGTTTGGAGTCCCGGATGAGATCCCGGACGTCATGAGGAGTTCCAAAACGGTCCGGAGATAAAGATTTATATATGGGAAGTCCAGTTTCAGTCACTCGAATAGTTTCGGGGGTTATCGGTATTGTACCCGGACCAGCGAAAGGTGTCTGGGGGTCCACCAGGTGGGCCCACCTACTGCTGGGGACTTCATAGGCCGATCAAAGGGTGGGAACCAGCCCCTGGTGGGCTGGTGCGCTCCCAGGGGCCCAAGGCGCCTAGGTTGGAAATCCTAGGGGTGGGGGTGCCTCCCACCAGACTTGGGGGGAAGCTCCCCCCTTTGCCACCCCCACCCTTAGATGGGATCTAAGGGGGCCGGCCCCCTCTCCCCTTCCCCTATAAATAGTGGGGGGTGGGAGGGCTATCGCACCCCTTCCCCTAGAGCAGCCCCTCCTTCCTCCAACACCTCCTCCTCTTTCGTAGAGTTTGGCGAAGCCCTGCAGAAATACCACAAGATCCACCACCACGCCGTCGTGCTGCCGGAGTTCTCCCTCAACTTCTCCTCTCCCCTTTGCTGGATCAAGAAGGAGGAGATGTCCCCGGGCTGTACGTGTGTTGAACGCGGAGGCGCCGACCGTTTGGCGCTAGATCGGATCTTCCGCGATTTGAATCGCTACGAGTACGACTCCAACATCCGCATTCTTGTAACGCTTCCGTTTCGCGATCTTCAAGAGGTATGAAGATGCACTCCCTCTCTCTTGTTGCTAGAATATCCTAGATTGATCTTGGTTATACGTAGGAAAATTTTGAATAATTGCTACGTTCACAGCGGGAGAAAGTGCGAGAAACTCGCGGAAAGAATCACTGGAAAACGTTCTCTCTCGGAGGGGGCTGAATAAGGGTAGGGGCAAAATGGTCATTTTCGGAATGTCAAAACCTATTGAAAGTGTGATCAACAGAACGGGCTCGACGATACGAAGAAGTGGGCTTTGTATTCACCTCATTTGGAGTTATGGGTAAAAAGATACGACCGTTTAAAGCCTAGTGACTAATCTGCAAAACAACTTCTACAAACAGGTCCCTGGCAGTTTAAACAGAACGCGCCTTTCTCAAAAATACATTTTCTAGAGTGGAAAGCACATTCTGGCCCGAAGAAGAAGTGGAATACGCTATCGGTAAGGGAAAGCATACTCACTGGGAGTACGTCTCCACTTATCCACATCAGCGAGGGGGCGAGGACGGGTCTTGTGTCGCTTAGGCTGGTCACAATGGGGAGGAACTTAGGAGTAACATCACACACTCCAATACAACTTTGCTTCTGTGGCACATATTTAATGAAGAGAGAGGTGCTTGTGGTAACTAGCTAAGTTACCGGAACATCACACACTTCAAGAAACAATGAGTCTATAACCTAATAAATACATTGTTGCATGACACTACATAGATGTTCCTACCCACTATGGAGGTAGTAACATAGTCTAGGAAAGTGTGTAAGTTACTAGCTTATGTTCTTGCCCACTGTGACCAGCCTTACAAGTAGGACCCGCGCTACTTCTCTCTCCTCCCGTCTCCTTCTTCCTCTCCTCCGGACACCATACACAGAGAAGATGCGGGCTGCCAACGCCGACCCTCGCCTAGCCAGCTCCGGCCACCGCGCGGGGAGCTCTGACCACTACCGAGCTCGGGAGAGAGCGCCGCCTCCATCCCAGCTAGACACGGACGCTGGGGAGCACCGAGACGGGCAGGGCTTCAGCCATGGCGGACGGAGGGCTCGGGCAACTCCGTGCACGGCGCCACGGCCATGGAGATAGGGCGGAGAGCTACAGGAAAGGGACTAGGGTTGTGGTGGAGAAGAATGGTGGTGGAAGAAGGGAGGGAGGGGCTCGGCTTCAACCTAATTTAGGTGGCGGCCATCGACAACCAAGGTGGCCATTGGCGGGCTCAAGAGCTCTTCGATCTCAGAGGAGTGGCTAGGGAGGAGTCTAGGAGTGAGGCAAGGGCGATGGGTTGCTCGGGAGGCCGCATGGCTAGCTATTTATAGCTGAGGAGAGGCGGTTGGGCGAGGGCCGAGGCCATGTGCCGCCACTCGAGCTTGGCCAATGCTCTAGCATGCTCAGCAAGCACCGGCGGGCATGGCAACACGATGAGGGATCGACGCAGGCTTCACAGGGAAGAGGGAGCCAAGGGGGAGCAGGAGAAACGGGCGGGATGAGGGAGGCCGTGGCCGTGTTCCGGTGCTCGAGCTCGGCCAACTCTCTAGCGAGCTCAGCGAGCATAGGAGGGCACGGGGAACACGACGAGGCCTCGTTGGCAATGTTCTCGAGGAGGTAGGCAATGCCAGGGAGCAGAGGAAACCAACGAGAGGAGCACCGGGCCAAGCAGAGCATAGTGCTCCTGTGGCGCACGACGGCTAGCTCCGGCGAGGCGGTTTCTGGAGGGGGCATGGACACGGGAGCGATGGGAGAGGATGGGGGAGTCATGTCGGTACCAATGGACATGCGAACTCCGTCAAAGCAGAGCTGGCCGGGGCATCCCAGCGCCCAGAGCATGGCCAATGCTGCCAGAGCGCGTGAAACGCCATGCCAAGGGGATAGTCACCATGGGCACTGGCACGAAGAGGACAAGGGAGGCTACGAGGAGTTGTCAAGTGACTAGTCCCTGCATAATAGAGGCTGAGGGAGTTGATGGATCGACAAAAGGAGCCAACGAGAGGAGTGAGGACTGGCTGAAAGTTTGCTGCATCGAACTTGTTCGTGCACTGTTGATCCATAGGGAATTGATTGGGTCAAATGGAGTTGTCTGGGGTGTTTACTATGGAAGGACTAAGATCCTGGGGGTTTTGAGGGGATGTGAACCAAGATTTAATATAGTTGCTTTGGAACTACCAAATCTGGTCAGAAACTAAATGAAGATGATGCACTCACTTGGAGTAGCCACTTGATCTCTAATTGGGTAGATCATGATGATTTGGATAGGTGATGATACTAAAAAAAGCTCATACCAAATGAGTTCACCAAAATGGTACTTGCTTCACAAACCTCATTTCTTTCTAGAAACTTGAAATAATTTTGGTGATCAAATGGCTCCATTAAATTTGGTGGAGACATATTTTATGGTTAGGAGAATGATCTGGTAATTTATCAGGATTTTTTAAGCAATATAAAATGCACTTGCTTCACAACATGAAAATATTTCCAGAATCAAAGATTTTTGTCATGTTCTCACATAGATGATTGTATGGGGCTGCAATTGGGTGGAGAGGTTTAATATGAGCACATTATGGAGTGTGCAAAAGTACAACTCATTTGGATACTCCTAGCTAGTACTTCCTTCACAAAGCCTTCTATCTAACAGAAACTTTGAAAAATCATTGAGGAAGTTTGGCTAGGAAAATAAAGTTGAACTTGTGCATGAGGCAATTATTTGGACATATAAGCATGCCCAAAAAGGGTGGGAACAACTAGGAAAATATAAATGACACTTCCTTCACAAAGTGCCATTTAGGGCAGAATAGAAGAATAAGTATTGGGGAATTATTCTTGGGCTAGGACAGGAAAGTTTGGGCATATTTGAGCAACATATTACCCAAAGGAATTTTGAGAATTAATTGGGAATTTTTGGATGGACAAAAATATAGGTTGCTTCACAACCTAGGGCAATTGAGGTTATTCCTTTAATGAAAAAGGATTTTTCCTCAAGAAAAGAATATTGGGATTTGGGCTAAGGAGTGAAGTGACATGATCTTGGCAAGGTTTTTAGAATGATGAGCCAGTTGGTAGGAGATATGAGATTGATTTCCGAGGTGGCAAGGCCACAGAACCACTCAAAAAAGAAAAGCAGAGCAAAAACCAAATAAATCAAAGGAAAAAAAGAAAAGGGCCAAATTTCAGGCTGTTACAACTCTCACCCGCTTAAAGAAATCTCGTCCTCGAGATTTGGTTTCTCAGGGAACAAGTATGACTTGAGGACACCGTTTCCAACTTAGGTATCCATTTCCTTTATTTAGTGTTCCCCCGAGAATTTCAGATGATCAACTTACCTTGCTCTAGGGTGGTTTGCTTCACCTTTCCCAAATTTTGACAGGTCTCCGCTCATATACAAAATCCTTTTGTTGACGCTGAATCTCTCATACCTGTGCTGATATCCAATGGATCTGATCATAAATTCCCTTTTTCATGAAAGCCTTTTACTTCTGCCATGGGGCTTACTCAAACAAATGCATATCTTCTGGGTTCCATAAATGCTGAGAATCATGACCATTTTCTGACAGGGTCTGACTGCTCAACAGTGTTACTGATTTCTCTTGATTTGCTTCTCTGGCTTGAGCAGGAGATATTTACCAAAGATTTGACTACCTTTTCTCGTGAGCGATATAACGGAATATAGTTTGAGACTATCCTGACAAGGTGCTGACGGGAAAATACTTTTCATGACCTATTTTCCAGGCACTTGGTTCTATCAGTGAGCATATCGGTTCTGAGCTGTTCGGCTTTTGACTTTCTCATGTTGTCAGTATACCCATCGGTTGTAATGGGCTGTGATATGCTTGAATACTACCGCTGAAGTCAAACTGTGGAGCTTGCAGAGAAATCCTAGTTCTGACAGAGCTGACTTGGATATTCCACGCTAACCATTTTAAGCAGGTAAGCGGGATATGAAACCCTTGTAGAATAGAGTACCGCTGAGAGTATGCCTTTGTGGATCCATATGGAATCGTGGCCTCCAACTGACTTGGGTATCCGTACCCTGATGGTCATGCAAAAATCATCATACCTTTGCTGTCAGTCTCATCCTTTTTACGGTCATGATTTTCTCTGTCAGAATACCTTGCTGAAATAGCTTGGCCACATAGATTCTTGATTCTTCATGCATCCGTGGAGGTGATGAGTGCATTATTCCTTGTGCTTGTTTTCTGACCCGGATCCGCACACATATGACATATATTCAAGACATGTAGCTGTACGGAGCTTATTGCTAAGGCCAATCATGCAAGAAGGCGACAAGGTTTTATGATATCTCCTTGTCAGTTGCGGGAATAATGACCTTGATGACCATTGCCAGGACTGTTGACTCTGTGTGGCCATCTCTAGATCTTGTCGATCCTTGGATTACATGAGATGTATCTGTGCATATTTTCATTTGCATGGCTCATGGGGTTGTTGAATCCTTACTTCTCTTAGGTATATCTGTTGGATTCTTTTCGCATCTCGTATGAGTGGCTGATATGACCGGGGATGCATGCTCACCATATATATATATCAGAAAAATATGCCACCGAACACTCGATCCTTGCGGTAGGCATATGTCTTGACTGAGTTGTACCTCTAACAAAATTATTGCAAATCTGATCCTTGAACTGCACTGTCATATACTGCAAACTCACCGCATAATCTCTAAGGACGGTGCATAGTGTGATACTGATGCGGACTGAGGGGCTTATGAGAGAAGCCATCCGAGTAGCTTGCTGAGGAGTCTCGTTAGCTTCTGCTCGAAGCTTCTACCTGGGTAGCGTGTTGGAGAAGCCTGGGTTCCATACTTGAGAAGCTTCTGCTCGGGTTCTCTTGTTGGGAAAGATTCAATTCCTTCTGTTAGAAGCCTTTACTGATGTATCTTGCTGTGAAAGACGAGGTATCGTGGGCTGAAAACTGTTCACATATCATGTTGAGGAAAACTGAGGAGCCTTGTATCATAAATTTCTTCTGATAACATGTGGAGGAATACTGAGTTTCTCATCTCCAACTTGTCATACTAATATGCAGACTGAAATCCATACACTGACCCATAATATTTTGTGTCTGTTTACTTGCATGATGGAAATTTGCTTGACTATCTTCCTTGAGCATATCACATTCCAACTTTCTTCCAGAGTATAACATATTTCAAGCACAGTTCATTGTTGAGCCAAACTTTGTATATGATCCATACCTCTGTCTGACAATATACCATTGATCTTGCAACTAACTTGTCTTTCTGCTAGCTGGATCATGACCGCTATGAGGATCTTGTACTAATGTAAACTCGGTGCTGATAATCAATCCAAGGCACCATTGGTATTCTGAGCCTATATTAATACCACAATGCAGTTGACTGGGCAAACCATATTGTTTAGCTAAGCTTCTTACAAATATTTCAAATCCTTATTACTTCTTCAAGTCCAGTGTCGGTTGATGAGCAACTCTTTATAGGGAAAAAATAGTGTAACACCGGGGCCCAAAAAGAAAGGAGCAAGAGAAAACTCAACTAAACAAAAACACACAAAAACAATCAATTCACACACAATCAAGTCACATACTACTGCTAGTCACACAATATGCATGCCTACTTAAGCGCACAAATCTCGCTGGATCTCTAGTTCTACGATCTAGCATGCTGTGACGATGTGCACGAGGACGAATAAATGTGTGGAAGAGTTGGTGTAAACAATGCTACACCAAGTGCTAGCTTAGCTAGGTAGAAACCTGGACTAGCTCGGAGGCGAGGACGTACCTGGTAACCGTGTAGCGGGATACGAATGTCTCAACCACATAATTATCAGGCGGACAGAAACAGATCCGTACTCGTCCAAGAAATAGGACAGCAGGAAAACCGAGGCTGCTGACATTGCCCTTTCTTGATGACTAAGATCATTAAGGGTTGCCAACATGACAAAATAAAAGAACGATCCGGGATAGAAGCATGTCTATCACCGAAATGATAGGCAGGGCTGAAAGAAAGGAATCGGTGCGATACCTGAGCATCATTTTTGCAAACAGTGTCGGGATCACTTGGCATTACTCTGCTGGGACAGAAATGACACCAAACACCGAAAGAAAAACTGGAGGAACTGAAGAAATGTAGAGGTTGAGCGATAGTAGATCAAGATCGGATGCCAGCTATACTCACCAGATAAAACCGTTAGCGGCAAATACTAATGCTATATGCATGCTATGTAACAAACAAATGCAGCAACCAAATGCAATAAACAAGGCAGACTCTATACTACAGATTTCTACCGGTTTCTACCGCTCGCGCTGACTAGGATGTCCTACAGCCAGACCTGCTTTGATACCAAGCCTGTGGCACCCCGGCTCAGAGAAACCAAAACGCCCCGTATTCCAGCCCAGAAATCGAGATGAAGTCTTCTGGAATATGACACTGCTTGGCATAGAACAAATCAGCTCTTATTACAAAGGATAATAATACAAGTGTCTGATGTTACATAGAATCACATCAGCATGGAGACACTATGCCTACGATACTGCACTTGCTCTATGCTAGTAGCAGAACAACTTGTAGCAGCGGAAATCTTCTAGCAGCGGAATAAAGACGAAGGTGGTGAACTCCACTCTGCAGGGACTCTGGCTGGGACACGATCTAGCTCGCACGAACGGAAACCATGACAAGGAATCAATCAAACATGGCATCACCTGCAATCTGGCATGACACGCCAAGTTAGTACATTGAATGTACTTGCAAGCTCACAACAACCAAAAGCATCAAGGCAAGACAATAACATAGCATTAGCAGATTAATTAACAACTACTATGATGCAAAAACCACTACTAAGCATGATCTGAAACTACTACAATACTGATAAACCACCATCTCAGATCTCAATAACCATCTCACGCTTGGTTAACCAACCAAGCAATATACCATCTCGATCACCTCGTGATCTATACCTCGATGTGATCACCGCGTGACCACATCACCAACTGAATGATCATCCTCAAGATCATCCCAACATCATCATCAACAAAACCTGCCAAACTGCCATAGCTCATCATATCAACGTATTCGTCCTATAAAAATCATTCCGTCACGTGAGTGTTGATCAAACGGTGTGACCTAGCACGAACTTATGCCCATGACCGAGGGCGCGGCTATCGCTAGATTAAACAAGCACGCTCTGTAGAGGTAGCGCACTTTACCCACACTACGGAACTCATGGCCTCGCACTCCCATTCGGGTGGACCAACGGAGTTCCGAAGAAACCCTTCCCTTGCCATGACACTCTCCCGGCCACTCCGACCAACTCCCTCTCAGGGCTAAGTCATGGGTGGCCCCATGCCTACCAAAGAAATCTTCGGCCACCGTCGTGGCGAAATGGTCCCAAATGGGGACATGAGCTCAAAACCAAACATGGGCACACAAGGCTTATGCCGTCCTACCTGATCAGGGTAGCGTCCCTCGTTGGAGGCACCGACGATAGGCACGACAAAGGACCGAATCAATACCCCCCTGTCGTGGTCCTAAGACTGACAGTAGAATGGGGGTAGGTATGAGGAGGCAAGATCTCAGCTACGATGAAGTTGTACACACAAGGATTACGAGTTCAGGCCCTTCACAGTGGAAGTAAAAACCCTACGTCTCGGTGCCCGGAGGCGGTCAATTGCATTATATGCGTGTAGAGTTACAGGGGGTGCGAACCCTTGTCCCATAGGAGGGGGTGGATTATATAGAGTTTGCTAGGACCCCAGCCATCCCCTGTTACAAAGGGTTGAATGTGCATAAAGATTGCGGAGTTACTGATAACGCCAGCCTTAAGTGCCTTTAATGACCATAAAGACTACGGAATGAACACTCGTCCATTGCTGTTCTGAGTGACTTCTGGTCTTCAATAGGTCGAGTGGTTCCCTGCATGGTCGAGTGGTTGACTGCTCGTGTGACTTTGGGAAGGAGGGGTATCCGAGTGGTTCATTGGTCGAGTGGATTGCACTCGACATCTTTACTGGGTACCCCTTGTTATCTCATGAGCTTCTTTGCTTCTAGGATAGTGACCTTTGGTAGGGCATATAGGTCAGGCCTGTGACCCTACCCTAGGTCTGTATCCTCCTCATTAGCCCCCGAATGGATCAAGGTCCGAGTGGAAAGAAGATTGAAGTTGATCTCGCTCCGGCCTTTGCGCTTCACAAGTATTTACGCAGGATGGAAGACTCATGTTAGAACTTCAGCCTCTCCTTGATCGATTCAGAAAGTTGCCGAGTGAATTTGCAACATCGTCTGTCGAGTGTTGTTTCTAGGCGCAGAATCTTTAGCGTGATTGGTTGCGGCGTATCCCGAATCTCACGGGATTCGAAATTTCGGGGAAGCGCACGAGATGGAGCGTGCCGAGGTAAGCGGGATGGATAAACAGGAGTGCCTCGATCTCCGCATCACCTTTTTTGCCACGTACCCCACGCGCGACTATTGCCTGGGCCCACACGTCAGCCACTCGGAAGTGGGCCTTTATGAGGTGACGGAGCCGAGGCGCCTGCACTATGCGCATCTGTCTTCTCCCCTCTTCCTCTGCTTCTCCACTGCATCCGGCTCCTCCGCTCTCGACGCCGCCGCTCCGCCACGATGGTGAAGGACAAGACGGCGGTGCTGGAACACATGAAGAAGGTGGCGGGGGCGGAGAAAGGCAAGAAGCAGAATCGCGGGTCATCCTCGCGCTCGGCGCTGCCGCCAGGTTGGATCCAAGGCGATTGGATCAGGTCTTCGCTCCGGCAGGAAGATCTGGACGGACTGGTGGAGTCCGGGCTGATCGCCAGGGGTGCAGCGAGGCTGTCGGAGGGGGAGACGGAGCCTCAGCCTCGACCGGGTGAGTGTGTACTGCTCGCCACCCTTGTCGACCAGGGCTTCTGGCTTCCTCCGCACCCCTTCTTTTGGGGCTTCTTGATCTTCTTCAGTGCTCAACTCCATCACTTTTCTCCCAATACCATCACATACCTTGCTGCATTCGTGTCAATGTACGAGAACTTTCTAGGGTGTCGACCGCACTGGGGTCTTATCAAGCATATTTTCACCATTCGTTCTCAGTCCGTGAAGAAAGCAAACAAGAGTGACGAGAAAACACATGTCATTCAGATGTGTGGGGGTTTGGGTATCCAGAAGAGGCAGAGGAGCTCTTTCCCTTCCATGACTCTTCCTGAATCGGTTAGGGGCTGGCAGTCGACCTGGTTCTACTACCAGGACCTTGCAACTCAAGGTCAGTCGGCCGGACTTCCCCACTTCACCTTTGATCGTGTTCAGACTCCTTCCTCACTGAAAGTGACTGCTGCTGAGAGCGTGGAGACGAACATGCTAGTTGAGAGGGTGGTCCAACTGATCAATCAGGGCGTCACTGGCATGGACCTACTGGAAGTATTCCTCAGTCGATGCATCCAGCCTCTCCAGGCCCGTGACCATCCCATGTGGATGTACTCTGGGGCTGACGACACTACTCGGGTTCATCCAGAAGAAGTACCGGCCAAGACAGTGGCCCTGTGGTTGAAGAGCATTACAGGAAACAAGGACAACCCAGCACTACTAGGAAAAACCTTAGCAGTAGCGTTGGTTTTTGGACTACCAGTAGCGTAGGATCCCGCGCTACTGCTATGACGCTAAGCTATTTTTTAGTAGTAGCGCGTGTTTTACCCCATGCTACTACTAAACAAACATACCAGTAGCGCTGATGCACCACGCTACTACTATTCCAAGCCCGCGCTACTACTAAAGGAATTGTAGTAGCTCATGTATGACACACCCACGCTACTAGTAACTAATTAGGATTCAAAATAAAAATAAAACCTATTTCACTTTAGACATACATGCATTTCATAATAGGTACATCTTATGCATACAATCAATCATACATGTCTGATATAGATAATTAATACACACACACACACACACACACATATATATATATACACACACAGTATACACCACATATAGGTCGTCGGCGTCAGCGACTCCTCAAGCCAGCGTTGATGTCATCATCGTCGCAACACTGTGACGATGTTGTCATTGTCGCCACCGCCGCAGCACCGTGATGATGTTGTCGTTGTCGTCGTCGTCGCCGCAGCCCCATGTCAATATCGTCGTCGCCGTTGTAGCTTCATGTCCATGTGTTCCTTACTAGGAACTAACAAATCCTTGAATTAAACAATGAACCAAGACAACTACTAGGAACTCACAAAGAACCTGGAGCGTTAGTACAATATAATAGTAACCTATAGAGCACTAAGTAACAATAGCAGAAACAAAAGCATATAGCAGCAGCATAGTATATATGAATTATAAGCAGTACCAAACAGACCAATCCTAGAAATTTGGGAAAACCCAACTTAAGAAAGATACAGTGCTAGGCATGACCACAAGTGAAAGGAGATAAGGAATTCTAAGGCAGTACCAAGTCTTATTATAGATTCTTAATCCAAGCTTTTGAGGCAAATTGCAACAAGCAAAGGTTGTGCTCCAAGTAGAAGTAATTCCCAGGTCATTCTCAAGCAAGCAAGAAGGCATCAACAACAGCAGATGTATTACCAACATTATACCCATTACTGTCATTTCATTTCCATTTAACTCTTTGTTGCAGATGTATTATTGCTGTAGTACTAGTAATCATCAACAGTAACAACACCTTGTGTGTCAATCACTAAGCATCAGAACCAACAATGACCTATCTAGCTACACAATGGTACTAGTATTACGGTCTATTTGACTAGCAGAAAAACATAGTTGGTCTAAAACAGAACAGAGGGGAGTTTGTAGGTACCTGGGTTTGGTCATGGATGCCGAATTCATGACAACTCATAAATCTATCAACTGCACATTTCTATGATGAACAATCCTTCAGACTTTTGAGATACATGGCTCATCTGCAGCCAATCAATGTTCACAGGATATTTCTAAAGTGTACCAAATAATTAGTTTTTTTGTGAAAGCTTGAGCAAATGAATTACAATCAAGTAGAGCTGAACACTGAATAGACTTATAGACTCATCCCCAAGAACTTACTCAAAACTATTAGACTAGGCTAAATCAATTAGAAATCAGTGTTTTCTATATAAAGCTAAACTAGGAGGACTGAAACAGATTTGGGTTTTCAAGTTCCAAAGTTTCCTACTAGCGGCATATAGATTAGTTGAAGACCTGGATTCATCTAAATCATGGACAGTTCAAAACCAATAATTTCCTAATCAAGGTTGAGTGTGAATACGTGTTTATAAAATGTTTTTCTCCCAACAACTAATTAGCTTTATACCACTTTCTAGCATTCAACTACTTCTACTTATATCTTTTTTTGCAGGTGTGCTTATACTTATATCTAACACAATAGATTAGACTCCCAAGTCTTAACTGAACCAGAGTGGTAGCAGTTTCAGTAAACTGTTTTTGGGACTAACAGTTTGATTACACAAGCTGAATAGAACTCCATTAAAACAAAACCAAAGATGCATTGACCAGTAGGAAGCTGGGGACATAGAAATTAGTAGGCCTCTCACCTGGGCTACCATTAGCTGTGGTATAGCTCTATGCGCTTCCGGCGCCATTGACAGTGGCACATGTTTGTTCAATACTAATGCGGGCTCCCATCCTACGGCTGCAGAGCGCAGCCATCATTGTTCATCTAGGAAAGTGATGGTGATGGTGATGGGCCTCCCAATCATGAGGCGTGATCGACCAACCTAGTGCAATCGTCATTATACAGCTACTATAAGGGACTTCCACAAGAAGAAGAGGAGGATTCTGTCCCCCATCCCATTCTCATCTACAGAGACGAGGGCCTCACAAAATTACACTGACAAATTAGGAGAAGAGGGAAAAGGAGAGGCAAGGAGGCATTACATACATCTCCGAGGCGGCGGATCCCGCGCGGCATGAGAACCTGCCGTGCCGCTGCCGTCCCCGCTGGAGGACGGTGCCGCGGCGCAGCCCGCCCGCGACCATGGTGGAGGATGGCGGGGGAGCGGAGAGGCACGTCCTAGCAGCAGCGGTGGCGAGCGAGGCGGCCATGGGTGTTGTCATCCTCCTTCGCAGAGGCGGCCAAGGGGTGGACGGCAGAGGAGAGGAGGTGGAAGGGGGATCTCGATCGATCTAGATCGGGGGGTGGGTGGTACAGGAGTGGCCTGACACGGTTGGTGGGCGCTCGATCGGAGTGGATCGCGGGGTGGGAGGGTGGGAGGTGGGAGATTGGCGTGACACACTTAATGGTAGCGCGGGGTATGTTACCTACGCTATCACTATTACTTAGCAGTCACGATTGTTTTATGGCCCGTGCTACTAGTATGGTCTGTTCGCGGGGCACGGTTAGAAATATTTACTAGCGTGTGTTTTTTGGCCACGCGCTACTAGTAAGTAGCAGTAGCGTGGGGCAATATAGCATGCTGCTAGTAAGCGTCTTTCTATATGCAGTTTCCTAGTAGTGCAGAGGAGCTAGGAGAGTCGTCCCCTTCAGTGATGACAATCAGTCAGACAAGGTGAGTCCTCCATTCCGACTGTTTTTAATACACATTTCGACTGCCCTTGAGCCCGACTAACTTTTACTTGACTTCTTGTCTTGTAGGTTTTTACTGAGATGTATTCGATGCCCAATGGTGAACAAGTTCTGGAGCAAGGCCAGGAGGAAGAGGCCAGTGCGGAGGAGAGCGGTGATTGGGAATCTTCGGACAATGAAGACGAAGAGGAAAGCGATGAGTCTGACGACGAAGAGGTAGTCGACTCACCACCTCGCTCAGAACGCTGATCGAAGCAACACCATGACCCGACGGGCGGGCGCGGTAAGAACGTGGCCCCAAGCGCCCAAATGTAGAAGTGCACTCAGACGTCGACTCCGGATCCAACAAAGAAAGTCGCCAAGCAGCCCAAGTTTGCTCCTCCAAAAGCTCGAAAGACTCTGCCGAGGATCAAGATGGACGTCCATGTTGCCTCAAGGTGAGCATCTTTCCTGTGTTTATCTCTGCCGACTGATTCTTCTGTTCTGACCGAATGGTTCGTGTACCTTTCCAGCCCAACCTCTGCCGCAACTAACATGGATATTGACAAGGCCCCAGGAGATGAAGAAACCGATGACGCGGCCACCTCCCGAGCTGGTAGGTCCGCTCGACCAAAACTTATTTTGTCGATTGAGTTGTCGATCAGTTGAATTTCTAATGTTTTCTTTTCGCTGCAGCTCCACGAGACATTGTCGTGCTTCCCGATGATGAAGAAGAAGAAACGCCTCTGAAGGAGAGGAGGAGGAGAGGCAAGGGCTCAAGCGGGAGAGCGCTTGAGGTTCAAGTCCCTCAGTCGATGCCGGCGCTTGAGACGGCGGTCGAGCAATCCAGAGATCCGGTTCGGACTAACGTCACATTCGCTGACCCGCTGACGACTGATCGCCCATCATTGTCGACTGCTCCGACTCCTGCTGCTCAAGTGCAACTCCATGCATCCGACCCAGTGGGTGCTTCGTCCGCCTTTTGGCAGCATCACTCTTTGCTACATACCAAACTCAAGACGACTCACCAAGTGCCACCAGGGGGGCTCTTCACCAAGTGAATCTTGTTATGGAGCAGGTGAAGGTGATGCACGAGGCCAGTCAGGTGGCCTATTATGCCAGCAATGCTCTGCAGACCAATGTTAATGTCAGTTATCTCCCGACTGAACTTTTGAATCATGAAAAACAACCGCTATAGCTTCGCTGCCCATATGTGCATCTACTATCATGGGTATGTGTTTCATATCCGATCACCCACTGGGGTGTGCCTTCCTTGGAGTTTAACAGGTCTTCTACTCCACTCGACTCATGCTGAGTTGAGTGTTTTGTCTGAACCAGTGGGGGCACGTAGAGTGCACCCACTGGGTGTAGTCCCCGAGACCACGGTCAACTGCTGGCAGTCGGCTGGGGTCTGAGAATCTACTTTTTTTACTCACGCTGGGCAGACCATGCTGAGTGTTGATCCAAACTAGTGGGGGCACGCTAAGTGCACCCACTGGGTGTAGTTCCCGAGACTACTGTTGAATGTTTGATTCGGCAGAAGTCTTAGAGTAACTTTCACTGTGATTGTCTTTTGTTTCTGTCGATTGATATATCTCTCTTGCTGACTGCAGAGGTCTTGTGATCTTGGGGCTCAACTTTCTGAGTTAAACAAGAAGCAAATCAGCCTCAATCTTGATCCTGAATTGGCGATGAAGAACCTCAAGACTGCTCAGGAAGAAACAACCATCATGGGAGGTAACCAATCGTCACCGGTCCACATTGTGGCTCGCGCCTCTAATTGTTTTTTTTCTTCCAGTCTCTTTGAACCGAGTGACTTCACACGAACATATGTGTGTAGTGAAAACCGTCAGCTTCAAGCTCGTCTGAAAAGTGTTGTTTCTTTAGAGAAAATAGAGGAGGCTCCGGAGAAGAAGGATCTGGATCTTGCTGCTGCTCAGAAGGAGGCGCGAGAGAAGACAGCGCTTGCAGACAAGAAGCTGTCTTCGGTCGGCATGTTGGAAGAGGAGAACTCGAAGGTGAAGACCGCCATCTCTGAGGCCAATCGGGAGGTTGAGCAACTAAAGAAGGACAAGGAGAACTTAACCAATGAAGTTGGAAGCCTCAAAGCCAAGACGAGTGAGCTGGAGTCCTATCTGGGACAACTTGCTGCCAAACTGGTCCTGAAGCTTGAAGGTATCATCCTTCGACTGATTAGTTGCCGTCGATTGGAACGTTTTGTTATACTACTGACTCACCATTTTTTCTGATTGTGCAGAACTTTGCCAGGACTTTGAGGCTGAGATTGGGCGGGTTGAGACGGGTCTTCACCCCATCAATTGTCCTGTTAAAGATGATGTTGCGATGAACTTGCTGCGGTTGGAATCACGCATGGACAGTGATGCTGCTTATCTGGCTCTACTGAAGGCGGTGATGACTCGGGTAGATGCCGAACTCTGCCCTCAGGCAGAACTTTCACAAGATCTTCAGTCGCTGATGACTCAACTGAATCAGATCCCTAGCCGAGTGCAGGAATGGAAGAAATCATCTGCTCGCTGTGGCGCTGATGTTGCCATGTCATTGGTCCGAGTGCACTGCAAAGACTCCAGAGAAGACAAGCTGGCGGCTCTCAAGGTTGCGAACACTAAGAAGCACACCTTCCAGTCCTTCATGGACACCTTCCTAGAGGCTGCCACTCACATTGCAGACATCATTGACCTTGACAGTTTCTGTGATCCAGCCAGCCCCTCTCCTGACGAGTAACTGAAAAACATTATGCCCCTCACTTATTTGCCTCGGAATGCCGAGTGATCGTGTAATCGTTAAACTCTTTCAGGCTTAATGCATGAGTACTCTTGTCCGCTGCAGTTCTGAACTTTTGCGGGGTTTATCCGAATTTGGATTTCTTTGAAGGTTGTGGCCTTTGCTCTGTTTCTTACACTGTTTCTGATTGTCCCTCGGTTCCGGGTGGATTTGAATTTCTGACCCTTTGCTGAATGAAAGTACATTGTACTTGTGACGGAGCTCAAATGCGGTGTTCAGCTGTCACTTCATCATCCTTGCGGACAGGGACGGAACATTGTATTTGTGGCGTAGCTCAGAGGTGGTGCTTAGTCAACGCCTCGTCGTCCTTGTGGATAGGGACGGAACATTGTATTTGTGGAGTAGCTCAGAGGTGGTGCTCAGTCGACGCCGCGTCATCCTTGCAGATAAGGACATGACATTGTATTTGTGGCGTAGCTCAAAGGTGGTGCTCAGTCGATGCCTCGTCATCCTTGTGGATCGGGTTGGAGCGCACATAGAACTTATGGTGCAGCTCTGAGGAGGAGGTCGCAGTCGACCTGCATCTCGTCATCTTTGTGGATCAGAATGGAGTGTATGGCTAAGTCCCCGAGCGAGAAGATAACTTGGAACGTATTTTTAAACTTAGGCGAGTGCGGGACTGCAGCTCAGCCCCCGAGTGAGAGGATTGCTCACCACTCGATAGGATTTTTTAAACATAGGGGAGTGCGGGACTGCATCTAAGCCCCCGAGTGAGAGGATTTCTCGCCACTCGGTAGGATTTTTTAAACTTAGGCGAGTACTGGACTGCAGCTAAGCCTCCGAGTGAGAGGATTGCTCGCCACTCAGTAGGACTTTTTTAAACTTAGGCGAGTACTGGACTGCAGCTAAGCCTCCGAGTGAGAGGATTGCTCACCACTCGGTAGGATTTTTTTAAACTTAG
>NC_041387.1:154172361-154183749 GCF_002162155.2 Triticum dicoccoides | reverse complement strand
TGAGTGGGAGGATTGCTCACCACTCAGTAGGATTTTTCAAACTTAGACGAGTACTGTACTGGAGCTAAGCCCCCGAGTGTGAGGATTGCTCACCATTCAGTAGGATTTTTCAAACTTAGGCGAGTACTGGACTGCAGCTAAGCCCCCGAGTGGGAGGATTTCTCACCACTCAGTAGGATTTTTCAAACTTAGGAGAGTACTGGACTTACAGCTAAGCCCCCGAGTGGGCGGTTTGCTCACCACTCGGTAGGATTTTGCAAACTTAGGCGAGTACTGGACTGCAGCTAAGCCCCCAAGTGAGAGGATTGCTTACCACTCGGTAGGATTTTTTCATCTTAGGCGAAAACGGATTCGCAGCTAAGCCCTCGAGTGAGAGGATTGCTCACCACTCGGTAGGATTTTTTCCAACTTAGGCGAAACAGATTCGCAGCTAAGCCCTCAAGTAGGAGGCTTGCGCACCACTCAGTAGGATTTTTTCATCTTCGGCGAAAACGGATTCGAAGCTAAGGCACCCACTGGGGATTTAGAACATGTAAAAAAGGAACAACAATCATTCAGGAGACTGTAAAATCATGTCTATGATAATCAAACTAGAAGGTATTTCTTATTACATCTCAACAGTCTGAATGCTTAAGTATAAAAGGGGCAGAGCAGCTCCGCATTCCAAGCGCGTGGCTCGTCTTTATCATGCTTGACGTTGTAAAAACGGTACGCTCCATTGTGGAGCACTTTGGTGACAATGAAGGGGCCTTCCCAAGCAGGAGCGAGCTTGTGTGGTTTCTGCTGGTCCACCCGAAGAACCAAGTCTCCCTCCTGAAATGCCCGACCCCTCACATTTCTGGCATGGAATCGACACAGGTCTTGCTTATAAATGGTCGACCGGATCAAGGCCATCTCTCTTTCCTCTTCCAGGAGATCAACTGCATCTTGCCGATCCTGTTCTGCTTCATCTTCTGAGAAAAGTTTGACTCGGGGTGCATTGTCAAGCAAGTCACTCGGAAGTACAGCTTCAGCTCCATAGACTAAGAAGAATGGAGTTCGGCCAGTCGACTGATTACGAGTTGTCCTCAATCCCCAAAGTACTGATGGAAGTTCATCAACCCAGGCGCCTCCTGCATGCTTGAGGTCACGCATCAATCGGGGTTTCAGTCCTTTGAGAATCAATCCATTTGCTCTTTCAGCTTATCCATTCGACCGAGGATGGGCGACTGAAGCGTAGTCGACTATAGTGCCTTGGGAAGCACAAAAGGCTCTGAACTCGTCAAATCAATTTTTGACCCATTATCAGTGATGATGTTGTGCGGAACATCATATCTAAATGTTAATTCTTTGATGAAACTAACAGATGTACTTGCTTCAAGGTTTTTGATGGGCTTGGCTTCAATCCATTTGGTGAACTTGTCGACTGCTACGAGCACATGGGTAAAGCCACTCCTGCCAGTCCTCAGAGGTCCAAGCATATCCAACCCCCAGACAGCAAAAGGCCAGACAAGTGGAATAGTCTTCAGAGCTGATGCGGGTTTATGGGACATGTTAGAGTAAAACTAACAGCCTTCACATTTGTCTACTATTTCTTTCGCCATCTCATTGGCACGTGGCCAGTAAAATCCGGTTCGGTATGCTTTGGCCAAGATGGTGCGAGAGGATGCATGGTGACCACAGGTCCCCGAGTGAATATCATTGAGGATCTTTTGGCCTTCTTCTGGCGTGATGCATTTCTGGCTGACTCCAGTTACACTTCCTCTGAACAACTATCCTCTTATCATAGTAAAGGCTTTGGATCGTCGGACGATCTGTCGAGCATCTTCTTCATCCTCTAGAAGTTCTTTACTAAGAATGTATGCAATGTATGGCACTGTCCAGTCGGGAGTGACGACCAAAACCTCCATGATCAAGTCGACCATGGCTGGGACTTCGACTTCAGTCGGATCTGTGGCACTCTTAGGCTGTGGGGGCTCTTCAGTGAAAGGATCTTCCTGAACTGAAGGTGCGTGAATATGTTCCAAAACACATTGCTGGGAATGTTCTCTCTCTTGGATCCTATCTTTGCTAAGTCATCTACAGCTTGATTTTTCAGTCGGGGTATATGGTGAAGCTCCAACCCCTCAAACTTCTTTTCCAACTTTCTTACTGCGTTGCAATAACCAGTCATAGCCAGGCTCCTGACATCCCACACTTTCATTAGTTGATTAACCACCAAATCTGAGTCATCGTAGACCACGAGGCGACGGACACCGAGTGAAATGGCCATACGCAACCCATATAAAAGTGCTTCATATTTAGCTTCATTGTTAGAGGAATCAAAATGAATCTGGA
This sequence comes from Triticum dicoccoides, assembly GCF_002162155.2. NCBI lineage: Eukaryota > Viridiplantae > Streptophyta > Magnoliopsida > Poales > Poaceae > Triticum > Triticum dicoccoides. Next base: position 154,181,433 of record NC_041387.1, on the reverse strand, counting down.
GAACATAGCTGAGCTTGTCCCCACGGGGGGATACCAATACCACCCCCGCACTGGAACCATTCAGCATCTTGGAGCCATCAAAGAACATGGTCCAATGCTCCAAGTAAACCTGAGTCGGCAGTTGTTGCTCAATCCAATCGGCAAGGAAATCTGCAATTGCTTGGGACTTGATAGCTTTCTTTGCCTCAAACTTGATATCCAGTGGAAGGAGTTCAATCGCCCATTTGGCCAGTCGACTAGTTGCATCTCTGTTGTTCAGAATTTCAAATAATGTTGCATCACTGACGACTGTGATGGAGTGATCAGATAAATAGTGTGCAACCTTCTTCATGGTCATGTAGATTCCACAAACAAGCTTCTGATGATGCGGATATCTCTGCTTGGACGGAGTCAAAACTTCAGAAAGATAATACACTGGGCGCTAAACTTTATAGGCTTTTCCTTCTTCCTCCCGCTCGACCGTGAGTACTGTACTGACTACTTGTCCAGTGGCTGCAATGTAAAGAAGAAAAGGCTCTTTGATGGTTGGTGCAGCAAGCACCGGCTGGGTGGAAAGCAGGGCTTTGAGCTCTGCAAACGCTGCGTCATCTTCATCAGTCCACTCGAATTTATCGGATTTCTTCATCAGTCGGTAAAGAGGTAAGGCCTTTTCACCGAGACGAGAAATGAATCGACTCAAGGCGGCCAAACAACCAGTAAGCTTCTGAACGTCATGCACATGTACAGGGCGTTTCATTCAGAGGATGGCACCGACTTTCTCTAGGTTCGCGTCGATCCCCCATTCGGAAACGAGGAAACCCAGTAACTTTCCACCTGGGACTCCAAATGTGCACTTCAACGGATTAAGCTTGATATCTTACCTTCTTAGATTGGCAAAGGTTTCTGCGAGGTCGGTCAGCAAGTCAGAACCGTTACGCGACTTGACCACAATGTCATCCATATATGCTTCCACATTCCCACTGATTTGAGTGAGCAGGCACTTCTGAATCATCCTCATGAATATGGCGCCAGCATTTTTGAGACCAAATGGCATGGTGACATATCAAAATCAACCGAATGGGGTGATGAAAGCCGTTTTTATTTCATCGGGTCCATACAGTCAGATCTGATGATACCCGGAATATGCGTCTAGAAAAGACAAGCGCTCACACCCCGCAGTCGAGTCAACAATCGGATCGATGCGGGGGAGAGGGAAATGATCTTTCGGGCAGGCCCGATTGATATGCTTGAAATCAATGCACATACGAAGTGAATCGTCCTTCTTAGGGACCAAGACCACATTGGCAAGCCACTCAGAGTGGTAGATCTCTCGGATGAACTCTGCTGCCAGGAGCCGAGCCACTTCCTCACCAATTGCTTTTCTCTTCTGCACGTTGGACCGTCGAAGATGCTCTTTGACAGGTTTTGCCTTCGGATTGACTCGCAAATGGTGCTCAGCCAGTCCCTTGGGTACACCTGGCATGTCAGAAGGTTTCCATGCAAAGATGTCTTAGTTCTCACGGAGGAACTGGATGAGCGCTTCTTCCTATTTGCTGTCGAGCGTTGTTGAGATATGAGTCGGTGCAACATTTGGATCGGTCGGGTTAATATGAATCGGCTTCGTTTCTCCAGACGACTGAAATGCAGAATCTATGGTAGGCTTCTTGGCTCATAACAAATCACTCTGATCTGCATTTTTCTGATACTCTTGGAATTCAACTGCTTCCATTTGTGCATCGGCAATTTTAGAACCCTTCTTGAAGCATTCCTCTGCCTTCTGCTGATTGCCAGTGACTGTGATCACTCCCCTGGGGCCAGGCATCTTCAGCTTGAGGTACATGTAACATGGCCGAGCCATAAAACGTGCATAAGCAGGCCTACCCATAATAGCATGATAAGCACTCTGGAAATCCACTACTTCAAATGTCAACTTTTCCTTGCGGTAATTCTTGGAATCACCGAAAACTACGTCAAGGGCGATCTGGGCGAGTGATTCGGCTTTATTTCCAGGGATAACACCATGAAAACTCATATTGCTTTCACTAAGCTTGGACATCGGAATGCCCATCCCTTTTAAGGTTTCAGCATAAAGGATATCCAGGCCGCTACCACCATTCATTAGCACTTTGGTCAGTCGAGTGCCTTCAACAACTGGGTCAACTACCAATGCTTGCCTCCCAGGAGTGGCTATACGCGCTAGGTGCTCAGACTGGACGAATGTGATGGTTGTTTGTGACCATTTCAGGTATGTCGTCGTTGCCGGAGAAACCATATTTACTTCTCTGTTGATAACTTTGAATCGACTTTTGCTCTCAACATCAGCAAAAATCACCAGGGTGGAATTGACCTTAGGATAACCATCATCTTCATCGTTGTCCTCATCCTTGTCCAACTCCTTTTCCTTTTCACTGGACTGTTTCTCTCAGAATTGCTCGATCAGGAGTCGACATTGCCCAGTGGTGTGCTTAGGATAAATCAGATTACGCTCTTCATCCTTCTTCGTATGAATGTGACATGGTAAATTCAACACATCATTTCCACCCTGATCTTTTACCTTCTTAGGGGTCCAGGGCCCCTTAGGGTTTCCTTTAAACTCTCCTTGAACCACTACCACAGTTTCACCAGGCGCTGCAAGTTCAGCCTTACGTTTCTGTTTCCGATTGGAATTCCCTCCACCGGCGTCCTGGCGGACTGGTTTACTCTTTCCACTACGTAGTCGATCCTCTTCTTTTCCGTTAGTGTACCGAGTGGCTATTTCCATCATCCGAGTCAGAGACATATCTCCAGTCCGACCGAACTTCAGGACGAGCTCTCGATATTTAATGCCTTCCTTGAAGGCACATACTGCTTGGTGCTCAGATACATTTTCCACTGTGTGATGCAAAGTGGACCACCTATGATGTAATCTCTTAGAGTCTCACTCGGTTTTTGCACACAATGCTGCAATTCTGTTAATCCTGCTGGTCGCTTGCAAGTACCCTCAAAGGTTCTAATGAATACAAAGGAAAGCTCCTCCCAACTGAATATACTGTCGGGCCCTAACTGATTCAACCACGCTCTGGCTGACCCTTCCAACATCAAAGGAAGATGCTTCATGGCCACTTCATCATTACCGCCACCTATCTGCACAGCCACTCGGTAATCCTCAAGCCAAGTGTCAGGCTTGGACTCTCAAGTGAACTTGCTGACTCCAGTTGCCAACCTGAAGTTGGGAGGAATCACTGCAGCCCTGATGGCTCTGCTGAAACATTCTGGACCCGAAACATGAACTTTGCTGTCAGCCAGACGATCTCTATCAAGGCCCTCCCTGTGCGCTCTATTCCGGTCAATTAGACCTTGAACGAGAGTAGATCTTGCATCAAATCCTGGCTCTCTTGGGTCGACCGGAACTCTGCGCCCGCCACTGTGAGGGTGTCTGTCATCGTATTGCCGAGGCACATATGATTCACTCCTCGCAGGAGGAGTGGGCACTCGATGACGGTCGTCACGGCCGAGTTGGTGATCATGTTGCCCATGGTTCCTGTACTAATCCTGTTGATGCCCACGACCTTCACGCCGCAAGGGCGATCTTGGGCTGTGGGCCGACTGAACTGTATCCGCCATCACGGACCTGCTATGAATCCTATTCCGCGACTGAGACACTGTTGTGTTCTGTTCTCCTGCTGCCCGGAGTAAGGCCCGGATCTGCATCAAACCTCTGCCAGCCTCCGACTGGGAAGGCTGAATTGACTCTGCTATACGGGCCGCAACTGTGAGATTTTGAATCGGAGTGCGGTATACCTTAGGTTGAGGCAGAAAAAGTTGTCGTCGACTGGACTCAGGGATCCGCTCCCGAGCACACTCGTCGAGTGCATGCTGAAGGTTCTCCAGTCGAGTGCGCTCAGCCAAATTAGCTAGGCGCACCTCTTCCAAAGCCCGAGCCTCGGAGGTTTCCATAATGATGGGTGTATGGAGTGCATCCATGTTGTGGTGATGAAGTTCTTCTCTGTGCTATGAAGAGAGGGGTTTAGGACGGTATTCCTCATGTACGCGCGACGAATCGCCGCCACCATCACCGCCACTGTCGTGGCGGAAGCCAGGCGGACTATGTGGTCCGTCGACCATCAAAACTTCAGTCGCAGGGTCGCTGCTATCACACTCGGATGCGATCTCGATGGAGCCAGTCGACAGGTCGAACAGGCCATAGAGAGTTTTGTCAGGCTCGATTGCCATGACATGATGGTGGCCGACTGATGAGCCACCGCAGGTTTCACCCACCGCTGAAGCCGCGACCGACCGGATCGCTTGAAACGGCGAACAATGGGGAGTGAGGACACCACGGGAGCGGACCGATACTGGGTCAACGGCTGCCGGAGAAGGACATCGTGTACGCATGCGCGAAAGTGCATCGCCCACGGAGGGGGAGCGCCTCGATGTCAAGGGGAGCTTCTTGAAGCCAGGCGGAGTCGTCGGCGACGAAGACGAGTGCGTCGAGAGGGATCTCGCAGCCCTCAGCCAATCCACCACCGGAAACCATGATGACAGGGATCGGAAAAATTGCAACTTCACCAAAAAGTCGCTAAGACACCTGCCCCAAGGTGGGCACCAACTGTCGTGGTCCTAAGACTGACAACAGAATGGGGGGTAGGTGTGAGGAGGCAAGATGTTAGCTATGGTGAAGTTGTACACACAAGGTTTACAAGTTTAGGCCCTTCACGGTGGAAGTAAAAACCCTACGTCTCGGTACCCGGAGGCGGTCGATTGGATTATATGCTTGTAGAGTTACAGGGGGTGCAAACCCTTGTCCCAGAGGAAGGGGTGGCTTATATATAGTTTGCCAGGACCCAGGCCATCCCCCGTTACAGAGGGTTGAATGTACAGAAAGATTGAGGCGTTACTGTTAACGCCAGCCTTAAGTGCCTTTAATGACCTTATACACTACGGAGTGAATACTCGTCCGTTGCTGTTCTGAGTGACTTCTGGTCTTCAACAGGTCGAGTGGTTCCCTGCATGCTCGAGTGGTTGACTGGTCGTGTGACTTCAGCAAGGAGGGGTATCTGAGTGGTTCGTTGGTCGAGTGGATTGCACTTGACATCTTTACTTCATACCCCTTGTTGGCTCTTGAGCTTCTTTGATTCTAGTGTAGTGACCTTAGGTAGGGTGTATAGGTCAGGCCTGTGACCCTACCCTAGGTCTGCATCCTCATCACCCCCATAAAGGTAAATGTGGTTACACTGGAAAAAGCCTGGTTCGGTAGCACCTGACCAACTTAATGACGAAATTTATCCCCAAAGCATATCTGCTATAACTGATACTCCGATATCATCTATCAACCTGTAATCCAAGTCATGGAAATATCCAACAAATAATCCAAAGCATGCCCTAGCCATAACATAATACTCCGAGGGCGACATGACACTACTACCAAGATGAATCCAAGAACGATAATGCTACAACCACAATAGCAAGAACTAGCTATCCAGATAAGATCCACATGCAAGCATCATCTCCGAAAATAATACTACCAAGCAACATACCAACTACCATCCTAGAAATAATCATGCTAGCCACTAATAATCAAAAGGCAACATGACATCCAAAGTAATGCTCCGAAAAATACTATCAGATACCAACATGAAAATAATCATGACATAAGCCACTAATATCCAAAGGCAACATGTCATCCACATAAGCTGCAAAATATTAACCCTAGAACTCCAAGCAATATCATGGCAATAACAAGTTCAAAAACAACTCCGAGAAAATGCCATGAACAAATCACAAGTAGCTAAAACAATATTTTAAACAAGTTCAAATAATTTAAACCTTGTCACTGCATTACAGTGATGCAAATGGAGGGTATGGCTTGCCTGGGGTGGAAGAAATCACTGGGAGAAAGTGTGAGAAACTCGCGGAAAGAATCACTGGAAAACGTTCTCTCTAGGAGGGGGCTGAATAAGGGAAGGGGCAAAATGGTCATTTTAAAAATTTCAAAACCTGGTGAAAGTGTGACCAAAATAATGGGCTCAATGATACGAAGAAGTGGGCTTTGGATTCACCTCATTTGGAGTTACGGGTAAAAAGATACAACTGTTTAAAGCCCAGGGACTAATCTGCAAAAATAACTTCTACAAACAGGTCCCTGGTAGTTTAAGCAGAACGTGCATTTATCAGAAATACGTTTTCCAGAGAGGAAAGCGCATTCTGACCCGAAGAAGAAGCGGAATACGCTTTTGGTAAGGGAAAGCATACTCATTGGGAGTACGTCTCGACTTATGCACGTCAGCGAGGGGGCGGGGCCGGGTCTTGTGTCGCTTATAGGTGAGACCCGTGCTACTTCTCTCTCCTCCCATCTCCTTCTTCCTCTCCTCCTGACACCCCACGCAGAGCTGAGGCAGGCCGCCGGTGCCGATGCTCGCCTGGCATGCTCCGACCAACGCGCGGGGAGCTATGACCACCGCCGAGCTCGGGAGAGAGTGCCGCTTCCATCCCAGCTAGACACAGACGCCGGGGAGCACCGAGACGGGTTGGGCTTCGGCCATGGCAGACGGAGGGCTCGGGAAACTCCGAGCACGACCCCATGGCCATGGAGAGAGGGCGGAGAGCTACGGGAAAGGGACTAGGGTTGTGGTGGAGACGAATGGTGGTGGAAGAAGGGAGGAAGGGGCTCAGCTTTAACCTAATTTAGGTGGCGGCCATCGACAACCGAGGCGGCCATTGGCGGGCTCAGGAGCTCTTCGAGCTCAGAGGAGTGGCTAGGGAGGGGTCTAGGAGTGAGGCAAGGGCGATGGGTTGCTCGGGAGGCCGTCGGGCTGGCTATTTATAGCCCAGGAGAGGCGGTTGGGCGAGGGCCAAGGCCATGTGCTGCCGCTCGAGCTCGGCCGCTGCTCTGGCGCGCTCAGTGAGCACGGGCGGGTACAGCAACACGATGAGGGATCGATGCAGGGTTCACAGGGAAGAGGGAGCAAAGGGGGAGCAGGAGAAACAGACAGGACGAGGGAGGCCGTGGCCGCGTGCCGCTGCTCGAGCTCGACCAACTCTCTAGCGAGCTCAGCAAGCACGGGAGGGCACGGGGAACATGACTAGGCCTCGCTAGCCATGTTCATGAGGAGGTAGATGATGCCGTGGAGAAACGAAATGGACGAGAGCAGGACCTAGCCAAGCGGAGCATAGTGCTTCCTTGGCGCACGACGGCTAACTCTGGCGAGGCGGTTTCTGGAGGGGGCAGGGACATGGGAGCGACGGGAGAGGAAGGGGGAGTCAGGTTGGCACCAGCAGACATGCGAACTCCCTCAAAGTAGAGCTGGCCGGCAAGTCCCGACGTCCGAAGCGAGGCCAACGCTGCCAGAGCGCGTGAAACGCCATGCCTAGGGGACAGTCAGCACGGGCACTGGCACGAAGAGGACAAGGGAGGCTGTGAGGAGTTGTCAACTGACTAGTCCTTGCATAATAGAGGTTGAGGGAGTTGATGGATCGACAAAAGGAGCCAAGGAGAGGATTGAGGACTCGCTGAAAGTTTGCTGCATCGAACTTGTCCGTGCACTGCTGATCCACAGGGAATCACTTGGAGTAATCTGGGGTGTTTGACTATGGAAGGACTAAGATCCTGGGGTTTTTTGAGGGGATTTGGACCAAGATTTAATATAGTTGTTTTGCAAGTGCCAAATCTAGTCAGAAACTAAATCAAGATGATGCACTCACTTGGAGTAACCACTTGATCTCTAATTGGGTAGATCATGATGATTTGGACAGGTGATGATGATATAGAAAGCTCATACCAAGTGGGTTCACCAAAATGGTACTTGCTTCACAAACCTCGTTTCTATCCAAAAACTTGGAATAATTTTGGTGATCAAATGGATCCATGAAATGATGCCAAATTTGGTGGAGAGATGTTTTATGGGTAGGAGAATGATCTGGTAGTTTATCCGGATTTTTGAAGCAATATGAAATGCACTTGCTTCACAACCTAAAAATATTGCTAGAATCAAAGATTTTGGTCCTGTGCTCACATATATGCTTGGATGGGGCCGCAATTGCGTGGAGAGGTTTAATATGAGCACATTAAGGAGTGTGGGAAAGTACAACTCATTTGGATACTCCTCGCTAGTACTTCCTTCACAAAGCCTTCTGTCTAACAGAAACTTTGCAAAATTACCGAGGAAGATTGGCTAGGCAAATAAAGTTGAACATGTGCATCAGGCAATTATTTGGACATATAAGCATGCCCAAAAAGTGTGGGAGCAACTAGGAAAATATAAATGACACTTCCTTCACAAAGTGCCATTTGGGGCAGAATAGAAGAATAATTACTGAGGAATTATTCTTGGGCTAGGACAGGAAAGTTTGGGCATATTTGAGCAACATATGACACAAAGAAATTTTGAGAATTAATTGGGAATTTTTGGATGGATAGAAATATAGGTTGCTTCACAACCTAGGGCAATTGAGGTTATTCCTTTAATGAAAAAGGATTTTTCCTCAAGAAAAGAATATTGGGATTTGGGCTAAGGAGTGAAGTGACATGATCTTGGCAAGGTTTTGAGAATGATGAGCCACTTGGGAGGAGATATGAGAATGATTTCCCAGGTGGCAAGGCCAGAGTACCACTCGAAAAAGGAAAGTAGAGCAAAAACCAAATAAATCAAAGGAAAAAGAAAAGGGCCAAAATCCAGGCTGTTACAAGCAGCAGCAGCGCGTGCGAGAGCCGGGGCAGCTGGTCGTTTAGCAGCATCAGGTGAGGCTACACGTCAGTCGACTGGCTTTTTCATCTCTGGTCAGTTGATTTTCCAGCCGTTGGATACGAAATCAAGGGCCTACAGTTCATCTTAAACCTCCACCTCCCTCAGCAGGGAACCACCATCGGCCAAACATCCACCCCCCGCCGCCTGCGGCTGGTGGTGCACCGCCCCGCCAGCCCTGAAACCAGTCCCCACCGCCGGTCCGCCGCTGCACCGCCCATCCCTCTAGGCCACCCCATGTCGAGCTTTTCTCCGGCGATCCCCACGCCACCACCCCACCGCCGCGGGCGACCACCGCCCCCACCCTGAACCCTAATATAGATAGTGGGGTACCTCTTTGGTGAGCCCCCCTCCCTGCTGTGGCTGGTTCTTC
>NC_041387.1:154087152-154172201 GCF_002162155.2 Triticum dicoccoides | reverse complement strand
AGTAGCATCGCAAGCAAGAGCAAGAGCGAGAGCAGTAGCGCGAGCAAGAGCAAGAGCAATAGCAAGAGCAGACCAGGCAAGGGACCGAGAGCAAGAGAAGAGTAGCATCATGAGCGAGAGCGAAAGAAGCAGCAGCTCCTACTGATGTGGACGTCACCGCCGAGAGAGCGACGCCGTGGAGGAAGTGGCCGGCGATGCCACCGTGGATGGATCCACGCTGTGTTGGCTCAGGACCGAGCTCCAGCAGCACCGTGAGATCGAATCAAGAAGAGAATGCGGTGATTAGTGTACAACCTATTTGGTGGCGCCGATTAGGCTGCAACTTCATTTGTGGAAACGGTGATGATGATGCTCTTCCGATGGTGTAGGTGAAGACGGTGATCTGGGAATGGAGTTGGCGCGAAAGACGAGGGGAACATCAGGGCGGCTCCTTGGAGGTGGAAGATGGGGTGGCTGAACCGGTGGGACGACGAGATCAACGACGGATCCTCATCCGATACGGTGGATGAGGGACGCCAAGGTGTTGCTGTGGACGGCGTCATCGGGGAAAAGGCTTCGGCTGGGTGGTGGACGGAGGAGGGTGTGGGGCTTTGCGGGTTTTCGCGTCCTTGGTGTATGAATGGGTGGGCGGATGGGATTGGAGTGGGGAACCATGGCTTAGGGACGCGCTTGTTCGAAATGTGGGGTAAGTTACAAAAGTACCCCCACCGATTTGAGCTAGGCGGATCTTTCGGTTCAGGGGTATCACGGGCATTTCACGTGTCGAGATTTCACAGGAGGTGGGAGTTTTTGCGCGCCTTGTAATTTTGGAATAGCAAGGCGCGGGTTGAGATGGAGGGAGTTGTCGGAGCACAACGAGACAAAGATATATCTTAAATATTTCGGGGTAACAAGGCGCGGGTTGACAAGGCGGGAGTTTCGCAGCACTATAGACATAGATGCTAGCTTGAAATTTCGACATAACAAGGCGCGGCTTGAAATTTCGGGAGAACAAGCTTAATGTGTACCCAAAAAAAGACAATTCGCACCTCATCACTAGAGAGAGCCATGCCCCGTTTTACTATATTACTAGAAATGCATTCAAATACAACAACGAAAATAAAAAAATCAGGACAACAAACATAACGTGTACAGTACCAAAACAATTTGCACTTCCCTCAACAACAATAAAAAACAATGTGTGTTGTCTAGCATATGGAGTAAATTTGAGTGCAATTTCCCTGTTTGAATGGGATTGTACTCGGGTTAGTTATACAACCATCTAAATATTATCTTCACAACACATGACATGAATATAGGAGATGTAAATTCCTATATAAATACGAACTACATGTACCTATGATCTAAAATTCAAATATATGTATCCATTTTATGTTGAATTCAAATCATAGTATATGTATGCTCTAGCTAGTTTTTCGGAATCTAAACCATGCATGATATACTACGTACAATGTGTTTAATATGCACAACACACCCACAAACACCATTTAGACTAGTAAGGTACACGTGCATTGCATGCATGAGATTTGGCAACCAAATTATGAATAAATACCACATTATAGCATGTAAGCTTTGAGTCATATATGCATGATGTAGATGTTCGTTTAATTCTTATAGTTCATTTCATTCAAAATCATCTAGTTTTTATAAGAAAGCTAATCTATTTTAAGATTCATGGAATTGTGCGTTGTAAGGCATAGAGTATAAACAAATAATGGAAAATCAGGTAGAAAAACATTTGGGCAATTATGATATAGAAGATTCTAGAACAAAGAAGAAGTGCTTGTGTTTTGAGGTTTGTGCATTATGCTTAAGTTCAACCGTGGAGTCTTCTAGATTGTACATGTGGCAAAATCTGGTGGAATCTAGATGATATCCAATGACCAGTAGTGCTCAAATTTGCCATCTCTGCACCATCGGATTGGCCTCATCCAACGACCATCTTTCAAAGTTAAAGTTATCCGCACACTATATAAAAAATTTAAAATATTATATATATATAGGGGTATAGATATAGATATGTGATGCAAAAGCCACCCATCATCTCCAATTAGAATAGTGTGTCCATGCACAGATGCAATGTGGCCAAACGATGTTTGCCATGGGTATCTCAAATTCAAATCTGTTTGATCTTGTTCATTGTGTATACAGTACAACATGCTCGTTTCGAAACCACACCTTGCATATATCAGTTATATTCATGCATGCATGGGTTTCAAACATCATGATCTCTTATTCAAATATTTGAATTCAACTTTACATTGATTTTGACCTCACCTAGTCTTTTTCACCCACACAGTTGTCTTCTCTTTACAATTGTACCACTAACTTTCTCTCGTGCATGCATGCACACACAGTACAAGTCGGCATTATGCATCACACACATGCAATCTTTTTCTTCAGGTCGGTCTCCCATGCAGGCACACACACACAACTCCCCCTCTCCATCATATCGGGCATTGTTTATCTCTAACATGCATGCGCAACGATCGATGTTCCTCTATGTGTGTGTATATATAGCTAGGTCTTTCATATTTTTCCACACAAATCGATCAATCTATATATCTAGGGAGGTCTCACCCTATTTCCCACGTCCACGTCGATCAATCTATACCTCTCTATATAACATTACATAGCTAATACACCCACATTAATTATATATCAACGTCCCCCTCTCATCATCCATGCCTTCCGCTTCATCTCTCAGACACGCGCAGAGTGGCGAAGACAGGGGGCAGCAAGGGCCCTGCCCCCCCTAACATCACTATATATCAAGGCTAATATGAGTGTTATCATTAGACAATTGCTGGTAAAATGGTTTAAGTTGATGAATTGCCCCTCCTCGTAAAGCATTAGCAATGCTTGGCCCCCTAGCTCATTTATTTTTCATGGCTCTGCCACTGCGCGCAACAGCGCACGTTCTCGCCCCCTCTCTTTAAATATAAATCTCGCAATTGTGCATTCCTTCATAGTCTCCCACCACTTGGCCCCTCGCACCATCTTCTAGGCCCCCACCTGATTTTGCCACATGTACAATCTAGCAGACTCCATGGTTGAACTTAAGCATAATGCAAAAACCTCAAAACACAAGTGCTTCTCCTTTGTCTTAGAATCTTCCATATCATAACTGCCCAAACTTTTTTCTAGTTGAATTGCCATTATTTGTTTTTTACTTTATGCTTTACAACGCACAATTCCATGAATCATAAAATAGATTAAGGGCTTCTTTGATTCAAAGGATTCTCAAAGGAATTTTGGAGGATTCTAATCCTTAGGAATTTTAACTATCTTGGTTGTTTGATTCGTAGGATTGTAAACCATAGGAATTTTTCCATAGGATTCATTTGCACTAGATTTCCTAGGAAACATCCCATCCACTCAAACCTCTTTGAAAGAATCCCGCATTTTTTCTATGCACAATCAAACACTCGTAAAATCCTGTAGGATTCAAGATGACATTCCACTCCAATCCCATGTTTTTCCTATTCCCCCGTTTTGGAAATCCTACGAATCAAAGAGGCCCTAGCTTTTTATAAAAACTAATTGATTTTGAATCAGATGAACTATAAAAATTAAACGAAGGTCTACATCAGGCATATATGACTCGGAGCTTATATGCTATAGTGTGGTATTTATTCATAATTTGGTTGCCAAATCTGATGCGTGCAATGCACGTGTACCTTACTACTACTTCGAGTATGTGCAAAACACGTAAATTAGAATTCCAATGGCACGCTACATAGTGTCTCTCTTATAGTTCATGAAGCCACGTGGCACATGTGGAGGCGTTGTCACGACCTCCTTGTGTGGATTGATCACAGTGACGTGATGCTGGTTCCAGAAGAATGTACTCGTCCTCTCTGAGCCACACTAGCGGTACATGCACGAAGCGAAAATGTGCACACACACACCACACACGCACTCATTCCCTCGCACGCACATGCGGGTATATGGGCGGACACATTTTTGTATGAAGATCCACCCCATGTGATAATTTGACGCGTGTAAAGTCCTTCACTTCATTGATGGTCAATTAATAGAGCGCATGAAAATTGAGTGGACGTGAGGGCGGAAGAAAGACATTACTACTCCACTGTGCGTTGCTAGTACTTCCATTGGTATCCTTCGTATTTTGTGCCAATTTTTGACCATATTTGTAAGTAACATAATATTTATGCATGTCGTAAAAAGTGGCACAAAAAAGGGGGCCAATAAACTAGGACGCAGGCAGCATGATCAATTTTTGCCAGGACTACTGTTGGTGGCCTTTGTATTTAAATATGGACGGAGTGGAGTAGTACTATCTTTATCTTAGCCTCGTAGGACTCTCCCAGCGCCTAGGCTTGCCTCCCTGGCTCGCCCATTGGATCCCGACATGGATAATCCCTTAGATCCCAGGATCCCGCGGGCTGCCCTCTCGCTGCGGCCCGCAACACAACCACCTTTGAGGGAAACCCACATGTGTTTTAGAGGGGATCCATTGCTCTAGAATCACAGGTCGGTGGCGCCGGAGGACATGCCAGGGATGTGTTTCTGGTGGTGGGCAGCAAGGGCAAATCTGATCGAGGAAGCATCGCATCGATTGGAGAGAAGTTCCAAGGAGCTGCGCGTGGCGCAGCACAAGGCAGAGGCACAAGTCGATTTCAGGGGAGAGATGCTGAGGGATGTCAGCATCTGGCAGCGTTGCGTTGATTTTGAGCTAGGGCTTATGGCAGAGGTCATATTCATGGAGTCGAATGCGGAGAAAAGAAACCGCATGCCCGCGCAATGGCATGAGCAGCCGGTGCAACTTTTCAAATGGGCGGTAGGAGAAGCCAAATCCCGGGACCAGTTGCGGTGACGCCGCTGGGGATGCATCGTAGGCGAGGTGAGCTGCCCTCCTTCCTCGCCAGTGATACCGTGAACTTGCAATGCAATGTCGGTTTGCAACCATGACAATCACTCCATCTATATGTATTGTATTCCTGTGAAAATACTTGGTCGTTTGGAAAAACGTGGTAATTGTTTTATCACTAGTTTTAGAATGCTTGGTCATGACAATCAACCAAAGCCACAACCAGAAGTCTCCATCGCGTAATACTTTATAGTCGGTCGCACCAACAGACGGTCGGTCGGACCCCCGTCTCACCGAAGGGACACACATCGGCTTGGTCTAATATGTACGACAAGTTACATCGCTGACTTGTGCGACCGCATTTGAGTAGTGTAGTACTCCCTCTATCTCAGTTTACAAGTCTTGCACGTGTACCTAAGTCATTAATTTGACCAACTTAATAAGAGGCATAGATTACGAAAAATATATCATTACAAACTTCAAATATTCTATTTTTAATGATATATTTTTTATGTTAAACAATTTATTTTATATAAGTTACATTAGCGACCTAGATACATGTGCAAGCCTTGTAAACTGAGATGGAGGGAGTACTTGAAATTTATGTTTCACTAAACTCATTGGGAGCCGTTTCGGGCCTCGAAACCAAAACCATCAATTAATCTTTACCTTGTTACCATCACATTCGAAAGTACTAGTGCTAAAATTAAGTGCAAGCCTGCTCACACCTACTAGTACGTACCAAACCTGAATGTGTTCCCACTATGCAGGTTTTAGTACTAGTGCTAGTACTTAGGTTATAAAAAGGGGAACTACTTAACCTAAAATTACTCTACCTTCCTCCTCATAAGTTCTTCTTCTTCGTCCGTCCTTGGCATGGCCGGTGTGCAGAGCTCTAGGTCGAGAAATACTCATAACAAGGGAGCGGCAACCAATGCTGCGAAAAAACAAGAGGGCTCGCCACGACGCAGAGACCACGAAAGATCTCTCACGGGAAGGCGATGGCTCCGAGGAGCGCCCTAGCCATGGAGGCGAACATGCCGAGCTGGCGGCACTGGAGTCGTTATCCCTCGACGGCATTCCCGATCAGCTCAATAAGCACCTCAATAAGCAGAAGGAGTTCATCCATGGCTTGGTGGAGCTGCTAAAGGAGAGCCTCGACGACATGCCTGCTGAGCTCAATGAGCAGAGGGAGTTAACCGCCGACTTGGTGATGCTGTTGAAGAAGAGCATTGCCTCAGAGAAGAAAGCGACCGGCGAAATCCTGCAACTTCAGGAGGACAAGGCGAAGCTCTGCCATGAGCTCGACCTGCTGAAGGAGGAGAATGCCTGCTGGAAGAAGCTGCATGAGAATAGTAGTTCCTCCATGAAAATTCTGCATACCCTCATCATGGAACATAAGGAGGAGTTGGCGAAGCTCCGCATCGAGCACCCGGCTGCTGTCAAGGTATGTAATGCGGGCGTGGAACAGATGATGAAGGCTTGCATCGAGAAATCCCGCGTCATGGACAAAATGAAGAAGACGGCGGAGGAGACACGCAAGGAGATCGAGGTCGTGGAGGTGATGAAGAAGCAGTTATGACTCCGCGGCCAGCAACCCTTCATGTAGTGAGAGCAGCGCCCCAGACTTGTGTGTGTGTCTTCCTTCTTTTTTGGGGGTGCTAATCTTCCTTCTTCTTTCGCTCATGTGTTTCTTCTTTTGCTTCAGGTGTTTTGCCGCACGTGTCATGTTCTCTACGAGGCATGAATAGAACAATGCAAACAATGAGATGACTAGCGAATTAGATCATTTTTTATCGCCATATTGGTACTGGGCTGCCATGTTTCATGCTCCTCTGTCGTAGTACTACTCCAGTGGAACACTTGAGTATACCGCACGGTTCTTTGCTCCTCCTCTAGTCATCGGCACATTTATACGAGCAGTCAAATCGCAAGGCCCCGCCTTCCAGCAGTAATGAGCCGTCAAATCACAAAGGCCCTCGCCTCTCGTGAAACCGACCAAGCTAGACTGCCCCGCCCTCTAGCCTTTTAAAAATGTATACTTTTGTACAGTAGTAGTATCGATGGATTGCGCCATGGAGCAAAACTAACAAGATGAAAATAAAGAAAAAAAGGTGGTACATATAGAGAGCGCTCGTCGCCAAATTATGTATATAGTACTATTAAAAAAGCTAGTACATGCTTAAATGGGGTGCTAAATTCTATTAAAGAAATTAGCATACCTATTTAATTCTTGGGTTCTTATTATTTATGCCACTAGTTGTGTACCACTACTCGGTTTTGCCATTAGAAGTTATAACTACTCAAAAATGCCATCGATCCGTGAGATGCCTGGTCAAAAATGCAATTAGATATCTCAAAAATGCCATCGTTAAGTTAGATGTTTGCTTAAAAATGCCATTAGACATTGTTATTTTCACGTCAAACCCGTTGACCA
This sequence comes from Triticum dicoccoides, assembly GCF_002162155.2. Classification (NCBI taxonomy): domain Eukaryota; kingdom Viridiplantae; phylum Streptophyta; class Magnoliopsida; order Poales; family Poaceae; genus Triticum; species Triticum dicoccoides. The sequence continues at coordinate 154,164,930 of NC_041387.1, read as the reverse complement.
TGTTACATGAAAAACATAAGCCGATTCTCACAATGATAAGTGTGGCCCGCTTGTCCGGAGTAACCAAGCAAATAATTTTACAGTAAAATAAGAACGCTGTTGGGATCAAGTAGTCCCCACACTTTATTTTACTGTACTGAGATAGAGGGAGAGTTGGCATGTTGGTCCATTCGTATTTATGTCATTATAACATGGCAAAAGAGATTTGAGTCATAATAATGGTGTCCAGCACAACACGCCCCTCAAGTAAAACTAAGCACCCTGAAATTCTTTGACAAAACTAAGCACCCTGAAATTCTTTGACAAAACTAAGCTATATGATGTTGGCCATATATATTGTACGTATATAATGTGAACAAACAAGTGGTAGTACTATACCAACAAAAAGATGAACAGTAAGAAATACTAGTATGTACGTACTAAAGAGTTAAAGTAATGAGAAGAAACATAACATAGTTCTGCTGGGGGCTCAGCACAACACACACCTCAAATAAAACTAAGCACACCTGAAATTAAACTAAGCAACTAATCCGGTAGACACTACAATAGAACTACCGTGAGCAACGACACTGCCACCTTACTTGGAGTCCTCGTGCACGTCCTCGACTTCGTCCTTGTCCCTCTTCCTCTTGGCCAATACTTCTTTGCTTGAACCACACACTTGGCTCTTGCTCTTCATCCAAACCTTGTAGATATTCAAACAAAGGTAGCCCTCCATTGCAGCGTACTGGATGTGGTCTATATCTAGTACATTCCACTGCCAAGCACGATGAAACGTGTGCAGAGGTTTCTTCAGTTTACTGTACGAAGGATGAACCATGGCTCCTGCTAGGGTCAGCATTGAAGGCCGATCACGGGAGGGCACCAGCCCATTCTTCTAGAGGTCGAAGGTCTTGCCTACAAGAAGGCCTATCTGACCCATGACTGTTTTGTCGTTCGTAAAGTCTACAGTAACGAATTTGACTAGGCCGCCCTTGAGGAAGTTCTTAAGTTCCTCGCACTCAATGTCGGCATGGCATATGTGGTAGACCAAGCATAAGTCATGCACGCAAACCTGGATCACGACGGTCTTCATCTTCTCTTCCTCCTTTAGATTCTTCTCTTTGTCTAGGGTTGTGGTGTACTCAACATCTAGCCAGCGACCCACTCATCATTTGAGTTTTCGAACATGCGTCTGAAGCGAGCAAGGCATCCTTTCACCGTCGCGGAAGAACGGGTGTTGATGACGTCGAACTCATCGTCGGTGATGGTTCTAACCTTGTACTCACCACTGATCATGGAGAGTTGGGACGCCATGGATTTGGGAGGAGGGTTAGGATTAGTGGAACCGTCGTAATGTGAAAGGACAGGACGACTAGAAGCAAACTGCCGTAATGTTAAAGGACGTCCGGGGACGAGTAGGAGCGAACTGCCAGCGGTTTTTCGATTGTAAAAATGCTTAGTGAGGTGTGCGAACGGCAGGGTAGTGGATTTCCTGGTGGATAAATGGATTCATGCAAGTACTATGGGGCCCAATTAGATGTCATGTCTACTCTACTCCCAATTAAATGGTTTTCGATGTCATGTCAAGAGTCGGGAAAATTACAGATGATACGAAGCTTTCCATTCTCCCATGATATGAGCTTCTGAGAGTCCTTGGATCTGAGATCGAACGGTTGCATGGCATGATTCTACACCTATGGGTGAATATCCTATCCTGGAGGGTTATTCTGCAAATTTTCAGCAACTTAGCATGCGACCGTTTGATCTCAGATCCAAGGGCTGCCAGCAGCCAGTATCATTGTCGCGCCTTCCATGACCGTCGCCTCGCTCCCGCGGTCGCGCCCTTGGAGATTTAACATGGTGCGTTAGGCTATCTAATGTTGGCATGTCATACATAGTCATCACTTAGTCACTCATACTACAACAAGATTAGCTATAAGGTTGGCTATAATAGTATTTTTTTACTTCTCTCTATCTCTTTCTTTGTAGTATTTATTGCATTTGCCAAGGAGTGACCTATTCCAATGAGATGGTGCTTAGATGTGGTGCTAAGGGCAGTAAATGGCTTAGCAACTCAAGTCCCCAATGCATAGGTGCTTAGTTTTTTGTTGCTAAGTTTGCTTCATTTAATTAGCTATAGACTCAAAATTGTCTTTTCACCTAGGTACACGCGCTTAGCATTGTTTCTTCCTGGGGTCACCAAACTAGTCTCTCTCTTCTTAATTAACGTGCCACATCAGACTTTATGCCTATGTGGCAGGCTTAGCACCTGTAGGAGCAAGTACAATAGTGGGCTATAATCCCGCTTTACATGGTATTTTTGCATATGTGGAGGAAAGAGGCAAGGAAAAAGTGGAGTAGTGGGCTCTCATGCAAGAGCCAGCCTCTACATGCTGGAGCATTGGGAGAGGCACCTGTATGGAGGTGGTCAAGAATCTGGAGACTCACATCGGTTATAGCGCCGCAGTTAAAATGATAATGGCAAGTCAAATCGTGGGGCCCCACCTGTCCAGGAGTAACTCACTGTCAAATCACACAACCCTACGTTTGCAGCAGCCTACTCCCTCATCTTCTCGCGTCTCTGTCGAACCGACTAGGCGGAACTGCACCGCCTACCGCGCGGGAAAAGCCCTGCCCTCAACTTTTAAATAGTACAGTATAATAATTTTGTATCCACGGATTGCGCCATGGAGCAAAGCCTCATGAAAACGGCGGTACACATGTACAGAGTATATAGCACGCCCATCGCGTTCGCGTCGCACCCCAGACGGTCAGTCGGTCTTGCACGCTACTCTCCGAATGGAACACGCATCATATTGTGTTTGCGCACACATGTGGGACCGCAATTGAGAACCTACCATACAAACACTCTCCGGCCCCGCAAGTCGGGTGACTTAATAGAAGAGAGAGATGAGCAATAGTACTAGAGAAGTGTTGTACAGACATTGGTGCCTGGATGATCCCTGCAAGACACGGAAGATCAGTTCGTCCATGCATGTGACTAGACTCCAGTAGACACGCTTGGATTGGCTATCATCTACATATCGTGCAGGCTGTGTTGTACAGGGTTGTAGTTCTGGTGAGAAATCTGAAAAAAGGTTTCTTGTCATCTCTCAAAATTAGGTGTCATGTGCTTCGGATCACTGCGAGGGTTAAACAACGACAACTGAGTTCCTCCAAGGGGCTAGTCATTGGGGGCACATGCACGAAAACTACTTGGTTTCCATCAAGAGTCGGCTATATTAATTAGGACATGTATCGATGGGCCCCTTTTCTATGAGTTTATCTTTAATTTGAGCTTTGATTCTCGTCTAGTTTATTCGTCGGGATTCATGTTGTCTCCTTTGGGCAGTGAGGTTATGGTTTCTTGTCATGTGGCATTTTTTCATGTTATATGTTATAATCCGGTGCTTTAGATCAAAATGACGACAATTGCGCCTCCGGGGCACGTGCATGAATAGTTCTCGATAGTCATTGACGAGGTCAAGCCGGCTCCGGTAGATAAAAGAAAACTAGTACTCCACTATATAGGTAGGAGCCTCCGCGCTTGCTTGCTAGTATTGATCTCTTCACACTTTCTCGTCCTCTCCAGATCTAAGCATGACAGCGGTGGCCACTCTCTCTCTCTCTCTCTCTCTCTCTCTCTCTCTCTCTCTTTCTCTCTTTCTCTCTCTCTCTGCTCACTGCTGGTCACATATCCAGCCGGATCCTCTCCGCCGGGGAAGGTGAGAAGGTGCAACGCTCACGCGGTCGTCCTCGGCGACGGCTCTTACCCACTGCCAGCGTGTCCCGATCAGCGTGCCTTGTCGTTCTCTCCCAAGCACCGCTGGCTAGGGAGGGCCTCCGCCCCCTTCTTCTTCGTTGTCGTAGTGTGGGTAGAGCCGGCCTCCTGCCGCCCACCTAGCGACATCTCGGTGACCCTCAGGTATAACTTCCTTCGAAACCGGCCTTGCTCTACCTCCCGAGCTCCTGATGTCGCTACATTTGTATATTTTACTATTTCTCAGGCCCCCTCGTAGATAGGATCGATCGGCTATTGAAAAACCACCTAAATTTTTACTGTTAAGAGGTAAAACTAGTTCATGCACTCGAATCTAGTACTACTTGGTTCAAACAAGGAAGAAAGGGGGTGGGGGTGGGGGAAATTTTGTTACCTGAATCTAGGGCTTGGTCGAAAGAGGAAATAATGGGGGCGAAAAGTAGCAGAGACTGGCTATCCAAGTAGTCTCTAGGTCTCATAGGGAAATAAAGGGAAACGAAGTACAAACTCAATATAAACCTGATCTATTTGTTGAAAAAGGAAAGAAAGTGGGGACCGGGGGACAAGTGAACAGAGTAAATCCAGCACTAGATTTGCTAGCCTCACATAGTATAAGGTGGCTATACCGAACAAAAATGGGGCCAACCAAGATATCATGTTCTGGTGTTTGTTGCCCCGAGCCACTCTTATGTAATGCCACTAGTAAAATGTAGTACTCGCACTGTTAAAAGTAAGGACACGTATAACCAATGTTGTTTTCAATTTAATGCCTCCACTAATATGAATTAATGGCACTTTTTTCCATGTCCTGCTAAATTTCCCATTAAGATAAGTTGCTTCTTTTAGTTAGAAATGCAACTGTCCTGGTCTGCCTACTCTCGCGTGCCCAAATACCGACTCTATAGTAGTTGTTAATGTAATGTTGCTGGTATAATGAAGCAATGGCACCATTAAAGTAATGTCGTATTTAACGGTTGTCATAGTTAATCCTAATGCCCACACCAATATCTAGTAATGTTGCTGCTTTAGAAATTGCTACTATCCTTGTAGGATTGCCATTCAGATAAGAAACATGCTTCTTTTCATTTGATGTATGTTTCATCACTTGTTAGTCACCCTCCTTTCCACCTTTTTTGTGCAAACGGAGATATGCATTTCACTCTTGATCTTAGTTGAACTGCACAAATGATATCCAAATTATAGTTGAAAATTCCAGGAGCTTCACAACCAACCTTGATGTTGCTCAGTTTTACTGCAACTAATGAAGAAGAAACTCTGTGGGTTTCGTTCTGATGGAAATGGAACTGAGGCTGGAGCCCTTTTCTTAAAAAATAAGAAGAAGAAGATGCTAGCTCATGGGATAATGCTTCATTTTAGGTGAACTGCACCAAAAGGTCCCATGAATTGAATCATCCATGTTGGTGACTGGTGTCATCCCTTCTATGATGGAGTTGACTGCATATATGGTTCCCATCACGACGTATGTTCCTTTTTGGTCTGACTGTTTGCCAAAGATCCTGCATGTTGAGTCTGCTCTTGTGCTACTGTGTTGGCACTGCCATGATAAAGCAGTAATGTTATTATTTTGCACCTTAATCTAGTGGCACTATTAATTTGAGGCAATGTTTTGGCCCCGCTAGTGCCACTGATTTTTTTATATATCGAAAGAGGGGGTTTCCTCCGATTTCATTAAGGAAACCCAACCATAGAGAACCATTATCCGACAACATCTCAGTGTAAATGGGTAGTTATGCAACTAGTACTAGAACGGACTGAGTACTAGCAGGAGACAAGTTCGCCACATAAGCTAGGCAAGTAGGGGGTCGCAGCACCAGCTCGACCAAGTTTAGATTACAACCCAAATGCTACCACACAAATACCAGGGGGGAAGATAGGGACTGAAAGAGCCAGCTTCAACATCCCAGTCTAAGCACCCCCGGCCACCATCCTTGTGACTCACGGTACACCTTGTTTGCCACCTGATCGACCCTAGTGTCACTGATAAAATGAAGTAATATTAAAGTTAAAATAGAGCGAGTGTCCTCTCTATCATTTCATTTCCAATGTAGATAAAGAAAGTGCTTCTCTTTGTTAGCATATGTTTCATCAACTAGTCCCATTGTTAATGTTTAAGCGTTTCTGCAAACTGGGGTGCTTAATTTTAGTTGATCTGCACAAAAATAGAGATTGGAATGTCTCAAGGCCCCTCCTTGTACTACCGATTTACACTAATGTTAATAAGTGGCAGAAGGCGTATCGGGGAGACTTGGGTCAATTTCCAGTATGAGGCGTACCATATGAGGCGTCGTAGGGCCCATGTCACTGCCGCAGCATGGCATACTATGATACTATCGCAATATTTTCTTCTATTTATTAGTGTATCTTTCATCAACTAGTGCCATTATAATGTAATCACGCGTTTTCATTATCCGTGCAAACAGGGTTATTCAGCTGCATTTTGGTGGAACTGCACAAATGTACGGATGGAACCGTCATATATGCAGAGTGTGAGGTGTGCCAAGTAAAAAATTACCGACACCAACCATGATCCATGCACGCATTGGCATCCACCACCACCAGTGGGATGTGTGGCGCTCTTTGTGGACGGATCTTTCTCAGAGCAAATCCTCTAACCGAATACTAGTAGCTTATATTGGCAGTTTTGTAGAGAGTACTCTTTTCTGAAAGAAGCACCAATCTATTTTTCTTTATTTGTAGATAGTGTCACAACTTTGACCCAAAGGCCCAGAGCTATTTTAGGGTGATTGGCGTAGTACTCGGAGACTGATTGTAAGCATGATTTTCATTAGCTGTCACACTGATTGTAAGCATTTGCAGATGGAAGATTAGGTTAGTGCGAAGCTTACCTTAAACCCTACCGCCGCCATTGAAATGACGCAAGCATCGAGGGAACCGTGGAGAACGGAGGGGAAGCGACGTCGCGCCATCCGACCTCCTCTTGCGGTGGGAGAACGAATACTCCTGTGGCTCCGGCTGGCTCTGCACCCTCACGAATGGCACACCGTACTCGATCGATTCGTTATCCTCTGGGTGCTTGTCCTTCGACCTGTACGCCCGCCACCTCCACCTGACTTTCGCCTCGGGCGAATTTGTCTGCTCCATCGCCCAGAGGAGATACTCGATGAACTCGAAGGACTACGGCGTGACTGCCGCCGAGGAGTACATCACTGCCCTCATCGCCGCCATCTCTCTCTTTTGCACACATTGCCACATGGCCCTCACCGTCCTTGAAATCTCCCACTCATTGTTAAACCAAGTAAGGATCTCCTTCAACGTGGATAAGTTTGCCTAGTCACCGCCGGCGATCTACCCGAGTCACTCCTGCATCCTCTCCATAGATGTCCTTCTGAGTGGTCCGTTGCTAGATTTGGAAGATGGGAGGAGAGATGGTGGTCTTGCAATAGAGAAGAGGGAGAGGCGAGACAGTGGTTTTGGAATGGAGATGATGGAGAGGAGGGGGTGTGGTTTTGCAATGGAGAAGAGGGAGAGGCGAGACAGTGGTTTTGGAATGGAGATGATGGAGAGGAGAGGAGGTGGTTTTGCAATGGAAAAGAGGGAGAGGAGCGTGCGGCAATGATTTAGGATTGGACGAGTGGGCCGGCACACTGTGACTGGATCAAAATCAAAATCAATTTACCCTTCAATTAAGAAAGCGACCCCACATTAACAAGTATCCCTTTTATTCTGGGTCATAATTGACCATGATTTTTAGAAATAAAATATATGTTATATGTTGCAAAAATAATATAATTTGAAGGTACATTCAGATACGAACCAAACGATACAATTTTTGGTGACATGCATTCACATTTTGCTTGTCAAATACAGTACGTGGTCAAACTTTGACCCAAAATACGCGAAACAAAAAATTACTTCCAAGACCAGCGCCGCTCCTCTTCTCTTAAAGCACCGCCGCTCCTCTCCTGTTCCAATCTAAATCCAGCGCTGCTCCTCTCCTCTTCCATTTCAAAACCACCGCCCCTCCTCTCCTGTTCCAATCCAAAACCAACGTCGCTCCTCTCCCATTCTAATCCAATACCAGCGCTGCTCCTCTCCTCTTCCATTCAAAAACCACCGCCGACGAGTTAAGGTGTTGTGGAGAAGTAGATTGATGGAGGAGTACAACCGATTTGTGAGGATCGCAAACGGCGACCCTGTGAAGCTAGCTAGGATGTTGGAGATACAATCTTGGTTTGACAACAAGGACCAACTAGCGACGACAGTGACATCCATGGCCAAATATCTGCAACAGAGCGAAAAGGTGGCAATACTCTCGAAGGGAGTCGCTCGGGAGTACATAGAGTTTCTCCTCTGGGCCATGGAGCAAACAGATTCACCGAATCCGATCGTGAGGGAGCGGTGGTGGGAGTATTGATCCCATATGGAGCATCCACCAGATATTGAAGGACCGAGCATCTATAGGGTGCCGTTTGTGACGGTGTCCTGCCAGAGCGAGCGGATGGAGTCTTCGTTGACCGAACCCAACTGCAAGAGGAGAAAAGTAGTTGGCCCGACGACGCTTCCCCGCCATCCTCTCCCTCTCGTTCACATCGTCTCACGGGGCGGTTGTCTGCCGCCGAGGAACAGGAGGGGACTGGCCCCCCAGCCCAATAGTTGGGCAGGTTGTGAATTGTCAGGAGGAGCTTAGGGTTGTCAGTATTTGTAGGTTGTGAATTGTGTTTTGTGTTGTGTATTTTGAGAGTACTTTCAGATATGAATGTCTTTTGAATTTCAGATTTGCAGTATTGAGCATATGAAGTATTTTATGAATTCTAGAAATCTATTTTTAGCACCTAAAAACGTAGTTTCATAGGAGTATAAAAGGGCAGACAATGTGATTCTCATAGAAGAAACTGCAAGTTTCGCTTTCAGATAAGAAACTGCAAGTTTAGTTTCAGATAAGAAACTGCAACTTTCAGAGGCAGAGCATTTATATTAGCACGGACTTGTCAAACAGGGTTAACATCATGTTGGAAGTTTTACTCATGGTCGAAAATGGAACTACCAGCCAGTTAACATCATGCTGATCAACATTCATGCATAGCACATCTTCATATGATGCATAGTCAAAAAGATATGCTATTTTCAAAATACCAACACAATATCGAGTGTGCGAAAAACAAAGAAAACGAGGGACGAAGTTTTGGCAAGTGTTGTACGTGGTGTGCGCAGATGACAATGGGGACCCACGTGTCAATAATGGCGGAGGCAAAAAATTTGGAGATATTTTCCCTGCATCAGGTGGAATCGAACCCAGGAGGAACAGATGTCAGGTAGTGTCACTTGGCCACTGGGCTAGTTCAGTACTTTTGTTACTAATAAGGCACTTCGTTAGGTGGTCGGATCTCCTCCTGCGCCTTTGTGCGCTCGCCGCGGCGCCGCTGTCTCCCGTTGTGAACATGCTGAACAAATGAGAGGAATCTGGAGAGGACTGTACATGGAGAGGCGGACAGTCGGGACCCACCATGTCTATGGCCATACACAAGCAAGTGCCTTGTCAAAAAAAATACTTCCTCCTAATGCTATATTGATGTTGGGGCCCATGGGTTAGTCAACATAGTTACATTTTTCGGTGATTCAACGTAGTTACTATAGGCGATAAATTCACAACGAAGCCAAGGAGCTGGCAGGTATCATTTATTATCACTGGGGCGGCAAGTATCAGCTAGGTTTTGGGCTGCCCCATCTAGGCTTTCTTTTTTAACAAGCGCAGCCCATGACATGCCGGTTTGTATTTTCTTTAGGGCCGTCATGTATCGACCGGCCTAAGGACCTCCCATCCGAGGTTTTATTTTTCCTGAAATATCGGTAGCCCAATTTATGTATTTTTTTGAAGAAAACGCAGAGGTCTGTTCTATTTTTCTATATAAGAATAGGAACTCCTGGTCCAAGCTATGTTTCCCTTCTAACTATATTATATATATTTAAATTATTTTATATATTATTATATATTATTTGTATTGTCATCATATATTTAACAGATACTTATATATGTAATAAAACAATATCCCACATATTATTAACTTATAAAAATAATTTCTTAACAATAAAATCCTGGATTTTTTGGCAACGAAAATCCTGGTGATTTTGTACACAAGCTTGGTAAGATTTAAGGACCAATGTAATAATAAATCATTTATTATTTAAATATATTTATAACAAAATGCTCAGCCCCTGTTTATTTTTTGATAACATTGTTGTGCCCAACCCAACATTATAATTAGAATCAGCCCAGCAAAATCGTGTATTTTGAGAAAGTGCAAATGGCCTGTAATTTTTTAGGGAAAAAATAAATGGGCCGCATGGATGCTACACTATTTGTTCACCCAGCCCAACTAATGCAATGTAATTTTAAAAAAATAGATCAAATTGACTGTAAATTCTGAAAAAATGGGTTGAATACGTGCCACATTTTTGGAGGCTGAAATGTGGGCAAATAGGTCGAAGCCAATGCAAGTTGTTGTCAACTTAGTCAACAAATGATTCTGACATCGTTAGCCATTGGATTTACATCCAATGACCGTCATCCATCTTCAATCTCTCGTCTTCTTCCTCCAGCGCCTCCGGGACCATTAGCTCCCGCCTCCTACTGCTAGCAGCTCTGCTTAGCACGCTTCGCTGTGAAGCGCTACCCCACCGTTGGCCAGGCCAGGCCATCCCTCCACCCCTCCACACCTCCTGTTCTTCTCCACCGACTGCCGAATCACACCGCACCAGAACCAGTTAACCCTCGTACACCTCTCCATCTGTGACTCTACTCCCGCGTCTTCCCATCTCTGGCTCTTGCTGTCCGGGGCCTCGCCGTCGTCCACCACCTTGGATGCGCTCGGCGCGGAGTGGTGAACATGGTCAACGAACGACATCCATCGGAAGAAGACTGTGCGTGGAGAGGTTGACAGCTGGGTCCACGGCCACACGCAAGGAAATGCCTCCTTATTGCGTGCAAAATAATGATTCCTCCACCTGCCAGCTGGGACCCACCGGAAGGACCTCTGTATTTCATGAAAAAAGCGCTCCCCCACTGACTAGTTGGACCCACCAGTTATATCTTCGCACGCAAGGAAGTGCCTCCTTATTACGCACAAAAAAACGAATACCCCCCTGCTAGCTAGGACCCACCATAGTGGGAGGCTGACTTGTGGGCCTACTAAATTGATGGGGATGGAGGGCTTTATCAACTTAGTCAATATGAACGATACTAGCTCCAGTGACCGTACGATGTCCATCCAACATCCGTAGTGCTTCTTTAACCTCTGGTCTTGTTGCTCCAGCCGCCCAAACCAGTGCCGGTTGTGCCGCGTGCTCTTGCCTCCCATGGCCGGATGTGATGCCGCGGAGGCCTCACCGCCCCCTACTGCTCCCCCGCTGGCCAGGCCATCCCTCAACTCACCCACACCCCTGTTATTCTGCAGCGATGGCAGCCTCACACCGCAGCCAAACTAGTGAACCCTCGTACTCCTCTCTGCGTGGGCATCCACTATCGCATCTTCCCCGACTCCACGTCGCCCCCTTCGTAGGCCTTGCCGTCATCCACCGCCCTGGTGATCTCGGAGCGGCGTGGTCAACATGGTCAAGGAACGACTTCCATCGGAAGAGTACTGTATGTGGAGAGGCTGACAGCTGCGTCCATGGCCGCAGCAAGGAAGTGCCTCCTTATTACACGGAAAATAATGATTCCTTTACCAGACAGCAGGGACCCACTGGACGGGCATCCGTATTTCACGAAAAAATGTTCCCCTCCTGACTGCCGGGACCCACCAGCAACATCTTCGCACGCAAGGAAGTGCGTCCATATTATGGGCAAAAAATGATTCGCCTCCTGACTACTGGGACCCACCAGCTACATCTTCGTACACAAGGAAGTGCCTGACAGTCGGGACCCACCTGGTCGAAGCGTACGTAGCGTTGTCGTTCTGGTCGCGAACGTGTACGTACATACTGGTCGATGTAGAGACGCGCACATGTCGTAGTAGAGGCGCGCACGTGTCGTAGTAGAGGCGCGCACGTAGCATGTACACGCACGTACAGCGACCAGGGTGCAAGAAAGTAAATACGTCCACGTACGTACATACTGGCTGGGTCTCGAACACCTACTCGCGCATACGTACGACGAGGGCTCGTGTACATGGCTGGGTCGGAACGGAGAAACTGTAACATCGTCGTGTTCATGGGAAGCCAACCGGATGGGTCAGAACGAAATGCATCATCGAGTTCATCGGGAGCCAACCGGCTTGGACGAAACAACCTATGGAAACGAGGCCTTGCGTACAGCATAATGGAGGGAACAACCTTGTGTTCGACCGGCCACGGTCGAAACGGGATCCTGTTCATCGGGAGGGGTCTAGCGTACCGCAAAACGGAGGAAACGGACTTCTATTGGACCTCCTACGGTCAAAACGGGGTCATGTTGATCAGTAGGGGTGTGGCGTACCGCAAAACAGAGGAAACGGACTTGTGTTGGAGTGCTACAGTCAAAACGGGGTCCTGTTTATCGGGAGGGGTGTGGCGTACCGCAAAACAAGACTCCATGGGTTATTGTTCATCTCCACCGTCGACCTCATCCAGCCTCCACGGGCTACTGTTCATCCACCATCGACCTCCTCCAGCCTCCACCTATGACTGTTCATCCACGGGCTCCTGTCCATCCAGCCTCCACCGCTCCTCCACCGGCTACTGTTGAACCAGCTCTCTCCACGGGGTCCTGTTCAACCACCCCTCCACGGGCTACTGTTCATCCAGCCCTCCACCGGCTACTGTTCAACCAGCCCTCCACCGGCTACTGTTCAACCTTCCCTCCATGGGGTCCTGTTCATCCAGCCCTACACGGGGTCCTGTTCATCCACGCCCAACCGGCTCGATCGATCGGGGTCCTATTCATCCAGCGGCAACACCACGAGGTCCTGTTCATCCAACCCCCACCGGGAACTGTTCATCCAACCCCCCACCCCCCAACAATGCTCACTATTCATCCAGAGACAACATCGATCGGCTTCAGTTAGCAGCAGAGCGAAGGAATCGCTCGATCGAGTTCAGTTAACATCCATCAATCGATCGCTCGGGTTCAGTAACGCCTAGCCTGCAGTGCAATCGCTCGGGTTCAGTTAGGCGAACGCCTCGCTTGGGTTCAGTTAGAGCCCAACGCATCGCACCCATGCGCGTATGTGTATGAGAGAAACGTGCATCGCTTGGCCCCCAACCACCCACCGTAACCCGGAATTCCCCCATATTTTCCTTCCCCTCGCTTCTACCACGATTTTTTCCTACATGGACGGCCCAAAGAATGTCATGCAGCTGCATCTCCGGCCCGCCCAGGATGAAAAGCCCATTTTCTATCATGATTTTTTGTCATAGAAGTAAGAGCCCACCACATGATGATACCGGGTTTTGTCACAATTATCGTCATAGAAGTGTCATAAGTATGACAGGAAAAAAATTCGTTCGGCCCAAAATGTCATGGATGTGTCTTTTTTTGTAGTGATGCCCATCATATTTGGACTAGATTTATAACCAAAGAAAGTTACCATGATGTTCTAAAAGACTCTCAACATAATATAAGTGAAGCATGAGAGTTCAACAATTTCTATAAAATAAATACTCCGCCGTGCTCTAGAAAGATATAAGTGAAGTACTAGAGCAATATTGCCTAGCTCAAAAGATATAAGTGGAGCACATAGAGTATTCTAATAAATCAAGATTCATGCGTGTCTCTCCCAAAAGGTGTGTACAGAAAGGATGATTGTGGGAAACTAAAAATCAAAGACTGAAATCATACAAGACGCTCCAAGCAAAACACATATCTTATGGTGAATAAAAATATAGCCTCAAGTAAAGTTACCGATAGACGAAGACGAAAGAGGGGATGCCTTCCGGGGCATCCCCAAGCTTAGGCTTTTGGTTGTCCTTGAATATTACCTTGGGGTGCCTTGGGAATCCCCAAGCTTAGGTTCTTTTCACTCCTCATTCCATAGTCCATCAAATCCTTACCCAAAACTTGAAAACTTCACAACACAAAACTCAACAGAAAATCTCATGAGCTCCGTTAGTATAAGAAAATAAATCACCACTTTAAGGTACTGTTGCATACTCATTCTTTATTTATATTGGTGTAATATCTACTCTATTACAACATTTCCAAGGTTCATACCCCCGATACTACCCATAGATTCATGAAAATAAGCAAACAACATGCAAAAAATAGAATCTGTCAAAAACAGAATAGCCTGTAGTAATCTGTAACTCTTGAATACTTCTGTAATTCCAAAAATCCATCCAAATTAGGAAAACCTGAGAAATTTGTGTAGAAATCCAAAGCGAAAATAATCAGATCAAAAGGACGTTTCTGCGAATTATCAAAACTAATTTACTGAGCACAAATGTTTCTGATTTTCAGCAGGATCAACACAACTATCATCGTAAGCTATCCTAAAGGTTCAACTTGGCACAAATACTAATTAAAATAGAAAACCACATATAACCAGAGGCTACATGAATTATTTATTACTAAATAGGAAAAAAAATCAAGGAACAAAAATAAAATTAGGTTGCTTCCCAACAAGCGCTATTGTTCAACGCCCTTAGCTAGGCATAAAAACACGGATACATCTAAGTATTGCTTTCTTTGGTATGCAATTATTCAATTGAGCACGTATAAGACTTAGGAGACTCTTTGGTTTTATCAATGTCAAACTCCTAGGAAAAAAATCTAGAAATTCATTCCTGGCAAAAGGTTGCTTAATAATATCGAAAAGGTTGGGGTGAACACTTATTGATTTGAGATCTTCATTTTCCTTACTGGAAGATTCACCCTTATTATTAGGAACGTAAATAAACTTGGCAACTTTGGAAGGAGAAAGATTTGAAGTATTTTTAACAGCAGAAAAAGTGGAACCCAAGTTGGTAATAATATCTTTGAGTTTATCAATCCTAGTAGAATCTTGATCTATCTTTTCATTAACTATGAGTTCCTTTTCTCTAAGATTCTTTAAAGTAACTCCTACCTTAGATCCATATTGAGTAATTTGATTATGAATCTTTTCATCCAAATTTTCAATCAACTCTACAGTAGCAATTTTATTATCAATAATATCAAGTCTTTGCATCACATGTTCCAAGGTTAAAATAGTTCCATTAATCAAAAGAGGTGGGTGGCCTAGCAAATCTATCATGACACTGTAAGAATCAGAAGTATGACTCCCCAAGAAATTTCCCCCGGTTATTGTATCTAGAACATACCTATTCTAAGGACTAACACCCACGTAAAAATTACAGAGAAGAATGGCAGCTGATTGCTTTTGAGTAGATCTATTTTGAGCATTGCAAATTGTATACCGAGCATGATGTGGAGCATCCCTCGACCATCACCATGGATGCCACACCACCACCGCAAGGACGGAGAGGACCGTGGACAAGACCTCGCGCACACGCCATCGAGAACGAGGTGAACTCTTTCCTCTTCGAGTTTCATTCGGATTCACACAAGAGTCGGGTTCTACCTCAAATGGAAACTCTATGTGCTCGTAGGTACCAAGGAGAAGATCGTGAAGAGGCAAGGACGGAGACACAAGCAGCTATGGAGGAGGGGAAGGAAGAAGGACGCATGAGGCGCGGAACAAGAGAGGTCTCGGACCTCCCCGGGGGCCCGGCCACCAAGGGCCCGGGTGCCCGGCCACCCCTGCCGCCGGCTGGCCTGGCCTCTGGCCACCCCGGGTGCCCGGCCACCAAGGGCCCGGGTGCCCGGCCCCGCTGCTGGGAGCAGCCCAGCCTACCCGGGTGCCCGGGCCACCAACCCCGGGTGCCCGGCCCCTCCCCCGCGCCAGCCCAGCTCACTCCGGGTGCCCGGCCCCACCGCCCCGGGTAACCGGGCCACCTCCCGCGCCGGCCCAGCATGCCTGTCGGTGTCTAAACCGGCGGATCTCGGGTAGGGGGTCCCGAACTGTGCGTCCAGGCGGATGGTAATAGGAGACAAGGGACACGATGTTTTACCCAGGTTTGGGCCCTCTTGATGGAGGTAAAACCCTACGTCCTGCTTGATTAATATTGATGATGTGTGTTACAAGAGTAGATCTACCACGAGATCAAGGAGGCTAAACCCTAGAAGCTAGCCTATGGTATGATTGTTGGTCGTCCTACGGACTAAAGCCATCCGGTTTATATAGACACCGGAGAGGGCTAGGGTTACACAGAGTCGGTTACAATGGTAGGAGATCTACATATCCGTATCACCAAGCTTGCCTTCCACGCCAAGGAAAGTCCCATCCGGACACGGGACGAAGTCTTCCATCTTGTATCTTCATAGTCTTGGAGTCCGGCCGATCATGATAGTTCGGCTATCCGGACACCCCCTAGTCCGGAACTCCCTCAGTAGCCCCTGAACTAGGCTTCAATGACGACGAGTCCGGCGCGCATGTTGTCTTCGGCATTGCAAGGCGGGTTCTTCCTCCGAATAATTTATAGAAGATTGTGAACACCAGGATAGTGTCTGGCTCTGCAAAAATAAATTCCACGTACCACCGTAGAGAGAATAATATTACACAAGTTCAATCTGCTGATGTATTTTGTGGCGTGACGTCACACCATTACCAAGCCTTTACTCGAATTGTTTTTATTGTATCACCTCAGTGCATTTAGCGAGGCTGTTTCCTTGGCACGTATTGTGGAAGCAGAGATCGTGTTCCCCTTATTCCGGGATTCTCATCAATACGGACGTGGGTAACCCAACCGCGCCCGTTGCCATGCCCCCTCCATCGAAGGCGGGTTCCAAACAGTCACGGGGACGCTCTTGGTATTCTTCCTCTTTATAATGAGACCAAGGCCCGTTCTTTTCCTTCAATCCTCTATCGAATCCGCCCCTCGCCCCGAGTTCCAACACCCGGGGCTCCATATTCGGGTACCTTCGATCTTCGACAATGTCCGGCCCCGACCTACGAGGCCGGTGGATGCCCTCCTCCGTCACGGAAGAGGGCGTGCTAAAGCTAAGAGACGCCAGGTACTTAACCTACGAGATTTCTCATAGGCTGCCTGCCCGAGGGCAAGTTATTCCTACTCCCGAGCTTGGCGAGAGCGTCGTGTTCGTGTCTCACCTCCGTCGGGGTTTAGGCTTCCCGACGGATCCCTTCGTGAGGGGGCTCATGTTTTACTATGGGCTGGAATTCCATGACTTGGCTCTGGAGTCCATCCTCCACATCTCATCATTCATTGTCGTCTGCGAAGCCTTGCTCCGCACTACCCCTCACTTCGGCTTGTGGCTCAAAACCTTCAACGTGGAGCCGAAGATGATTGAGGGGCGTCAGGCAGAGTGCGGCGGGGCGGTTATAAGTAAGAGGGTCGATGCTCCATGGCCCGAGGGCTTTTTTCAGGAGGAGCTCGGCTTGTGGCAACAGGAGTGGTTCTATATCACCGCTCCCAAGGGCAGCAGGCAGAGGCTGCCGCCCGTCTTCCGCTCGGGCCCTCCACAGCGGCTGACGTCATGGGTCAACAAGGGGCGTGACTGGGGGCCGTCCAAGGACGTTCCCCTATTGCAGGACCGGATTCGAGGCCTCCAAGAAAGGGAGATCAATCTGGCCGTAGTGGTACAGGTTATGTTGATCCGGCGCCTACTGCCCTGCAAACGTCGCCCCCTCCGCCTGTGGGAATTTAATCCGGAGGGGCCACGAGCTCTTCAACACTTCATGGGTTTGACACAGGCGGAGATGTACAAACTATTCTTCGGATCGCAAGAGATGCGTCCGGAATTGACCGAGGATGCTGGCCTAAGCTGCAATCGCCCGGATACTCAAGTAAGTAGCCCTGTGTCCGGACACATCGTCCATTTATTTACTGTGGGTTTGCCTTTTAACTAGCTATCCCTTGGACAGGAGTGGATAGCGCAAGCAAAACTGATACGGTGTCCGGCCCCCGTCCTTGAGACCACGCAGGATCCCGTGTTAATCAAAATGTTAGAGGTTGCACCTTCGGAGGAGGGCGAAGAGGGGCACAGGGGAACTACCACCTCAGCCACGGAGGCTTTCAGTAAGGGAGGAATCGAGAGTCCCTCCTTCCAGGGGGAGAAGAGGACCGCTTCCGAAGACCCGGAGGCCAAGGCCTCAAAGCGGGGAAAGAAATCTGTACCGGAAGGTCCTGTGCCGGGAAGAGCCCCAGCCGTACTATCTCCTCGGAGGAATCAGCCCTCCAGCGAGCCGTAAGTAAAAAAGGGGGGATTTTGTAATAGTGGACACCCCTGCTTAATCTCTAAAGGTAACCGAAGTTTTCATCTTGTAGTTCGGATCTCAGCCCATCTCAGCACAGCTCAACTTCGGGAGACCTTCGTCCGGAGATGATGGAGAGCGAAACGCCTCCATCTGTTGCCCCATCATGCGGGGAGGACGACCCTGAGGTGTCGTCACGGAGGGTCTCCCCGAGTCCGGCGGGGCCAGAGAGTTCGGCACCCATTGGGGTACGGCCGGTGGAGCTGCAGGATTTGCTTAAGAGTGCGTCCATCTCCGAAGATCACCGCACATTAATGAGTATGGTAATTGAGAGGATCTCGTCTGCCGAAAGCGGGTTGTGTGAGGCCGTCGGAAGTTTGCTGACGGGGTTTAAGGTACGCAAAAATGATATACCTTTTGACAGTTTTGCACATGAAGTGCGCCCTGTATAGATAGTAGCCCCTGAGACTTGGTATGCTGTCGAAAGCAACAGCGTGCCGAGGATCATAATCTCAGTTATAGATTGTCTCCTTTCCTATGCAGGTGGCGGAATGTTCGGTGGCCAGTCGGACTGATGGATTTGCCGAGCTGAAGAGGCAACTCGACATTGCGGTTGCGGACATCTCGCTGGTCAATAAACGACTTGATGAGTCACAAGGTATGTGGTTGCTCTGCGGTCGCCTAATAAGGGAGCTGACGCCCATTCCTTACAATTTGTATGCCTGATGCAGATAGTGCTGCTGCTGTGGAAGGCCTTTGAGCAGAACTTGCTCGGGCCAAGGAGCAAGCCAGAAAAAGCGAGGCGGCTGCCTTGAAGGCAGCGGGAGAGCTAGAAGCCGAGAAGGCTGCTCACTGCCGAAGCAGGGAGGAGATGGCCGGAATGGCCACAAAATTAAAAGTTGCTACCGACCGACTGGAGGTTCTTGAAAGAGAACGCCGAGCGGAGCAAGAGGACCTGAAGAAGGCCGACGCCGAAGCCAAGGATGCCCGTAGTGCGATGCGGGCTATGAAGGAGGAACTGCGTCAGGTCGGAGACATTGTGGCTGGAAAGCCCTTTATGCTGCGTAGGAAGTTCACGGATCCGAAGTATGCTCGACTGGGCCGATCTTACGGTGCGGAGGATCCTTATCTGGACTTGGCGGCGAGTGCGGAGGACGCAGTCGTGCACTTTCGAAGCCAGGAGGATCATGAAATGGAAGAGCTTTTCTGGTCTCAATTCCATAGTTCGGAGCGTCCACTTCCGTTGAGTGATCGGCTGGTTGAGTGGGCTGAGCTGAATAGATTGTCCGGACTTGCCATGACAGATGTGGTCGCTCATCTATGGCCGAAAAGGCCCAAGCCGAAGAGTTATTTTGGCTTGTTGCAGCAGTTCCTTGGGGCGGTGCCGCGTATTGGGGCGATGAAGCGGTCGGCATGCATAGAAGGTGCACGGATGGCTCTCGCCCGTGGTAAGACATACTGGGCGGAGATGGATGCCACCGTTGTTGCATCCCAGGGTTCGGACAAAAACCCATTCCCCACCGAGCACTATTTTGGGGAAGTCCTGCAGGGCGCTCGTTTAATAGAGTCGCAGTGCTCGAAAGATGTTATGTTTGAATGACATGTATGATTTCTGAGATCATGTTTATAATGCAATAACTTTTTATACTTGTGTGTTCAAGTATTGAACTATCTCCTGTGCGGCCGTATATGTATGTATAATCTGAAAGATGGAAGTCTTTGGCTTCAGCCCCCACGCACATAGTGCGGGGGTGTTTGCAAAAAGAAAAGCGCTTTTTCACACTTAATCCAACATCTTGGTCCTTTTAAGGAGGTGATAGCGTAGCAAACTAGGCAACCGGACTATAATGCTTTATTACTTTCACTTAGCCATAGGAGCTACCATTCTTCCCCGAACTCGGGGCGCGTATGTGCCTGACCGAGAAGCGGTCCTTCGTCAAAGCGGAGGAATTCTAAACATTCCAATGGTCGATCGAGTGGTTGACCAGTCTCTCGCTATATCATGACAGTCAGTTTTCGGCTTTCTCTACTGAGGTGCTCGCCCGGCCGAACCGGGGCACAATCGCAGTAGTTCTCCTGGTGCCGCGTTAGCCGATGATACGGAATGTAAGGCAGCAAAACACAGGAGCCGGGCAAACCCAACATTTGACCAGAGACATGATTCGGAGCTGATGCATATAAGGCCTAACTCGAGACGCCGAACACTCCCTGAGGTGTTCGGTCTTTATGATACCGGGCAGAACAATGCCCTAAGCCCCTAGTGTCCAGGTGCAGGCAGGAACTTCTGACGCGGCCGATGCCAAAACGCCAGCCTCCTCCTCGGCTATGGTGGGAAACCGGGGGATGTGTATCAACAAGAGATAGTAAGAAAGGTTTTAGCAGGGTCTTAATCTGAAAAGAATCCTTGCAACGGGTCCCTGCTGCACGTCTGCGCTTGTGTCTCCCTTGTGATGTATCCTGGACGGGTGTAGCACGTGCTTCATCTGTAAAAGAGAAGGACTTAGTTTCCAAGAAATATCGTGCAGAAGTTGTATTAAAATAGAATAAAATGAAGAAAGTTGAGGTTTATTGGCTCTCATCATTTATACACACGACCCCATATAAAGGGGGTATGCGGCTGGGAAGGCCCTTGTTTAGTTACGCCGGACTCGCCTAACCATTTCCGAGGTCTGAATAACCTATTTTTAGGGGCTTTGACCTGCAAGGTCTGATTAGTGTGTGGCTGTCGAAGCAGTCTCACGTTCTCCGTGGTCGAGGAACACTCGGAGTTACTTTTTAATGAAATTATGCCACGTTGACCGGGCATGCTTAAGCGTAAAAAACGCGTAATGTGGTATTGCATTAGGGCTAGCGAAAGCTGCGCGCCCCAGTAGTGCTTAAGGGCTACTGTCTGAATGGGGCGATGGAGAGTGAGCTTTTCGTGACGGAGGTTGTCGGATGAACCGAACACAACCTCTAGTGGTACATAGCCTGTATAATTGGCTTAAAGGCCTGGCGTCACTCCTTTGAAGGAAGTGCTGCTATGGCGAATTTTGGTAGGGTCTATCCCCATTCTGCGGGCGGTGTCCTGGTATTGCAGGTGCCGCGCTGTCTTTTCGTGTTATCACATGAAGTGAGTTCACTGTTTTGACTTCTAGTGGGAAAGTCTTCTGTTTTCCGGAGTGCTGCTTTTGGGTTTCGTCACTTTCGCTTGGTGTGTCGAGCCCCTTGTGTTCGGCATGAAGTCGGCCGGACTGTTTGAAGACCCAACAATCTCTGTGGGTATGGTTTGCAGGCTTCCCGGAGGTACCATGTATTTGACATAGTCTATCCAAAATCTTGTTTAGGTTGGATAGCTCGTCACTGTTGTCCTTGAGGGGAAGTGTTTTGTTGTTCGGCCGAGAGCCTTTGAATCCGGCGTTGACCGCCGTACTATTCGGGCCATTTTCCTTATTCTGGCGCTGATCTTTTCTGCGTCGTGATTTCCCATTTCCATCCCTGACTTCGGATGTACTTGGGTCGCTGGTGCTGCATCTAGCCAGCCAGCTGTCTTCCCCCGCGCAAAAGCGGGTCATGAGGCTTGTTAGTGCGGCCATTGTTCTTGGTTTTTCCTGGCCGAGGTGTCTGGAAAGCCATTCGTCTCGGACGTTGTGTTTAAAGGCTGCTAAGGCTTCGGCGTCCGGACAGTCGACTATTTGGTTCTTTTTAGTGAGGAACCTATTCCAGAATTTGCGTGCTGAATCTTCGGGCTGTTGAGTTATGTGACTTAAATCGTCTGCATCCGGAGGGCGGACATAGGTCCCCTGAAAGTTTGCTCGAAACGCATCCTCAAGCTCTTCCCAACTTCCAATGGTATTTTCTGGGAGGCTTTTAAGCCAATGCCGAGCTGGCCCTTTGAGCTTGAGGGGTAGGTATTTTATGGCATGGAGATCGTCTCCTCTGGCCATATGTATGTGTAGGATGTAATCCTCAATCCAGACTCCGGGGTCTGTTGTTCCGTCATATGCCTCTATGTTTACGGGTTTGAATCCCGCTGGAAATCCATGATCCAGTACCTCGTCGGTGAAACATATTGGGTGTGCGGCGCCCCTGTATTTGGGTGTGCCGTTGTCTTCAAATGCTCGGCGGGTTATGCTGCTTCCTGGAATCTTCTTTTGTGGCCCATAAATAGATCTGACTGGGTCGTCCTTTTTCCAAGGATCTTTATGTTGATCGTGTGCCGGTTTGTGTGCGGCGCCCCTTGTTGCTCTTGGCCTGTCATCTGGTCGTCTATCCGGCCAGGCGGCTTCTTTCTTTTTTGACTGCGGGGGCTCTAAGGCCTCCTCGTCAAATTCGGGCAACAGCTTGCGCTTCGGGTAGCTCTTTGTCTGGTGACTAGCGCCATGTTTATCTGCGCTGTTGAGTACTTTGCTCCATCTCATTCTGAGTGCGTCCTCCGCTGTTTTGAGCTTCCGCTTTTGCTTCTTCAAACTTCTTGTACTGGCGACGAGCCTTTTATGAAGATTCTTATGCTCTGGTGATGTGAGATCGTCTTCGCCGGGGATGGGTTGCTTGTCCAGTTCATGTCCGGCTGGCTGCTTGGTGACATGTGCGTCGTTCACTGCTTCGCCCTGCTCTAGGGCCGGGTCCGTATGGGTGTCATTTTTATCGAGGCCGGTCTTCGGGCGGCGCTTGCGTCGCCGTTTTGGTTGTTTGTTGGGGGAGTTGTCCTTTGCCACGTCCCGTTTGTCCTTATTATTTCCTTTTGGTGTATCCACCATGTATACATCGTGAGTTGGGGTGGCTTTCCCGTGACCGGTAGGCGCTGATTCTTGGTCGTCTCCGGCATCGTCGTCCATACCGTCGATGTCTTTGGAGTCATAGTTTAGCATGTCGGTTAGATCGTCGACAGTGGCTACTAACTGGGTGGTGGGTGGGCTTTGAATTTCTTCGTCGTCCGCATCCCAACTGTCCTGGCCGCAGTCCGGCCAGGGCTCTCCTAATAATGAGAGACACTTTAGCGCACTCAAGATGCCGCCGAAAGGTGAGTGTTGAAAGATGTCCCCTGAGGTGAACTCCATGATCGGCGCCCAATCAGATTCAATCGGAGGGGGCGCGGGAGGTTCGGAGTCCGGCGAGGAGTCCGGCACCTCGGATTCACGAGCTTTATGAGGGACAAGGTCCGTGTTCAGCTCTATCGCCGTAGAGGTTGCAGCCCCCGAGGCGGTGTCTAGCCATCCGTCCTCGATCTGCGCAGCCGGCTCCGAATTGAAGATCAGAGCGGGTTTGAGTGCGGCCTCCAGGGTACTGTCCGGCTGCAGAGCTAAATCATGCTCGCCGTGACATTGCGGCATGCTCGGCTGTGGCTCGAATCCATCGAGGATCAAGTCCCCGCGAATGTCAGCCGTGAAGTTCAAACTTCCAAATCTGACCTGACGGCCAGGGGCGTAGCTTTCGATCTTCTCCAGATGGCCAAGCGAATTAGCCCACAGTGCAAAGCCGCCGAATACGAAGATCTGTCCAGGGAGAAAGGTCTCACCCTGGACTGCGTCGTTGATGATGGTCGAAGAAGCCATCGAGCCTATCGGTGACGGCACAGAGGAACTCTCAATGAAAGCACCAATGTCGGTGTCAAAACCGGCGGATCTCGGGTAGGGGGTCCCGAACTATGCGTCTAGGCGGATGGTAACAGGAGACAAGGGACACGATGTTTTACCCAGGTTCGGGCCCTCTTGATGGAGGTAAAACCCTACGTCCTGCTTGATTAATATTGATGATGTGTGTTACAAGAGTAGATCTACCACGAGATCAAGGAGGCTAAACCCTAGAAGCTAGCCTATGGTATGATTGTTGTTCGTCCTACGGACTAAAGCCATCCGGTTTATATAGACACTGGAGAGGGCTAGGGTTACACAGAGTCGATTACAATGGTAGGAGATCTACATATTCGTATCGCCAAGCTTGACTTCCACGCCAAGGAAAGTCCCATCCGGACACGGGACAAAGTGTTCCATCTTGTATCTTCATAGTCTTGGATTCCAGCCGATCATGATAGTTCGGCTATCCGGACACCCCCTAGTCCGGAACTCCCTCAACGCCCCCTGGTGCCCGGGCTTTGAGGCCCCGGGTGCCTGGCTGAAGCCGCCCAGCCCCCTGCACCGACCCCGGGTGCCCGGGCCTGAGTCCCCCGGGTGCCCGCACCACTCTGAGGCATGCGTGCCTTTTGGGCTTTTTGCCCTTGTATCCCCCCTCCTCTCTTATTTCGTCCCTAAACTATATAAGGGCATCTCCTAGCTCATTTTGAGGATAGCAAAGTATTTGATAGACATTTGTGAGCTTTGCTCCATGGATCCACTCCACTAGGAGATCAAGACATCCTCTTGGAGTGACCAAACATCAAGACCTCCTCCTTGGGGAAGGATCCCCATCATAGGATCATCAAGCCCTCATCTCCTTCATAGGATTTGGGATGAACTCTACCATGTATCTTATTTCCCTTTGATTGTTCATGTACCTTGTGGATCTTGTGTGTTTGTTAGTCTAGTGGATGTGTGATTTGGACTTGTTCTTGAGTGTTCCTCTTGTTTTCCCTCTTGTGTTCATCTTGTTCTTGGCGATTCCCCCTCCAATTCGTGAAAGATCTTCACTTAGGGTTCCACCCTACAACATCTTGGTATCATGAGCCATGATTTCTCACGAAATTGGAGCCCCCCTTCTTGTCCTCTAGCCAAATTTTGTTGTGTTCTTCCCAATTTCGAAAATTCCCCACCAAAAATAGCCCCAAAACTTTTTGTGATTTGTTGGTTTGTTGAGATTTTGTTGGATTTGATCCATGGATTTGCTTGCTTTCAAGTGGATCTAGCATTCCTCCATCCATCTCCACCTTTCCCTCCACAAAATCCACCAATTTCTTCCATTTTGCCACGAATTTCCGCCCAAACCCGACACCCCCAGGCACCCGGACCTCAAACCCCGGGCACCCGGACCCCCGTGCACCCCCCCGCTGACCACCCCGGGTGCCCGCACCCCAAACCCCGGGTGCCCGCACCCCCGGACTGTTTGCCCATGCCGACCCCGGGCACCCGCACCCCCCAGAATCAGCCGCGTGCACTTTACCGTTTCGGCCATAACTTTCACTCCCGAAGTCCGATTTTGACGTTCTTTAGCTCGTTGAGTAGCTATTGACATCCCCCATCCATATAGATAGGTTTCAACACCATTTGACTCCATAAAAAAATTGACATTTTGGCATCTTTGCCTAGGCCATCCACCATATCATCCGCAAAACCACCATAGCTTTCTGCAACCTAACCCATTTTGCTCCATATAGGATTTGTGGTTGCTTGAGTGGTGACTTGAGTCTCCTAAGGTGTTTCGGCATTCCAACCTAAGGGATGGTTGCTTCGTCATCAACGACCACCACCACTTCCGCATTGCTAACTCCGGAACCACCAACGCTTTCCGCTACCACCATTTGACATTTTCCTTGAGATTTTGAGTTTGTGGTTTTTTACCGTTTCCTAAGGTGTTTCGGCTACTTAGGGACGGGTCTACATCATCTTGGTATCTACATCAAGAACACCGCCACGAGGTCATCATCGACATCGACCACTTCACCATTTTGACACCCTAACCGTAAGCAAGAACGATACCCTATATATCACCTTGGTATCGTGGTATCCCTTCATTGTACATTCTTGCCATTACATTGTTAACCCTTTAGACCATTTTGCGTCACTTGCCTATCGAGACTAGCCATTGAGAATTGCCGACAACGTTACTTGTGCACATTAGTGATCCATACATACCATATCATATTGGTGTCATCTTGGCATCATCATATCATCCCTTGTGTCACAAGATCGTTCCCGCATATACACAATTGCTATCTTGGTTTGTGCATTTTGCATAAGTGGCCATATCAAAAAAAGAGGAAAAAAAGGAATAAGCTTTTAAGAAAAAGGAAAAGAGAGCAAAGAGCTTGTAAGCAAGAGCCATAGCATCATACCATATTGCACATAAGATTGTCATATCCGATCATCTTGGATCATCTTGAGAAGAGCATCGGGAACATCATACACATAGCATACTTGGGATCGAAAGCTCATATATTTGCATCTTCTAGGTTGTGCACAAGTGTCGTATCTGCCTATTGAGCAATCGTGCTAGCGTCTCTCTTGAGTTGTGCAACACGAGCGTTTTCCGTGGATTCCACATTTTGTGCTCATTCCTTGGTTGCACGACCCCATTTATCTATCCGTGTGTGTATTTCCGTGTGCCACATATTGCTATTGGTCTACTTGTTCCACTTGAGAATTTGTGAATCTTTTCCAACATTACTGACTCTTGCTAACATTTTGCATCAAATTTTTGTGCCACTATCCTCACTAAGATCCACCATAAGCTTTACTTGATAGGTGTGAGTGAACAAGTCCGGTACCAATTCCACTATTCTTTCATCTCACATTGAGTGAAACAGGATACATCCTCAACTTTGGGAAAAGGTAACTTGGTATTGTTTATCTCATTTCCTACTCACCTCTACTCGAGTCTTATGATGGATAGGCAAGGCATTTCATCTCCGGTCTTCCACGACAACGACGACATGAACAACTACATCACCAAAATGCCCATCTTCGGACTACAATGAGCAACGGGAGGCATTGAGCGACTCACCGCCGACATTCATCAACTTGAAGCACGAACAAGAGACTACCTAGACACCAAGTTGGTCAAACAAAGGGATCAAGTACGCGACATGTTGGCCAACTACAAGTCTTCTTCCCCTTCGTCATCTTCAAGGCGGCGATGCTCAAGTGGGCAATCTTCGGAACATCATTGAGCTCAAGCACTACAATACCATCAAGATGAAGATGCTCGTGATGCGTACACCTACAAATCCCAAAAAGCTATACATCAAGCTACGGCCAAACTTCATGAGCATAAGAGAAGATCGCGAGACAAGCACCACCGAGACGGAGCTACGACTACTACCACCACTTCGTCATCTTCGCCAAGTGTTCTCAAGGCCATCCACGGCGACGATGACGAGATGATCGAGCATGGGATTTTCCCTTCGGTCATGGAGGAGAGCAATGATGTGCCATCTTCGGCCTTCATCCATGGCGACGACGACAAGATGGTTGAGCATGGGATTTTCCCTTCGACCACGGCAACGTATGATGACTTGAGTGAGTTGTGCCACCATATTTAGAATGAGAGTGACTTCACCACTAGCCCCATATATGATGAGTTGCCACAATTTCCATTTGAGGAGAGCCACCAACACCACCACTTGAGTGATTTGAGTGACTCCACCATATGTGACATTGAGTGCACCTACCTTGAGGGAGTGAGTGAGCCACCACCACATAGAGAGAGTGAGGTAGTTGATAGGGCATGTGAGGCCATTTCGATTTCTAACATCTTAACCTTTACCTCTATTGTGTCTTATCATTTGGTGCTAGGTCCCATATATTATGATACGCCGATCCGCGACGACTTCATCCTTCCTATGGACGAGACGATGGCCATGGTGGACTATGATACACCCCCCACATGGTTCCATCACGATGATTACGTTGACCACGCTTTGGTCCTTCACACCTCACCTACACCACTTGAGTGGAACGAGAAAGGTAACATAGGTGAAGGTGATGATCTTGTCCCACTAGTGGACGTTCTTGACACTGATTGTTTGCATGATGTTGCTCCACCTATTACCATGCTTCATGCTAGTATGATTTCTCCATGCGATGATTTACCCATTTATGATGAGTTTGATGATTGCCATGAGGAGTCTATTGGTTGTGATGCCATGTTACATAGGATTTCTTGTGATAATTCTCTTGGTCACATCATGTTTGACAATCCGCTTGACTTGTCATATGCTATGCATGAGATCAACAATATGTCATATTTGCAATCTCATCGTACTGACTATGCATATACCATCAACATAAACCCAATTTGCACATATGGCACAGATGACAAGCCCATGGTTATTGGCATTTGTTTTTCTTGTGATGATATTGATATGCTCCCTTTGCATCATTTATCTCATTTGCCATGCCATGACCACCTAGCTTCGGATATGCATTGTTTTGGATGTTCTCCATTTTCTCCATATGATGTTTTCGCTATTGCTCATGAGGAGACTCCCATAGTTTCCTCATCCATATTAGGACATTTTTATTCATCCTATCCATTGCATGATCTCAATAATTGTGTGCACAATATGCTTCCCATGAATAAACATGCTATTGATGTGCCATATACTTCTATGCTAAATTTGCATCCCCATCGTGTCATACAAAATAACTATTCTTTCATGATGGATGACATGTTCTTATACCATGCATCAAATTTCTTCGAGCGATGCTTATCTTGTGCTAACTCACATGTGGACATACACATCATGATGGATGATGTGTACATTTACCACGTGCACAATTTCTTTGGTTTGTGTCTCTTTTGTGTAGGTACCCATGAATACTTGTCAACCTCGCAATCCCATGAGTTGATAAAATGAGCTCTCGAGAGCAACGATGACTTGGGATTCCATGGAGTGTCTTACCCACCGCTCTCTTCGCGCAAGGACTTTGCGCATTTCTTCTACATGGCTCTCACTTGGTTATGGGTTATTTACCACTTCTCACTTTATGCCCATATTGCCATGTTCACTTTGCATGATATGCTCATTCCTATGCCTTTGCCATGCATTTGTGACCCATGCTTTGCATTACACATGATGATTGACTCTACTACTTGTATGTGTATTTGCAAGCTTGGTGGAGATGTTGCTTGTTCTTGCCTTGTTTCCTTTGTGATCCATTCCTATGATGATATCTTGCTTTGCAATCGTGCTTGTGATATGCCTTGTGCATTGCCCATGCCTACTACTTGTACACATGACATGATTGTCATGATTTCCTATAGTTTGTTGCATCTTCGCTCCACTAGTTTGCTTCATTTGATGGCCTCACACACGATGAACAATTGCTCTTTCCATTTTGTTGAGTGCCACACTTTCTTCACCACACCGTATGCACATTATGCTTGGATTGTCTTGCACTTGCCCCATGTGTTTAGACATTTCATTTCTTTGGGTGTTGTGAATGACTCTTATGCCTACCATAGACCGTTCATTGAGAGTCTTATGCATGTTTGCTATGATCTTGAGGTTGATGCTTGCTATCTTGTCACACATATTGGCATCGCTACCTCTTATTTGCATGCTTGTTTCCATGATGTCTTTGCTTGTGCTCAATTTATATGTTTAAATGCAATGAAACACTTCTTTGTCAAACCTTATGCTATGCTTGATGACAACACTTGTTGGGTGTATCACCTCTTGAATGCTTGGTTTTGCTTTAATGCCAACCACATTTGTCTTTCCATGTGCTTGTTATCTTTGCTCCTTTTGAAGGAATTACAAGACGGTGCGACATTGGAGAGTGACCATTTCGAGCTTCCACATGACAAGTGCTTGGTGGTCGTCCACTTCTACACTACGACGCCATCTCCTTCCCATGGTGATGAAGATCACGATCCATGGACAGATCTCTCCCAAGAGGGGGGAGATGATGCGGAGCATCCCTCGACCATCACCATGGATGCCACACCACCACCGCAAGGACGGAGAGGACCGTGGACAAGAGCTCACGCACACGCCATCAAGAACGAGGTGAACTCTTTCCTCTTCGAGTTTCATTCGGATTCACACAAGAGTCGGGTTCTACCTCAAATGGAAACTCTATGTGCTCATAGGTACCAAGGAGAAGATCGTGAAGAGGCAAGGACGGAGACACAAGCAGCTATGGAGGAGGAGAAGGAAGAAGGACGTGTGAGGCGCGAAGCAAGAGAGGTCTCGGACCTCCCCGGGGGGCCGGCCCCCAAGGGCTCGGGTGCCCGGCCACCCCTGCCGCTGGCTGGCCTGGCCTCTGGCCACCCCGGGTGCCCGGCCCCGCTACTGGGAGCAGCCCAGCCTGCCCGGGTGCCCGGGCCACCAACCCCGGGTGCCCGGCTCCTCCCCCGCGCCAGCCCAGCCCACTCCGGGTGCCCGGCCCCGCCGCCCTGGGTACCCGGGCCACCTCCCGCGCCGGGCCAGCACGCCCCCGTGTGCTCGAGCTTTGAGGTCCCGGGTGCCCGGCCGAAGCCGCCCAGCCCCCTGCACCGACCCCGGGTGCCCGGGCCTGAGTCCCCCAGGTGCCCCCACCACTTCGAGGCCTGCGTGCCTTTTGGGCTTTTTTCCCTTGTATCCCCCCTCCTCTCTTATTTCGTCCCTAAGCTATATAAGGGCATCTCCTAGCTCATTTTGAGGATAGCAAAGTATTTGATAGACATTTGTGAGCTTTGCTCCATGGATCCACTCCACTAGGAGATCAAGACCTCCTCTTGGAGTGACGAAACATCAAGACCTCCTCCTTGGGGAAGGATCCGCATCATAGGATCATCAAGCCCTCATCTCCTTCATAGGATTTGGGATGAACTCTACCATGTATCGTATTTCCCTTTGATTGTTCATGTACCTTGTGGATCTTGTGTGTTTGTTAGTCTAGTGGATGTGTGATTTGGACTTGTTCTTGAGTGTTCCTCTTGTTTTCCCTGTTCTGTTCATCTTGTTCTTGGGGATTCCCCCTCCAATTCGTGAAAGATCTTCACTTAGGGTTCCACCCTACAACAAAGCATCTTTTAGATTTTCTCCCTCTCTTTGTTTAAAGTTGAGGACCTCATTATCGGAGTGTTAACAATGATGGGAGGACTAGCCATGAGAGCAAATCAAGTGATCTAACACACGAGCACACAAGAAGCAAGCAAAAAGAGACGAACAGGAGAGGGGCAAAGAAAAGGCAAAAAATTTAGAAAATCATTTTAGAACTGGGGGAGAGGAAAACGAGAGACGAATGGCGAATAATGTAATGCAAGAGAGAAGAGTTTATGATGGGTACTTGGTTTGGCTTGACTTAACGTAGATCTCCTTGGCAATGGCGCCAGAAATTCTTCCTGCTACCTCTTGAGCTTGCATTGGTTTTTCTATTGAAGAGGAAAGGGTAATGCAGCAATGTAGAGTAAGTATTTCCCTCAGTTTCAGATCCAAGGTATCAATCTAGTAGGAGATAACGCAGAGTCACCGAATACCTGCACAAACAATCAACAACTTGCACCAAACGCGATAAAGGGGTTGTCAATCCCTTCATGGTTACTTGGAAAAGTGAGATCTGATAGAGATAGATAAATGGTGAAGTAAATATTTTTGGTATTTTTGGTTTATAGATTGGAAAGTAAAAGATTGCAAAATAGTAGATCGGAAAATAGTATGATGTAAAAGAGATTCAATATGATGGAAAAGAGACCCGGGGCCCATAGGTTTCACTAGTGGCTTCTCTCAACATAGCATGGTGGGTGAACAAATTACTACTGAGCAATTGATTGAAGAGCGCATAATATGATGATATCTAAGGCAATGATCATGAACATAGGCATCATGTCTGTGTCAAATAGACCGAAACGATTCTGCATCTACTACTATTACTCAACACATCGACCGCTATCTAGCAGGCATCTAGAGTATTAAGTTCATAAAGAACAGAGTAACACATTAAGTAAGATGACATAATGTAGAGGAATTAACTCAAGCAATATGATGAAAACCCCATGTATTTATCCTCGATGACAATAATACAATACATGCCTTGCTGCCCCTACTGTCATTGGGAAAGGACATCGCAAGATTGAACCCAAAGCTAAGCACTTCTCCCATTGCAAGATAAACCAATCTAGTAGGCCAAACTAAACCGTTAATTCGAAGAGACTTGCAAAGATATGAAATCATGCGTATAAGAATTCAGAGAAGAACCAAATAATGTTCATATATAATCTGATCATAAATCCACAATTCATCGGATCTCGGCAAACACACCGTAAAAGAATATTACGTCGAATAAATCTCCAAGAACATCGAGGAGAACATGGTATTGAGAATCAAAGAGAGAGAAGAAGCCATCTATATACTAGCCATGGACCCGTAGATCTATGGTAAACTACTCACGATTCATCGGAGAGGCAATGGTGTTGATGTAGAAGCCCTCCGTGAATGAATCACCCTCCGGCAGGACGCCGGAAAAGCCCCCTAGATGGGATCTCAAGGGTACAGAAGGTTGTGACGGTGGAAAAGTGGTTTCGTGGCTCCCCTGGATGTTTTCAGGGTATAAGAGTATATATAGGTGAAGGAGCTAGGTCAAGAGACCCACAAGGGTCCCATGAGGTAGGGAGTGCACCCTCCACCCTCGTGGCGGCCTTGTTGTGTCTCCGACTTCATCTCCAAGTCTTCTGGTTTCCTTCTGGTCCAAGAAAGATCATCGCCAAATTTTCATTCCATTTGGACTCCGGTTGGCATTCCTTTTCTGTCAAACTCTAAAATAGATAGAAAAATAGAAACTGGCACTAGGCTCTCAGTTAATAGGTTAGTCCCAAAAATAATATAAAATAGCATATTAATGCATATAAAACATCCAAAACAGATAATATAATGGCATGGAGCAATCAAAAATTATAGATACGTTGGAGACGTATCAAGCTCCCACTCACTTTTTTTTTGTAAATACAGGCTTCACCATAAGTCTGTATAAAATCATATGCTTTGATCACCTTATCAAAGTGTATATTCCAACTCCGAGATGCTTGCACCAGTCCATAGATGGATCATTGGAGTTTGCACACTTTGTTAGGACCTTTAGGATTGAAAAAACCTTCTGGTTGCATCATATACAACTCTTCTTTAATATCCATTAAGGAATACAGCTTTGATATCCATTTGCCATATTTCATAATCATAAAATGTGTCAGTTGCTAACATGATTTGGACAGACTTAAGCATCTCTACGGGTGAGAAAGTCTCATCGTAGTCAACTCCTTGAACTTTGTCGAAAACCTTTTGCGATAAGTCGAGCTTTGTAGATAGTGACATTACTATCAGCGTCAGTCTTCTTCTTGAAGATCCATTTATTCTCAATGTCTTGCCGATCATCAGGCAGTCCACCAAAGTCCACACTTTGTTCTCATATATGGATCCTATCTCAGATTTTATGGCCTCAAGCCATTTATCGAAATCGGGGCTCATCATAGCTTCTTCATAGTTCGTAGGTTCTCCATGGTCTAGTAACATGACTTACAGAACAGTATTACCATACCACTCTGGTGTCGATCGTATTCTGGTTGACCTACGAGGTTCGATAGTAACTTGATCTGAAGTTTCGTGATCATCATCATCATTAGCTTCCTCTCCGGTTTGTGTAGGCATCACGGGAATGGATTTCTTTGATGATCTACATTCCAAATTGAGAGAAGGTACACTTACCTCATCAAGTTCTACTTTCCCCCCACTCACTTCTTTTGAGAGAAACTCCTTCTATAGAAAGGTTCCATTCTTGGCAACAAAGATCTTGCCTTCGGATCTGTGGTAGAAGGTGTCATATGGTGTCATCTCAACAAATTTTGAAGATGCCCTATTTAATTTGAATGCAGCTATCTCTAATGCATAACCCCAAAACGATAGTGATAAATCAGTAAGAGACATCATAGATCACACCATATCTAATAAAGTATGGTTACGACATTTGGACACACCATTACGTTGTGGTGTTCCAGGTGGTGTGAGTTGTGAAACTATTCCACATTGTTTTAAAGGAAGGACAGACTCATAAATCATATATTCACCTCTGCGATCAGATCGTAGAAACTTTATTTTCTTGTTACGATGATTTTCCACTTCACTCTAAAATTCTTTGAACTTTTCAAATGTTTCAGACTTGTGTTTCATTAAGTAGATAATTTGCTCAAATCATCTGTGAAGGTCAGAAAATAACAACACCCGCCACAGCCTCAACACTCATCGGACCGCATACATCAGTATGTATTATTTCCAATAAATCATTGGCTTGCTCCATTGTTCCGGAGAACGGAGTTTTAGTCATCTTGCCCACGAGGCATGGTTCGCAAGTATCAAATGATTCATAATCAAGTGATTCCAAAAGTCCATCTGCATGGAATTTCTTCATGCGCTTTACACTAATATGACCTAAACGGCAGTGCCACAAATATGTTGCATTATCATTATCAGCTTTGCTCTTTTGGCAACAATATTATGAATATGTGTATCACTACGATCGAGATTCAATAAACCATTAACATTGGGTGTATGACCATAGAAGGTTTTATTCATGTAAACAGAATAACAATTATTCTCTGTCTTAAATGAATAACCGTATTGCAATAAACACGATCCTATCTTGTTCATGCTCAAGGCAAACACCAAATAACATTTATTTATGTTCAACACTAATCTCGAAAGTATCACTACTAGGAAAAAGCTTATACACAGACACTTATCAGTAGCTCTTGTTAAAGCGAAGCGCTACTGCTATGTAGCAGTACTGCGGGTCTGAACAGCATGCTACTACCACAAAGTTAGCAGTAGTCTGTCCCCCATAAAACGCGCTGCTACTATGACGACCAGAACTGATGCTGCTATACTTGGTATAGTAGCAGCGCACTTCTACAAACCGCACTACTGATAAAAAATAGTAGCAGCGCGTTTTAAGGTGATAGTGCTGCAACTAACAAAAGGAAAATAAAAGAAAAAAAGGAAAGGAAAAAGAAAAGGAAAGTTCAAGAAAAAGAAATAAATGAAAGCAATAGCAGCAGCGCGTTTTTATGAAAGCGATGTAGCTATTTTAGCTATAGCGCGTTTTCCCAACATGTGCTATAGCTATCTTATCTATAGCAGTAACGCGTTCCAGCAAAAAGCGCTATAGCTAAGTAGCTATAGCGCATGTTTTGTAAAAGCGCTACTACTAACTTTGACTTGTCACTTCGCGAGCGTACCTCCTTCCCCCAATTCCCCTTTCTTCTCGCCTAACCCCAACCTCTCCCTCCTCGCCGTCCTTGCTCCCTCATCGCCCTGGCTCTGTCGCTGCCAGAGCCGTCACCGGAGCCGCACGCCATCGCCGTCACCGGAGCCGCGCACCCGCGGAGTTACCCTCATCCGCTCCTCACAGCCCCTACTCCCTCGCCGCCCCTGCGCCATCGCTACCAGAGCTGCCGTCGCCGTCACTGGAGCCCCTACTCCCTCGTCGCTCTTGCCACCCTCGTCCGCTCCTCGCCGCCCCTGCTCCCTCGTTGTCCCTCCTCTCTATAAGCCCCACCCCTCCCTCTAGGTTAATTAACTTAGGTGAATTCAGTTCATTAGGTTAACTAAGTGAACTAAGTGAACTAGCTAGGTCAATTAAGGTAAACTAACTAGGTGAGGTAACTAAGTGAACTAGCTAGGTTAATTTTGTTTACTAACTAGGTTAATTAGATGTTTTTAGATGTTTGGCTAACTAATTTGGTTCACTAACTAGGTTAGGTAACTAAGTAGATGTTAATTAGGTTAGGGAAGTAGTGGTATTGTTAATTAGATGTTGTTAGTAAGGGAAGTAGGTTAGGTAACTAAGTAGATATTAATTAGGTTAGGTAACTAAGTATATGTTAATTTAGGTCAATTTGGTTCACTAACTAGGTTAGGTATCTGAGTAGATGTAAATTAGGTTAGGGCAGTAGTGGTACTATTAGATGTTAATTAGATGTTTTTTAGTTAGGGAAGTAGGGTTTTAGTATGTTAATTAGGTGAAGTTAAATGAATGACCTAAATGAATGAAATTAGTAGTTTAAGTAGTTGTAGATGCTTAAGTAGCTAGCTAGGGTTCATCTAATTAGTTAGTACTTGTAGATGCTTAAGTACTAGGGCAGTAGGGTTTAACTAGATGTTAATTAGGGCAGTAGGGTTTAGTTTAGAGAAAAAAATCAGTATAAAAATATAAATTTCTAGACTGTGCTTCTCATGTTTATGCTAGGAGAGCTGTGTAGATTTTCTTCAAGTGTCAAACACTAGGAGATGCAAATTTGAATTGGTCATGTTATATGCAAATTCCTCAATAGTATTTGCTCATTTTTATCTACTGTTGTGCCCAAGTGGCCTTTTGTTGTTTCTAGGGAATGAAGCCGAGTGGCCTATGTTTTGCCGGAATGTTAATTCATTTCCATTCCAACAAATTTCACGTGCTCAATTTGTCCACTTTTTAGCAAAGGTCATGCCGAAATATTTTGTGAATTTTGGGATGACTTGTGCTACAAACTAGGACATACCGAGTGCCCGAGATTTGCCACACCGGGAAGGAATCAATGTTCCTGCAAAACATAGGCCTTTTTATGTCTTATTCATTTTATCAGATTTAGAATTAATTGACTAGATTTTATCAGAGGAAACATGGCTATCAACGCTGAAGGACAGGGTTCTGGTGATTGCGATGACGTCTACCTGGCGGCGGACAAAATTTTGAACCTTGCCGATGATCAACAGTTGTTATTGCTGGGCCCACCTGTCACATCCGAGACCAACATCAAGACCGGCACCAAGACTGGCAAAGTCGTAGAACCGAAACCGAAGAGGAGATGTCAATGCCCAAACCAGCTCCTCACTACTAGACTAGTGGTCACGGAGGTGGACGACGGCAATTTTGAGCCAAAACTGCTTGTGGAAGCGCGCTCCTACTACGGCAATCAAATAGGCTGCATCGTACGGACGTGCGCCACCATCAATGATGATGCAGTAAAGAAGATACCAAATATAAAGTACTCCCTCCTAAACCTGCTGCACTATATATTCTAGTTCCCTGGCCGGAATGAAATCCAATGTACTGAGCCAGAGAAAGACCTGTCAATGAAGAAGATAAACAAACATGCCATGACCAAGTTTAGAGATGCATTGGCCGCCTGGAAAGTAAGGGTGTAACATCGAATCATCAACAAAAAGGAACCCTACTCCGAGATTGTAAAGGATAATCTGACAATCAAGGAAGAGCAGTTTTAAATATTCAAGGCGGCTTGAGACGCCGAATATGCCAAAGAAAAGTTGAAGTACATGTAGGGGCTTCAACAGAGGAACATGGGGTGCCACCACCTCGGAAGCCGTGGTTACGCGGGGAAGAGGTCCATATGGGCCAAGGAGGACGCGGAACACAAACGTCTCGGTATCCCAGACCCCTTGGCGGAGTTCACCGTACCGCGGGAGCATAACATCCTCGGGGCTCGGTACCATTGGGACTCAGTCAAAAAGGTTTTCAAAATAGACCCGGTGTCGAAGGAGTTCATGAGACTGCTAGTAATTTTAGTTTCTGATCAATTCAACTGCATATTTAGTCATATTTGTAAATGGTCCTTGTTCCTTTTGTAGAGAGAGTAGCACAGGATTGCGGCCGAAAGCGACTCGCCATCTCAGGCATTGGCGAGGCCCATGTGGGACACCCCATTCAACCAGGCATTGGCGAGGCCCAAGTGGGACACCCCATTCAACCAGGCATTGAACATATTGAAATGACTCCCGGTGGACACTCGACCGTGGTATGGATGCGTGCGCGATGTCGGAGACAGCGCCACGTGCTAGAAGTACTACGGTGAGACCACGGAGGAGAGAAAGGAAAGACGGAGGTTAACTGAAGAAAACATCGACAAGAAGGTTGAGATTGCGATTGAGAAGAAATCGGCTAAGACAGTCGCAACAGCGGTAACTACCGCAAAACAGGCAGTAGCTGCCTTGGTTCTGGCTGTCGTTAGTTGGAGCAGGCAAAATCCAAATAAAAATGCAGCGGCCTTTCCCCTTTGACGACTTCTTTGGGAGAACCTCGACTAGTGTTGCACCAGCACCTACTCCTGCATTAGCACCTGCTCCTGCACCGGCTCTTGCACCTGCTCCTACACTAGCTCTCGCACCTGCTCATAGCAGCTCGTCCTCCGTCTCGGACGTGCTCGGCGGTGCTTCATCTTTGGCTGAGCTCGACACCCTCACGGTAGTTGTCACACCGGACCTCTTCAATAAATGTATAATCTCTCGTTTCCGTTGCCTTTCGGATGTCTCATGTCGCAGACATGTCTTTGTAGGCTGACGCCCCGTGCACCATATTGGACAACATCAATAGCCAGAAGTCGAACGTGGGGAAGGCGATGGTAATGAAGTCGAAGGAACAATTGTTCCATAGACGGGCAATCTCCCGTCACGTCTTCAAGGTTTCCGTAGCCAGTGTCAAACCGAGCCACAAGAATTTGGCTCCTCCGATACTAGGGGGAGATGACGACGAGACCCCGCGGTGACTTGGCGATTGCGAGACATGGGTCCCATTGTGGCCAATGAGTCTGCGTCGTCTGGAGGCGGCCGGGAGCACACCCACGACCACGCAGCCTCCGCAAGGTATGAACATTAGCACCCCACCTACCCAATTAGCGTCGCCTATCATGCTGGGTGATAGCGGACGGGGTGAGGAAGAGGCTCCATTAGTCACTGATGACGTCACCATAGATGAGGATGAGGATGACAATGACACTCAACAGTATCTCAGTACTGGCACCTATGATGATGGAGCATTGATGGCTCAGCAGTATGAGTACTCAGGGTTTGAGAGTCATGGGTCGGTGACGGAATTGCCGCCTCCGGAGGCAAAACATATTATAGACGACCTTCCACCAAAGAAGCATCAAAAGAGAGTGAGGAAAGGCCACAATAAAGCTATTGTTATGATCCAACCGCCTCCACAACCTCACGTTCAAGACCGTATACATGTCTGTGGTGCAGCGAAATACCATATCCCCGGTGAACCAATCCTACCTAAGGCATCGGTAGAGGCCATACACGGCGATCTAAGAAGACTTCATGACGATGTGATGTGGAGAGAGAAAAGCCTAATCACCTCTCTACATGGTTAACGTGCCGCGACAAAGGTCGTACGTCGACACATTCCCCACAGAGGAGTTTTTCCTTCGATTTGATTACATCTTCGACATGTTTCACTAGAAGAAGCTAGATTTACGTTTGTCCACCTTTATGCCTTGTACATGAACTACATCATCGGGATTGAGCAGGTACCTTATATCTGTGTCGCTGACCCGTACTTCATGCACGAGGGCTTCTTGGCAGTCTACGCAGAGCATCGTCAATACGCGAGGGACTACATCGTCCATTTCATGGTCGCCAATAAGGACAAGGAGATGATTCATTTGCACGATGGAGGCTAATTAATTTGAGGTGTACTTATTTTGCACAGCCATGGGTGCGCCGTCCTCATCATCCGTTATCCCTGATACTCCCACGATCTTTACTTAAACTCATCAAAGAACAGGAACAAAAAGGATTACACCCACATCAAGTTTGTTCCCGAAAGTGCTATCTTTTTCTACGGCGTACGGGGTGGAGAGATCAAGACCAAGAAGAAGAGGAATGGCAGGCTCGCCTACAGCCATAAGACCGACTTCTGCTGCATCCACCAACTGAGTGATACTCTTAGTGATGGATTCTATGTCCTACACCACATGCTGGAGTACAGATGGGATCAGCAGAACCTTCGCATGTCACCTACATCTAGGGATGCCCATATTCTGCAATGGGCAAAGAACGTAGGAGATATCAAGGATCATCGACTTCAAGCTGGGTTCTATCACATCAAGCGTGAACTTGCCCAGATCATCGTGAAGTAGGCCCTCAAAAAACAGGGATGTTCTATGTGGAAGGGCAAAAGTCACGGGAAGACACCCGAGCACGCGTAGTCGCTCAGTGTCTCGACCTGAAGCCTTTCACTAAGCTCGGGGACTATCTCCCTGACTTGGATGGATGGCACGACATGTTTGAGTGATTGTTGATATATGACAATGTGTCCGTTTAGTCCATTTCTATCTGACCAAAATATGAGTTATGCACGGTGAAACTTTATTTGTGATGTAATTATACCGTCCTCCTCGACTAGCGAAGATCACTCTAGTTAGGGAATTTTGGGTTCAATGAACTTTGTTATTTATGCTTATGATATGTTGCTTCTATTTTTTCCAAGTCTGTCTCTTTCTGTTGCTCAACTATATATGTTGCATATCATCGACTCATGTGACAAGGAAGGTGCATAGATCATCGATGGCGAAGAAGTGCTACGCCAGGAGTATACGACGAGTGGCTGGAGTGTCAGGCCCAGGTGTATCGGTTTCCGAGCGACATCCAGTAGTTAGTTTAGGTTCACGCTAGTGTGAGAGAGGGACACGAACTCATGTACTGCATAGTTCCGCTCTCACTCATAGTGATAGCTCTTCTCGCGTATATAATTGTTTAGATGGATGAAGATGTAGTTGCAAGTAATCAAGACTTGTATTGCTATTTTCGAGATGATGATGAGAGACCACTTTGTGTTGGATGATGATTATGATGATGACATGATTTGATGTTATGATTACATTTGTATGTGTATGATATGCTAAAGATTATTGTATAAAGCCTGTTCAATACAAAACAAATACGCAGAAAAAAAATCAAAAACTAATAAAACTAATAGTAGCGAGGGGAGTAAAGTTAGCAGCAGCGCGCTCTTACTAGTAGTGTGCCCTAGATAAAAGCGCTGCAAATATTAGAAGTAGCCCGTTGCCCTAAATCTCGCTGTTGTTAGCCATGTATAGTAGTAGCATGTGTCAACACGCACTAATGATACATGTTAGTTGTAGCACCGTATCTGTAGCGCGGGGCGCCGCGCTACTGATACACCTAATACGTGTGCTACTGCTAGGATTTTACCTTGTAGTATATAGGGAGTGTGCGATGTTGATCATATCAATCTTGGAACCACTTCCAACACACATCGTCACTTCACCCTAAACTAGTCTCCATTTATTCTGTAACTCTTGTTTCGAGTTACTAATCTTAGAAACCAAACATGCATCAAATACCCAGGGGCTACTACAAGCACTAGGAAGGTACACATCAATAACATGTATATCAGATATACCTTTGTTCACTTTGCCATCCTTCTTATCCACCAAATATTTGGGGTAGTTCCACTTCCAGTGACCATTTCCTTTGTAGTAGAAACACTCAGTTTTAGGCTTAGGTCCAGCTTTGGTCTTCTTCACGGGAGTGACAACTTGCTTGCCATTCTTCTTGAAGTTCCCTTTCTTTCCCTTGCCCTTTTTCTTCAAACCGGTGGTCTTGTTAGCCATCAACATTTGATGCTTTTTCTTGATTTCTACCTTTGCCGATTTCAACATCGTGAAAAGCTCGACAATGTTTTCGTCATCCCTTCCATATTATAGTTCATCACGAAGTTCTAGTAGCTTCGTGATAGTGACTAGAGAACTCTGTCAATCACTATCTTATCTGGAAGATTAACTCCCACTTGATTCAAGCGATTGTAGTGCCCAGACATTCTAAGCACATGCTTACTAGCTGAGCTATTCTCCTCCATCTTCTAGGCAAAGTACTTGCCAGAGGTCTCATACAGCTCGACACAGGCATGAGTCTGAAAAACCAATTTTCATCTCTTGGAACATCTCATATGCTCTGTGGCATTCAAAACATCTTTGAAGCCCCGATTATAAGCCGTAAAGCATGGCACACTAAACTATCAAGTAGTCATCATATCGAGCTTACCAAACGTTCATAATGTTTGCATCTGGTCATGCAATAGGTCTGTCACCTAGCGGTGCATTAAGGACGTAATTCTTCTGTGCAACAATGAGGATAATCCTAAGATCATGGACCCAGTCCGCATCATTGCTACTATCATCTTTGAACTTAGTTTTCTCTAGGAACATATCAAAAACGTAGGGGAGCTACAACACGAGCTATTGATCTACAACATAATTTGCAAATACTATAAGGACTAAGTTCATGATAAATTAAAGTTCAATTAATCAAATTACTTAAGAACTCCCACTTAGATAGACATCCCTCAAGTCATCTAAACTACACGTGATCCAAATCAACTAAACCATGTCCGATCATCACGTGAGATGGAGTAGTCATCAATGGTGAACACCTCTATGTTGATCATATCTACTATATGATTAACGTTCGACCTTTCGGTCTCTAGTGTTTCGAGGCCATGTCTGTACATGCTAGGCTCGTCAAGTTTAACCCGAGTATTCCGCATGTGCAAAACTGGCTTGTACCCATTGTATGTGAACATAGAGCCTATCACACCCGATCAACACGTGGTGTATCACCACAAGGAACTTTCGCAACGGTGCATACTCGGGGAGAACACTTAAACCTTGAAATTAGTTAAGGGGTCATCTTATAATGCTACCATCGTACTAAGCAAAATAAGATGCATAAAGATAAACATCACATACAATCAAAATATGTGACATGATATGGCCATCATCATCTTGTGCTTTTGATCTTCATCTCCAGAGCAACGCCATTATCTCCATTGTCACCGGCTTGACTCCTTGATCTCCATTGTAGCGTCGTGGTCGTCTCGCCAACTATTGGTTCTACAAATATCGCTACGTCTTAGTGATAAAGTAAAGCAATTACATGGCGTTTGCATTTCATAAAATAAAGCAACAACCATAAGGCTCCTGCCACTTCCCTATAACTTTTACAAAACATGATCATCTCATACAATAACGTACATCACATCATGTCTTGACCATATCACATCACAACATGCCCTGCAAAAACAAGTTAGACGTCCTCTACTTTGTTGTTGCAAGTTTTACGTGGCTGCTACGGGCTTCTAGCAAGAACCGTTCTTACCTACAGCACAAAAACCACAATGGTGATTTATCAAGTTTGTTGTTTTAACCTTCAACAAGGACCGGCGGTAGTCAAATTCAATTCAACTAAAGTAGGAGAAACAGACACCCGCCAG
Organism: Triticum dicoccoides; assembly: GCF_002162155.2. Classification (NCBI taxonomy): domain Eukaryota; kingdom Viridiplantae; phylum Streptophyta; class Magnoliopsida; order Poales; family Poaceae; genus Triticum; species Triticum dicoccoides. Next base: position 154,122,307 of record NC_041387.1, on the reverse strand, counting down.
CCACCTTTATGCAAAACTAGTTGCATGTCTGTTGGTGGAACTGGCCTCATGAACATGGTCATGTAAGGTTGGTCCAGGACGCTTCATCCAACAATATCGCTGAATCAAAATAAGACTTTGCTGGTAAGCAGTATGACGATTACTTCCCACAACTCTTTGTGTTCTACTCGTGCATATCATCTACACATAGACCTGGCTCGGATGCCACTGTTGGGAAACGTAGCATGCAATTTCAAAAAATTCCTACACTCACGCAATATCTATCTAGGAGATGTATACCAACGAGAGGGGCAGAGTGTTTCCACATACCCTCGTAGACCAAAAGCGGAAGCGTTTGACAACGCGGTTGATGTAGTTGAACTTCTTCTTGTTCCGACCGATCAAGTACCGAATGTACGGCACCTCCAAGTTCTGCACACGCTCAGCTCGATGACGTCCCTCAGACTCTTGATCTCGCAGAGTGTCAAGGAATTAGAAGAGTTCCTTCAGCACGACGACATGGTGACGATGATGGTGAAGTTATCCGTGCAGGGCTTCGCCTAAGCACTACGTGAATATGACCAGAGGCGTAAACTGTGGAGGGGGGCACCGCACACGGCTAACAAACATTGGTGTGACTTCTAGGTGCCACCCCCTTTCATATATATATATATATATATATATATATATATATATATATATATATATATATATATAGGTGGGAGGGAGAGGGGGCAGCCAAGTGGGCGCTCAAGTAGGAGGAATCCTACTTGGGGCCCTAATCCTATTTGCCCCCCCCCCCTTACCATAATTCCCGGAGGGGGAAGGAAGGAGGAGGGAGGAGAGAAGGAAGGGGGGCCAAATCCCTCCCCTTCCTTTCTCCCTTATCCTCTTTCCTTCCTCCGTATTTCGGCCTATATGGGGTGCACCAACCCCTTAGGTGCTGGTCTATCCCCTTCTTGGCCCATTAGGCCCATGTAGTTGTCGGGCGATGCCCGGAACCCTTTTCGGTGACCCGATATGTACCTGGTACCCCCGGAACACTTCCGGTGTCCGAATATCATCATCCAATATATGAATCTTTAACTCTCGACCATTTCGAGCTCCTCATCATGCCCGTGGTCTCATCCGAGACACCAAACAACATTCGGTCACCAAATCACATAACTCATATAATACAAAATCGTGATCGAATGTTAAGCGTGCGGACCCTACGGGTTCGAGAACTATGTAGACATGACCGAGACACCTCTATGGTCAATAACCAACAGCGGAACCTGGATGCTCATATTGGTTCCCACATATTCTATGAAGATCTTTATCGGTCGAACCGTTATGACAACATACGTTATTCCCTTTGTCATCGGTATGTTACTTGCCTGAGATTTGATCGTCGTATCTTCATACCTAGTTCAATATCGTTACTAGCAAGTCTCTTTAATCGTTCCGTAATGCATCCTCTTGCAACTAAATCATTAGTCACTTTGCTTGCAAGGCTTCTTATGATGTGCATTACCGAGAGGGCCTAGAGATACCTCTCCGACACACGGAGTGACAAATCCTAATCTCGATCTATGCCAACCCAACAAACACCTTCGGAGATACCTGTAGAGCATCTTCATAATCACCCAGTTATGTTGTGACGTTTGATAGCACACAAGGCATTCCTCTGGTATCCGGGAGTTGCATAATCTCATAGTAGGAGGAATATGTATTTGACATGAAGAAAGCAATAGCAATAAAACTGAATGATCATAATGCTAAGCTAACGAATGGGTCTTGTCCATCACATCATTCTCCTAATGATGTGATCCCGTTCATCAAATGACAACACATGGTTAGGTAACTTAACCATCTTTGATTAACGAGCTAGTCTAGTAGAGGCTTACTAGGGACACAATATTGTGTCTATGTATTCACACATGTATCAAGTTTCCGGTTAATACAAATCTAGCATGAATAATAAATGGTACCTCTTGAGCTTGCATTGGTTTTCCCTTGAAGAGGAAAGTGTGAAACAGCAAAGTAGCGTAAGCATTTCCCTTAGTTTTGAGAACCAAGGTATCAATCCAGTAGGAGACGAAGCACAAGTCACCAAATACCTGCACAAACAATCAAGAACTTGCAACCAACGTGATAAAGGGGTTGTAAATCCCTTCACGGTCACACGCAAAAGTGGGATCTGATAGAGATAGATAAACGGTAAAGTAAATATTTTTGATATTTTTGGTTTATAGATTGGAAAGCAAAGATTGAAAAATAGTAGATCGGAAACTAGCAAGATGTAAACAAGATTCAATAATATGGAAAAGAGACCCGGGGGCCATAGGTTTCACTAGTGGCTTCTCTCGAGATAGCACAAATTACGGTGGGTGAACAAATTATTGCCGAGCAATTGATAGGAAAGCGCATAATTATGATGACATCTAAGGCAATGATCATGAACATAGGCATCACGTCCATGTCAACTAGACCGATTCCTGCCTGCATCTACTACTATTAATCCACACTCGATGTAGGATCGAAAGTATGTCTAGAGGGTGGTGGTTAGACTACTTGACCAAATAAAAACTTAACCTTTTCCCAATTTTAGTTCTTTGCAGATTTTAGCTACTTAGCACAAGTGAAGCAATCACAATACAATTCAAGCAAGCATGCAAAGAGTATATGAGCAGCGAAAAGTAAACATGCAATTTGCAAGAAAGTTAAGGGATGGGGTTGGAGTGTGCAAAAGCAATTGGAGACACGGATTTTTTTGCGTGGTTCCGATAGGTGGTGCTATCATACATCCACGTTGATGGAGACTTCAACCCACAAAGGGTAATGGTTGCGCGAGTCCACGGAGGGCTCCACCCACGAAGGATCCACAAAGAAGCAACCTTGCCTATTCCATCATGGCCATCGCCCACGAAGGACTTGCCTCACTAGGGTAGATCTTCACGAAGTAGGCAATCTCCTTGCCCTTACAAACTCCTTGGTTCAACTCCACAATCTTGACAGAGGCTCCCAAGTGACACCTAACCAATCTAGGAGACACCACTCTCCAAAAGGTAATAGATGGTGTGTTGTTGATGAACTCCTTGCTCTTGTGCTTCAAATGATAGTCTCCCCGACACTCAACTCTCTCTCATAAATTTGGCTATGGTGGAAAGATGATTTGAGTGGAAAGCAACTTGGGGAAGGCTAGTGATCAAGATTCATATGGTAGGATTGGAATATCTTGGCCTCAACACATGAGTAGGTGGTTCTCTCTCAGAAAATGAGTACTGGAAGTGTAGGTTTATTCTGATGGCTCCCTCTATTGATGAAGAGTGGGTGGAGGGGTATATATAGCCTCCATAGAAAATCTAACCGTTACACATAGATTTCCAAATTCGGTGGAACCAAATCAGCAGACTCGGTCATACCATTTAGTTCAAAACGTGAACATGAGGATTTTTGGTGGAACTGATATAGTCATCTCGGTGGTACCAATATGCTAGGGTTAGGACATAACGTAATCTTGGCGTGACCAATTTCAGTAAATAGGTACGCAGAGGGTTGGTCAGGCAAACTCGGTGGGACCGATTCGCTCACTTCGATGGGACCAAAGTGTTACGAAAAGGAAACAGGGAGTATGCAATGCAGACTCCATGGGACCGATTTGCTTTTTCGGTGAGACTGAGGGAGTCTAGGATTAGGGGGGCGTCGGACAGCCAGACTATGTACTTATGCCGGACTATTGTACTATGAAGATACAAGATTGAAGACTTCGTCCTATGTGCAGGTGGGACTCTCCTTTGCGTGGAAGGCAAGCTTGGCAATTCGGATATGTAGATTTCCGTCTCTGTAACCGACTCTGTGTAACCCTACCCCCTCCAGTGTCTATATAAACCGGAGGGCTTAGTCCGTAGGAGAACAACAATCATAATCATAGGCTACCTTCTAGGGTTTAGCCTCTACGATCTCGTGGTAGATCAATTCTTGTAATACTCCTATCATCAAGATCAATCAAGCAGGAGGTAGGGTATTACCTCCATCGAGAGGGCCCGAACCTGGGTAAACATTGTGTCCCCCGCCTCCTGTTACCTTTAGCCTTAGACGCACAGTTTGGGACCCCCTACCCGAGATCCGCCGGTTTTGACACCGACATTGGTGCTTTCATTGAGAGTTCCACCGTGTCGTCACGGTAAGGCTTGATGGCTCCTTCAATCATCCATAACAGTGCGATACAGGGTGAGGTTTTCCTCCCCAGAGAGGTCTTCGTATTCGGCAGGTTCGCACTACGGGCCAACTCGCTTGGCCATCTCGAGCAGATCGATACCTATGCCCCTGGCCATCAGGTCAGGTTCGGAAGCCTGAATTACACTACCGACATCTGTGAAGACTTGATCTTCGATGGATTTGAGCCCATCACAGGTGCGCCCTACAGTCGCGATGAGCATGACCTAGATCTGTCATAGGACGGTGTTCAGGAGATCGCACCTGTAGCTGCCCCGGCTCTAAATCCGAAGCAGATCGTGCCATCCGAGGACGGGTGGATGGACCCCGCCACGGAGGCCGCACACTCAATGGCGATAGAGCCGAACACAGACTTCGCCTCCAATGAGAGCTATGTCATCGGACCGTCGGACTTGTTTTCGGCCATAGGCTCCAAACCGCGTGCATCCGTGCCCATCGGATCTGACTGGGCACCGATCATGGAGTTTAGCCCGCGTATACCTTTCAGCACTCGCCCTTGGGCGATGTGCTAAACTCCTTAGAATCTCTCTCCCTGTCAGGAGACTCTTGGTCGAACTATGTCCGGCTTGAGTGGGAAGAGGATGACGAATGAATTCGTTACCCACCCAGCATCCACTTAATAGCCACTGTCGACGACTCAACCGACATGCTAGATTTTGACTCCGAAGACATCGACGGTATGGGCGACGATGATGCCGGAGAAAAACGGGAACCACCGCCCCCAGAGCACTGGACAGCCACCTCATCATACGATATATATATGGTGGACACACCCAAAGAAAGCAATGGCGATGTTGCAATGGAGGATAATCCCCTTCAGAAGCAAACAAAGCGCCGATGTCAGTGGCCCCGCTCTAAAGCCCGCCATAGCAAAAACAGCGATACGGGCACAGGAAAGAGTAAAGCCCCAGAAGACACTAAAGATAACGACGACCCAGTAGACCCAGTGATGGAGCAGGATGAGCCAAGGGACGGCGAACACAGTCCGGGGCCACTGTCCGATCACAGCGATGCCGAAGACAAAACATAGAAACCTGTCTCCGGAGAGGAGAACAGTCTGGACGACGATCCACGCATCATCCCGGAAAAGCACTTGGAACAAGAGAACCTCCACAAAAGGCTTATCGCCACCACGAGGAGCCTGAAGAAGCAGAAGCAAAGGCCTAAGGCCGCGCAGGATACGCTCAACCACAGATGGAACAAAGTGCATGACACTAATGAAAAATATGGTGGCAATCGCCACACAAAGAGCTACCCAAAGCGCAAGCTGCTGCCCGAATTCGACGACGAGGCTATAGAGCCCATCCCACCGAAAAACAATACGGCCAATCTGCTGGACCGACCACCCCGTGGCCGAGACAAAGCGGCTAATGATGCCGCGCATAAGTCAGCACATGATCTATGTGAGCACCTGGACAAAAGAGCTGGTATGGCTAGGTCCATCTATGGATCTAGGAAACGTGCTCCTACGCAAGATCACGGCCACCAAACTGTCTACACCGATCAACTACCAGCTCAGAATCAACACCGAACAGTACAGCCGCCGTACCCACGCCACGACACAGCCAAATACAGGGGCGCCGCACACCCCCTGTGCTTCACCGATGAGGTGCTGGATCATGAATTTCCAGAGGAGTTTAAACCCGTAAACATCGAGGCATATGATGGAACAACACACCCTGCAGTCTGGATCAAGGACTTTATTCTTCACATCCATATGGCTCGTGGAGACAATCTCCACGCCATCAAATACCTGCCCGCAAGTTGAAAGGACCAGCTCGGCACTGGTTGAAAAGCCTCCCCAAAAACTCAATTGGAAGTTGGGAGGAACTTGAGGACGCTTTCAGGGCTAATTTTCAAGGAGCCTATGTCCGACCTCCGGATGCAGACGATTTATGTCACATAATCCAATAGCCCAGAGAGTCAGGTTATAAGCTTTGGAACATATTTCTCACCAAGAAGAACCAAATCGTCGACTGTTCGGATGCTGAAGCCCTAGTAGCTTTTAAACACAGTATCCGAGACGAATGGCTTGCCAGACACCTCGGCCAGGAAAAGCCAACGACAATGGCAGCCCTAACAACTCTCATGACCCACTTTTGCGCGGGCGAGGACAGTTGGTTGGCCCATAACGGCACCAGTGACCCAGGCACATCTGAAATCAGGGATGGCAATGGAAGCCGCGACGCAGTAAAAACAAGTGTCAAAATGATGAAGACAACCCAGACAACACGGCGGTAAACGCCGGATTCAGGGGCTCTCGATCCGGTGAATGGAAAATTAAAGGCAGCAGAGATGGACGTCCATCCTAAACAAAATACTTGACAGATCATGTCAAATTCATGGCACCCTCGAGAAACCTGCGAATCACACCAACAGAGAATGCTGGGTCTTCAAGCATGCCGGCAAGCTAAACGCCGAACACAAGGGCAGGGAGCCGCCAAGTTAAGACCAGCATGAACCTCGCCAGCCAAACACTGTGGGACAGAAAAAATTTCCACCAGAGGTCCAAATAGTGAACACGATTTACGCAACCCACATACCAAAGAGGAAGCGCAAACTCGCACTCCGAGACGTATACGCTGTAGAGCCCGTCGCCCCCAAATTCAACCCATGGTCAGTCTGCCCGATCACCTTCGATCGCAGGGATCATCCGACTAGTATCTGACAGGAGGTTCGGCTGCCTTGGTGCTCGACCCAATAATTGACGTATACCATCTCACCCGAGTCCTCATGGACGGCGGTAGTAGTCTTAATCTTATATATTAGGACATTGTCCGCAAGATGGGGATAGACCCGTCAAGAATCAGCCAAAGCAGTACTACCTTTAAAGGAGTAATATCAGGGGTAGAGGCCCGCTGCACGGGCTCTCTAACATTAGAGGTTGTATTTGGTTCTCCCGACAACTTCCAAAGCGAAGAACTTCTTCGACATCGCTCCATTCCAAAGCGGCTACCATGCACTACTCGGAAGAACGGTCTTCGCTCGTTTCAATGCAGTTCCACATTACACTTATCTTAAACTTAAGATGCCCGGTCCACGCGGCGTCATCACAGTTAGCGGAAATACAGAGCATTCCCTGCATGCGGAAGAATATGTGGCGGCTCTAGCAGACGAACCACTGACCGGCCTCTCCAACCCATGTAATTAATCGGTCGTCAAGACCACGGACACGGCTAGACATGTTCGGCGCACCACTATTTGTAGCAGCCCAGATAAACATGAGCTTGACTAATGGCTATGACCCATATGTGGTGCTAGGGGTTGCCCGCACAAAAAGAATCCATAGTTTGGCTAGATCCTATTAATACTCAAGAAATTGAATTTTCACGGTTGATTAAGTTTAACCAACATTACGCACGGTCACAAAAGATTATTTCACCTGAGTTTTTCTTTCTTTTCACAGATGACTATCGTGCTATACCCTTCCAAGATACGGCACAACGGAGACAAAGGCGCAGACGTGCAGCAGGGACCCGTTCCAAGGTTTCTTTTTAGATTAAGACCTGTGTAAACCTTTTTTATTGTCTCTTGTTGGATCACACCCTCCTGGTACTTAAAACGACCAAGAGGGATACCGGCGTTATTGGCAAACTTATTATTTGCCAATGTAAAATAGACATTACAAGGGCTGCATCCAATGTGTTTTGGGGATTTATGCCCTTACCAGAGCTGCTCTTTCGTCAAGCCGAATTTATGCACGTACCCGGAAATTCAGGGATCATTATCAAGGGCGGTACTCAGCCCACTATATGTTGGAAAGTCCAAATACCTTCGGGAGTGTTCGGCGTCGCGAGTTTGGCCTTATATGCATCAACCCCAAATCATGTATTTGGTCAATAGTTGGGTTTGCCCGGCTCCCGTGTTTTGCTACCTTACGTTCCGCTCTGTCGGCTAAGGTGGCACCGGGAGAACTACTGCGATTGTGCCCTGGTTCATCTGGAAGAGCATCTCAATAGAGAAATCCAAAAACTGACTGTCATGATAAAGCGAGAGACTGGTCAACCACTCGATGACCCAACGGAATCTTCGTGATTCCTCCACATTAACGAAGGACCAGTTTCTCGGTCACGTATGTACACACACCGTATTTGGATGAGTGCGGACATACCAGGGGCTATATAGTAGCCCCACCGTCAAACTCCTATGGCTATAGCCCCACCGTCAAACTCCTATGGCTAAGTGAAAGTGTTAAAGCTATATAGTCCAATTGCCTTGTTCGCCGCGCTATCACCTCCTCAATGGACTAAGACGTTGGATCAAGTGCGATTACACGCTTTGCCGAACAACCCCGCATTATATGCATGGGGGATGAAGCCGACGACTGCAAACTTTCACGTTATATACATACATACATAAACGGCCGCACAGGAGGCACTACAATACTTTACGGGCAAAAGTATAAATACAACCTTTATTATCAAAAGCATTGTTTTTACAATCAAGATACATGTCACTGGAACATGGTATTCTTTGAGCACTGAGCCTCTATTAAACGGGCACCTTCTAGGACTTCTTCAAAATAGTGCTCGGCGAGTCCTGACCCCCGGGCGGACCCCTGGTTGCAATATCGGTGGCCTCCATCTTCCCCCAAAACGTCTTAACACGGGAAAGATCCATCCGCGCACCCTCTATGCACGCCGACCTCTTGACAATGTTGATATGTGGCACAGCACGAAGAAATTGTTGCACCAAACCAAAGTAACTACCCGGGCTTGGCTCCTTCGGCCACAGATGATCTACGACAGCCTTCATGGCAAGCCCGGACAACCTATGGAGCTCATCCCACTCGGCCATTTGCTCATTCAACAGTAGCAGACGCTTTGGAGCACTGAACTGCGACCAGAACAATCTTTCCACCTCATGATCTTTCCGATCTTTGAAATACTCCGTCGCATCAGCAGCACTCTTTGCTAAATCCAAGTATGCGTGTGCAGAACTCCACAATTGATCAAGAGGGGCCTATTTCGGATCGCCAAACTTCATTCGCAATAAAAAGGGCCTCCCAGCCGCGATATCACCGGCTTGCCGAAGCTCCTCTCGCGCCGCTCAAATTTCAGAGCGAGTTTCCTTTGCTGCTTGCAAGGCCTTCTCTAGGTCAGCCATTTTCATTTGGTTTTCCCTTTCGAGAAGCTCATATCGGCTGGCGGCATTTTGTAGCTCAATAGCCATGTTGGCTATTTTATCCTCACCCTGGCGATGAGCAGCCTATTCGACTTTTAATTCTTCGGCTGCCTTCAGGGCGGCCGCATCACTTCTCCTGGCTTGCTCCTTGGCTCGGGCAAGTTCTGCCCGAAGGGTCTCCACGGCGGCAACTCCATCTGCAGTCAAAGCATACTATAAATACTAGCATCATGCTCTTCTTAATATTTGCTGACCACCCGAATATACATACCCTATACCTCGTCAAGCCGCTTGTTCACAAGCGTGATATCCGCATCCGGCACGTCAAGTTGCCACTTCAATTCAGCATATTCAACAGTCCGGTCAGCCGCCGGATCTGCAGCCGCCTATGCACGAAAGCAGCACTATCATTACCTGAGACTATGATCCTCTGCTCGCCTCGTCTAGACGGCAACCAGAGTCTCAGGGGCTACTATCTATACAAAGCGCACCTTGCGTGTGTCGTACAGTCAAAAAAAATATATCACTTTGCGTACCTCAAAGCCTCTTAGCAGGCTCGTAAAAGCTTCATTCAACCCACTTTTTGTGGATGAAATCCTCTCAACCACCGTACCATTACGGTATGATGTGCCTCTGAGATAGCCGCTTGCTCCAGAAGACCCATCAATGTGTCCGGTTGTACACTGGACAATCCCGGGCTTTTCCTGTTGGTCTCCTTAGGAGCCGAGAACTCCGGCCTTCGGGCGGCCGAGGAGTTACCCTATGGCCTTTGCGGATCAGGAGACATCCTCCGGGACGACACCTCAGGGTCATCCGCCTCATGAGGCGGGAAGTAGGGGGAGGCGTTTTGCTCTCCATCATCTCCGGAAGAAGATCCCCCGAGGACGAACATTGTTGAGAAGGGCTATGAGCCGTATTGCAAAACATATGTCTCGGTTGTTATTCTCAGGAAAAGAGCAGGGCATGCTTACTAAAGTGCCTTTGTTCGCTCACGGCTCGGTTGACGGCTGGCCCCCTTGTGGGTGCTGTGCGGTAAGGGTGCCCTCTGGGGTAGGACCCCTTGGGGAAGGTTTATTCCCCCATTTGGAAACCTCCATTTCCAAGTCTTCAGTGGCGGTCCTTTTCTTCCCATGGGGAGAGGGGATTCTAGATTCTCCTCCCCCATCATCCTCAACTCGGGGGCACTAATTCCCTTGGTTAGAATGCGTAATGTACCTCCAGCATGAAGCCCGCTTTTGGCTTCCCTATTCCTCCCCTCGTTCTCCCCCGATGGCACTTGATAAGGTGCGCGAGCCAGCATCCTGGTTAGTACAGGATCCGGCGAGCCCTCGGGAAGAGGGGCCAAACATCTGATCCTCTCCGCCTTTCTTATCCAATCCTGGCCAAGGGTGATTTTTCAGAATAATGTTGTGACAAATATAATGACAGCATGTTCGGTCGCAGAGTTACTTACTTGGGTATCTGGACGGTTGCAGTTGAGACACGCATCCTCTGTTGTGTCCGGACACTTTACTCGTGATCCGAAGAATAATCGATACATCCCTTCGAGCGTCACGCCGAAGAAGTGTTAAATGGTTTGCGGTCCTTCTGGGTTGAACTCTCACATACGGAGAGATCGACGTTGGCATGGCAGGACCCGACAAACTAACATTATGTGAATTACTTTGACGAGACTGATATCCCTCTTGAGCAGATCTCGGATGCGGCTTTGCAATGTTAGCATGTCATTAACTGGTCCCCAGTCCAGCCCCTTGTTGACTAATGATGCCAGTTGTGGCGGTGGGGCAGAGCGGAAGGCTGGGGCGGCTGCCCACTTTGTACCTCGGGGTGATGTGATGTAAAACCACTCCCGTTGCCATAGGTCGGACACCTCCGGGAAGGAACCCCTTTGCCATAAGGCGTCGACACCTTTGCTTATTATAGCGCCTCCGCACTCTGCGTGTCGCCCGTCGATCATCTTCGGCTTCACATTGAAGGTCTTGAGCCATAAGCCGAAGTATGGGGTAATGCGGAGGAAGGCCTCACACACGATGATAAACGACGAGATGTGAAGGAAGGAATCTGGAGCTAGATCATGAAAATGTAGCCCGTAATAGAACATGAGCCCTCTAGGAAGGGAGTGGGAGATGAATATGACACTCTCATTGGGTTTGGGAGTGGGGATAACCTGCCCTTGAGCGGGTAGCCTGTGAAGGATTTCGGCGGTCAGATACCTAGCCTCCCTAAGCTTCTTGATGTCCTCCTCTGTGATGGAAGAGGCCATCCACCAGCCTTGAATGTTGGATCTGGACATGGTTGAAGGTCTAGAGCACTTAGACTGAACCTTGGGTGTTGGAACTCGAGGTAGGGGAAGGGAAGGATTGGGCGTGGAAAGAAAAGGACAGGTCTTGACCTCTTTGTAAAGAGGGTGAATACCAAGCGTCCTCCACATGGCCGTTTGGAACTTGCCTAAACCGAGGAGTCATACTAATGGCACGGTTGGGTTACCCGCGCCCGTATTGATGAGAATCCCGTGATAAGGGGGACACAATCTCTGCTTCGACAAGATGTGCCAATAAAACCGCCTCGCGAGACGTGCAGTAGCAGGTTGAGAAAAATGGTTCGTATAATGACCGGGCCACAGCGTGATGTCACGCTATGAAAAGTTGTTAGCATATTAGATTTGTAGAATATTGTGCTCTCTACGGTGGTACGTGGAATTTGTTTTGCAGAGCCGGACACGATTCATGTGTTCAAAATCTACCTTGGAGTATTCGGAGAAGGAACCCACCTTGCAATGCCGAAGACAATCTACGCACCGGACTCATCATCATTGAAGCCTGGTTCAGGGGCTACTGAGGGAGTCCAGGATTAGGGGGTCCTCGGATAGCCAGACTATGTACTTATGCCGGACTGTTGGACTATGAAGATACAAGATTGAAGACTTTGTCCCGTGTCCGGGTGGGACTCTCCTTTGCGTGAAAGGTAAGCTTGGCAATTCGGATATGTAGATTTCCTTCTCTGTAACCAACTCTGTGTAACCCTAGCCCCCTCTGGTCTCTATATAAACCGGAGGGCTTAGTCCGTAGGAGAACAACAATCATAATCATAGGCTAGCTTCTAAGGTTTAGCCTCTACGATCTCGTGGTAGATCAACTCTTGTAATACTCATATCATCAAGATCAATCAAGCAGGAAGTAGGGTATCACCTCCATCGAGAGGGCCTGAACCTGGGTAAACATTGTGTCCCCGCCTCTTGTTACCATTAGCCTTAGACGCACAGTTCGGGACCCCCTACCCGAGATCCGTCGGTTTTGACACCGACAGAGACCGAAAAGTTACAGAAAGGAAATAGAGAGTTTGCAATCCCATCTCGGTGAGATCAAGATCCCTATCGGTGAGACCGAAGTAACTAGGGTTTGTGGCAGTGGCTATGTCAAGTGAAACTCGGTGGTGCCGGATAGATCAAATCGGTGGGGTCGAGTTGGACATTTAGTTTTAGGACAGATGTGGATGTGAGAAAGTGGTTGAGGGTTTTGCAGCATATCACAAAGCATTTTGAGCAAGTAACCCATTATGCAACACCTCATCCCCTTTTAATAGTATTGGCTTTCCCATGGACTCAATGTGATCTTGGATCACTAAAATGAAAATGTAGATTCTTGAGCTTGTTGCCAATATATGTCCTTTGCATTTTGAGGGGGTCCACATCTCTAGTCCATGCCCTACCCAACATTCAACTGTCTGAAATGATTATCTTGAAATAGCATTAGTTCAATGAACTATATGTTGTTAAGAATTACCAAAACCACCCAGTGATTAGTTGCACTTTCAATCTCCCCCTTTTTGGTAACTGATGACAACATATAGATCAAAGCTTCGACAAATGATAATAAGAATGAAGTATGTTGTTGCTTTGAGAGGAATGTGATAAGTAAGAGCTCCCCCTAAATTTGTGTATAGCTAAAATTTTCTTTGGACTACAAATGCACAATCTGTTAGGATCATGGGTTACTCTTCAATGTCACATACATCTTGGTGGAGCGCTCAAAATGATAACAAATAAGAACAAGCACTCATCACCAAGGAAAAGTGAATGATCATACATGAGATAGATATTGTTAACATCCAAGCATAAGCATAAAGAGTGATATGATCAAGCACATGATCATACAAAGAATATCACACATACAGACATTATGTATCTCAAACAGGCAAGCAGAGCAAAATATAGCAAAAAGCGACAACTCTCTCTCTCTCTATCTATCTCTCTGAAACCTATGATCTATACACTTTCTCCCCCTTTGGTAACAAGTTACCAAAAATCTCAAAAAGCATATTGCTATGCATCTCTCTAGGCTTGATCTTCGGGAGGTGGTGTTGAGATGACTCCAAGGATGAAAGCTTCTGTAGAGGTTGTTAGAACTGGAGGGGTTGCCACTGGAGGGGCAACAGGAGCTGTAGGAGCTGTCGCTGCAGGTGCTGAAGTTGTAGCTCTAGTGTTTGTTACTGGCACTACTGCAGACCTTTGTGACCTAGGCACCCTGTTGAACACATGTGTAGTAGCTTTGCCCTTTCTCTCCTGAGCTTCTTCCTGGAGTTCTTCAACAGTTATCTGAATCTCAGTTGCCTTCAAGTCCAGATCATAGAATTTTGCTTCTATTAACCTCTCCAAGCTCTCCTAGTTCTGAGTCAGGGTAGCTAGTCCTTTCTCAACCCTCGGGATTGATTGAATCAGAAACCCAAGTTGGTCTTGTTCGGACTTGAGAAAGACTTCTTAAGCCTCTGCTGCACTTGGCATCTTTGCTGCTTTTGCTACCCTGGCCTTCTCCTTCTTCTCATGAGCTGCAACTGAAGATGGATCATTAGCATCCATGAAAAATGTGTTGTCCTCAAATTCAGGCGGCAAAGGAAGGTGTTCTTTGTCCAAAAGATACACTCCTTGCTTCATCTTGTGATTGACTAGCTCTTGGATGTGTGGAGCATATCAACAAGATCTCTTCTAGTCAGTTGTTATCCTTTTGATTATCTCTATAATTAGGCTCGTCGCCTTGAATTTCCGTGGCACAACATCAAACAACTGCAACAAGTTGATGGAATGGCCTCTGATCATCCTGTGATCTCTAGATTTGGGCAACAAAGTGTGACTCAATATAGTGTTTATGGTGGCCAAACCAGATAGCAAATAATAGATACATCCAAAATTGTGTGTTTCCAAGGCCTCGTCTGGAATTTCCTTATACATATTGGCCATGGTGTTGTGATCCTTCTTCTTCTCAGCATACACATCAATTTGATGTTCTTCTTCTGCAGGGGCATTTATGATCCTAGACCAGTCATTAATAGTTGATTGGTGCCTCTACCCTTGTATCATCCACACAATTCTTTCATCTAGATAGAAATGAGTTGTTGAGTAGAATTGCATAATGAGCTCATCATTCCATTTGGTGAGCTTCTGACCTATAAAGTCATTAACACCATTAGCTTTGAAGCTTTCATGCACTCCTGGGAAATGATCGGCACTAGCATCAATGAATTTCCAATCCACCCATCTCATATCACTGACTATGGTTTTCTTATCCAGCAATATTGTTTCACAGAAATCATGTTGCTCTTTGGTGTGGAACCTGTAGTCCACTACAGTCCTCCTCCTCACAGCATAAGGATCATCTTGTCTCCACTTCCTGATACTAGCATCCTTTCTTTCCATCATATTTTCAGCCATTGGGTGACTGTCATTATGGTCTGGAATCTTGGGCTTGAGCTTTCTGAGCACTTTGGCTATAGCTTCTTCAGCAGCTTCAGGCACTGTGGCCTTGTTCTTCTCTGTAGCAGGTATGTTTCTGGTACTTTTATTTGGAGCTTGAGCTAGAGCTTTGGGGTTGTCTTGGGTTTTGAAGGAGCTGCCCCAGACTTGATGGCATCCCCCATCAGCTTTTGTGCCTTTGCAGGAGGTTCTTGAGCAGCAACCTCTTCTTCCTCTTCCTCTTCACTTTCAGAGTTCTTTCTCATTGAAGGATTTCCAATCACTCTAGCTGTTGTCTTTCTGACCCTCTTCTCCCCTTCTTCACCTGCTTTTGGCTCAAGTGAGAAGACCATTGTTTCCTGAGTGGAAGTTCTGGCGTTTGACATGGGAACTCTCCTGACATGTGCCTTCTTGTGCATTACAGGCTTTCGTGCAGCAGCAGTTCCATATTCCTTTTTCAGCACCTTCTTCTTGGAGCTAACTTCCTCCTCAACAGCCACATAATCCTCATCCTCTGAACCTAAGGTTCTCTTCTTTCTTGTCCTTGTTGCTGCCTTGGTCAAGTTGCTTGGAGTGCTCCTGCTGCCATCATCTAAGCTGCTGGAGGGACTAGTGCCCTTACTCATGTGCACTTGCTGTTCTGATTTCTTCTGGCTATAGCTCTGGTCAGACATTCTGCACAGCAAACTGAGAACTGTCCCTATGAGTAGATGTAGATGAGGAAGAGTAGATGAGCATCACAAAGTGCAGAGTTTTTGCAAAAAGAATGAGTCAAAAACTTAGTTTTAGTTTTCTACAAGAAGCATTTCGGAGCAACCAATTTGTACAACTCGGTGACATCGAAGCAACTTTGGAGTCTAAACATGTGGAATCGGTCAGACCGAGGCATAGTTCGGTGATTCTAGTTTGCTAGGGTTTCACAAAGTCCTGGTATCGGTCATACTGATTAGCAATTTTCGGTCAAACCAAAAATCACTTGTGCTTTGGCCTAAGCCAAATCGGTGGAACCAATTCCTACAACTCGGTCGGTCCAAGATGAGTTCGGCGGAAACCTAACCCTAAATTTTCAAATCAAATCTAGTCTAATGGAGATTCTCTATGGATGGATCGATCTCATACGTGGAATAGAACATGGCATTGTCCTTGTGCATAGATTCGGAAGTAAAAGAGTGCACAAGGCGTCGAACTCATACCCTAGTTCGGCGATGAGTTCGCTACAGCGACAACATGGGCGAAGAAATCCATTGGTGGCAGCGGAGACCAGCGGCAGGAGGTCGCTGGCGATGAGGTGATGATCAGGAGACTCGAGAGGCAGAGCAGGACATGCACGGGCGACAGGGTTTTGAAGTGATTTCCAAAATCTGGCTCGTTAGTATTTATATGCTGACACTATCGTTGTGACCAAATGGAACAACTCGGTGGCACCAAGACGCAGAATTGCAAGCGGTTACTGCAACTCGGTGAGACCGAAGGGTTCTAATTGGTTGCACTGAGATTGAAACTTGATCAACCCAGTGAACTCAGTGTGACCGAAATGGAGGAGTCGGTTAGACCGAAATACACAATGAGGTTTTGGAAGTTTTAAGCCTATGACAAAATGGAACTCCAAGTGCTCCTCACACAGAGGGTTTGAATTTGACTTAGATCAAACTTTTGTGATGTAGCATGAATAGAGTTTGAGAAGACAAAAGCATAGATAGCTAGAGGGAGTTCTTCGGCATTCTTGTCCATACATTTGGCAAAAAGAAGAAACTTCAAACAATCAAAGCAACAAATGGATATCCTCGAATGAGAGAAAACAGCATGCTCACACAATAAAATGGCAATTAAAACATGTGGCAAAGCATGCACAATCACTCTAGCATCTATCAAGCAATTGGCGATGACTAGGTCATCTATATATGAGTATATTGACATAGAGTCAAATGAGAACATTTGATCATAGGTCATACTCATCGTTTAAGCACAAGTGGGGTTACCACTTTTACATAAAGCATTGTTGTGTTCACACCATTAGAGTTGCTTTAGCTCAAATCTTAGAGTAAAGCTTCCCCTAGATGTGATATTCCCCCTTAAGAGGGATCAACTAATCTTGCGTTTTGTCAATGATGACTTCATGTAGATATCGAAGATGTGGATGCTCATTGTTGATGTAGATCATTTGAAGCAATCCATTGGAGTGAGTTGCACTTTCAGTACCTACATGGGTTAGTACCACAAGGAACAAACAAGGATATCCATAGACATAGAGTGAAGCACACACATGATGATGTCCATGAAAGCATTAGGTTACCTTGTCCCCTGTCTTACCAACAAGAGGGTTTGTGACTCCTTGAACTATTGCAAGATGTGGAAGTTGTTTGCACTTGTCCTTGCCAAAATAAATATGAGTGAAGTATGTTGGCGGAGTCACCCTTAAGAACTCTCTAGGTCTTCTTCTTCGGGATCCACATCATCTTGATGGGAATCCTTGGAGTTGTAGATGTACTTGACAAAGTAGAACCTGATGAAGTCTTGGGAACCCACTTGACCAAGGTGTTCGGAGCATCTTCAAATGCATCAATCTCTTCTTGAAGCTTGTCCGTGCCTTTTAGCTTGTGGTCTTGTGGTGGAAGATCATCTTGAGATTGTGTCCCCTTGAATGAAGTAGGATCATACTTATCTTGTTGAGGAACAAGCTTCGTCTTGGTGTATTGATCTTCTTCCCACTCAACTCCATTAGCATTAAACTTTTGTTCGAAACCAACACCTTGATTCTTCTGGTGCCTTCCTTGCTTGCGTACAATTTCCTAAAATTGCTTACTTCCGGTAAGGCTTTTGTAAAAACCTTTATCTATAATTCCCTTCAATAAGATATTTTCTTGCTCCAGTATAACTTGGCTAAGAGAATCATTAGTGGAATCAAGTGAAGTACTAGAAGCAACAATATTGGTTTTAGCATGATTATTGTTACTACTAGAAGAAGAATATTTCTTGTTCTTGTTGCTAGATTTTACTTGTAACATGTAAGTAGATAAGAGTAAATGCTTGGCAATGTAAGAAGAACTTTTCTTCCGAAGATCATCATTGATGGCCTTTAAGAACTCATGCTCTTGCTCAAGATTGAGCTTTTCGAAGCGTAACTTCTCATAAGTTTTTAAAAGTTCTCAATGATCTTCTAAAGTAGTTTCATGAGCTAACTTAAGAGTGTTTAGTTCTTTAGTTAGATGCTCGATCTTCTCCTTATCATTGTCATTTGTTTTAGCATGATTAATTGACGTTTCATCATAGTATTCATCACTAGAGTTGTCAACAAGTAAATCATCATCACCTAGCAAGTCATCTTCATCATTATTGAAATTAACATACTCGGGGTGTGTTACCTTGGGGACTTTAGCCATGAACCATCTCCCAATTCCTTCATTTGGTGAGTAAAATATGTCGTAGGAGTTGGTTGACACAAGTGCTAGACCAGCATCACCTTCATATTGAGTATATTCGGAGTCGGAGTGATAACTTCTCTTGGAGTGATGGTCGGAGTCGGAGCCGGATACCCATTCACCAACATGATCTTGATGTCTTTGTATTGTGTAGCTCCTTGATGACTTGTCCTTCCTTTCCGAATCCTTGCTTCTTCGAGAGGTTCTTCGTTCATAATGATCATATCTACTCCTTCTCTCTCTTGGAGGTGATTCTTCCCTTTTGCTTCTTCTTTTAGGTGAGTCTTCTCTTCTTTTGTAGGAAGCCGTATACTCATTGGAGTAGTGTCTGGGTCTTTCACAATTGTAGCAGTTTCACTCACGACTAGAAGATCTTTTGTCATTGTAGGACCTTGACTCGGAACTTCTTTCCTTGCTTTTGCTCTTGTAGAATTTGTTGAAGTTCTTCACCATTAAGCTCAGTTCTTCATTGAAGGCTTGTTTCTCACTTGATGATGTAGGAGCATCACATGAGGCTTTGTAAGCACCACTAGACTTGTTGTGAAGCTCTTCTTTGTCCTTGAGTGACATCTCATGAGCAACAATTCTTCCAATGACGTTGGTTGGATTGAGATCTTTGTAATTTTGCATCACTTGGATCAATGTGCACACAGTGTCATATTTTCCATCCAAGGCTCTCAAGATCTTTTTGATGATGAATTTGTCGGTCATCTCTTCACTTCCTAAGCCGGCAATCTCATTTGTGATGAGAGCAAGCCTAGAGTACATTTCAGCGACACCTTCCCATCCTTTATTTTGAACATGTCAAGTTGACTTTGAAGCACATCCAACTTGGATTCCTTGACGGAGTCGGTACCTTCATGCATATCAATCAAAGTATCCCAAATTTCCTTTGCATTCTCAAGACGGCTGATTTTTTTGAATTCTTCAGGGCACAATCCATTGAAGAGGATATCGCAAGCTTGAGCATTGTATCGCAACATCTTTAGTTCTTCCGCGGTAGCTTCACGGTTTGGTTCTCTCCCATCAGAGAATTCACCTTGCAAGACAATACACACAATAGCCGAAACAGCAGGGTTATGTCCAAGAATATGCATTTTCATCTTATGTTTCCAACTAGCAAAATTAATACCATCAAAATAAGGACCTCTACAGTGGTAGTTTCCCTCGCTAGACGCCATACTCTCCTAGGTTGTGAAACCAAGGCTATGATCACCAAACTATGGAAATCTAGGCAAATGGAGACCGTAGCTCTGATACCAATTGTAGGATCAAAAGTATGTCTAGAGGGGGGTGATTAGACTAGTTAACCAAATAAAAACTTAATCTTTTCCCAATTTTAGTTCTTGGCAGATTTTAGCAACTTAGCACAAGTCAAGCAATCATAATACAATTCACGCAAGCATGCAAAGAGTATATGAGCAGCAGAAAGTAAAGCATGCAACTTGCAAGAAAGTAAAGGGATGGGATTGGAGTGTGCAAACACAATTGGAGACATGGTTGTTTTTGGCGTGGTTCTAATAGGTGGTGCTATCATACATCCACGTTGATGGAGACTTCAACCCATAGAGGGTAACTGTAACATCCCAAAATTCTAAATTTTGGAATGTTATACATATAGATAGTTATGATTGATTGTTTGATTGATTGTGTGAAATTGAGTGAAATTCAAAACTTTTGAAAGTTAAATGAGAGGGAATAAAAGGACTTTCCCAAACTTTCATTTTGCATTCGTGATCTCCGTGAATTGAAATTCTTTTCACCACAAAACCCTGGAGAGAAGATGGCATGACTTCTTCCATTTATTTAAATGACAAGGGGTGTTGAACATGTTTGAATTTCATTTGGAAAATATTTCCAACCCAGGAACTTTATGCAACTCAATGATTTTCACGAGCGAAGATAAAATGACTTCTTCAAAACATATGAAATATGAGTTGGGAGTTTCAAAGAATTAAATTCAAAGTTCTTTTGAATTTATTTTCAATTTGGAGTTATTTGAGTTTTATTCAAATTATTTTTCTCCAAAATATAAAATATAGGGAAAATAGGGTAACATGATTCCCTACATCAGAAAATTGGAGAGAAATAAATTTGAATTAATTTTGGTATTTTTAAAATGATTTTTATTGGATTTTACTAGAGCAGAAGCACTCTTTGCTTTATTTGAATTTCTGTGGATTTTATTTGATATTACAAAAATGTTCACGATGTAGGAAATCTTTTTCTGAAAATTTTGATATATTATATGCCTATAGTATATTTTTATTTATTTTGGTATTATTTTATTTTCCGAAAAATTTGTTTAAAAAAACAAAACTTTCTTCCGCCGAACTAGGCCGGCCCAGCTCCTGCCAGGCCAAGGCCCAGCCCAGCCGCGTGGCTCACCCCCGACCTCGGACTCCCGAGCGCACCCACGGCACCGCCGTACGCCAGCCGGACTCTGCACCCGGGCCCCCCTGGACCCCGTTGTCGCTGCCGCACCCTGTCGCCGAGATCCGCGCCACGCCGGAGCTCGCCTGCCGCCGCCGCCGCGGAATCCTGGCGACCGCCACCGCACTTCGCCGCGCCGCCGCCGCGGAGCGCCGCCCTTGCCACCGTGCCACCTCGCCCTGCCTCGCCGGAGAGCCACCGCCGTCGGAATCCCATCGTCGGCCGCCGCCGCCCTGCCGGAGTTCGCCGCGACCTCGACCCGCCGGACGCCCGACCCGGTCCGCCTCCGAAAACCGTTGGTTTTCATCGAAAACCCGAACCGGTATGAACCACTCCGGTCCGGTTTATTTTTTTTTGGTTTTCTTCGGTTTTCTTCTAAAGCCGGTTTGCTTTTAGTTAGGTTAATTAGTGGGCATTCGCTAGTTTAGGTTCTGGAGCGAACGAATTCATTAGATTAGGTTCTGTAACGAACGTTCGTTGTTTAGTATTTTTCTTTTCTTTTAAATTTTCGGCCAGGGACCTAATTGTAGTATTCCTTTTACAGTTTAGCCCCTGGACTTCAAACGATCACTACTTTTCAACCGTTTATCCAAATCCAACGAAACCAACACCCGCTTCTTCGTTATGATTCCCTCTATCCAGATAACCAACTTAAACATATTTTTGAGAGATTTAAAATTTGATTTCAAACAGTTTAGTATTTGAACTTCGTTTGATCATAACTTGAGTTTTATAACCCCGATTTAGTCGATTCTTTTTGCAAATCGAAGCTCTTGACCTAAACTTTCTGATAAGGCCAAATTCACATAGTTTTGGTACTGTTAGAATTTTTTATGCTGCAAGTGTTATTTGCTTGGTTTTGATGTTTTCCAAATTGTTTTTTTTCTTCTCTTCGATCTTTTGAGTGATTGCTTATGTGTGGTTACCATTGCTTGCTCGCGATAGATTGACCGGAGTGTGACAAGTAGAACTATCAGGAGTTTTGAGTGCAAAGCATCTTCATCAACATTACAGGCAAGTTCACACTTTGATCATATCCCTTTCATACCCAGTTTTTATTGCATTAGATCAATCCTCAAACAATTGCATGATTAGGATCTGATTAATATGTGGGTTTTGGGAAGTAGATGAGGTAGTACCTATTACCTGTTTCATTATCAAACCCTTGGGAGTTACTTCTAGGTTTGCTTATTATGCCATGCTATGCTAGTAGACGTGGATTGGGTGAGTGAATTTTCCATGACAGATGTGAGATTGTTAATTAATGGTTTATTTAAGGTGGAAACTTTAATACACATCTGGGTGGATTGAGGCACTTGGGTATTCCAGGATTGCCTGTTTGTTTTGGACCGCCACCCAGGCTCAGAGGGATCATAAGATTATTAATTCTAGAAACTTCCGTGTGCAGCCACATGCTATTATGGGCTCTAGCATAGTTGATTAAGTCGTGCGAACTCTTATAGTGGTAGACTAGCAGATGTAGGGGAAAGTAGGTGTACAGGTCTACCCATCGTCAGGTGCTAGCGCTTCTGAAAGACTATGTCTCGGTCATCCGTTTCTGAAACAACATGTAGTGCGAGAAAACCAATGGAGGAGAGCGAGTCGTGTGGGGAAATGTGCGCAAACCTCTGCAGAGTGTATAAACTAATCATGATTAGCCGTGTCCCCGGTTATGGACGTTTTGAGTATCTAGTACTTGGATTATCATGTGAATCTCATCATGTTACTTTAATTAATATTGTTGGGTTTTTAAATGATGATTTTTTTTAATTGGGATTGAGAATGCTGTCAACCATTCTCAATGTTTAACAACCACCATGATAGTTAAATAAAATTTATTCCTTTGTAGTAGGGAAAAATTGGCTTTTCGCAAAACTGTGACCATAGAGCCTTCCACCAGCCATATATGCATGTAGTGATAGCCTTTATTCATCATTGCTCTATGGTGTGAATTTGCCAGTACATTCAATGTACTGACCCTTTGTGGCTGAAACATCTCATGTTGCAGGATCGTACGACGAGTAAGTGATACATTAGGGTTACAATTTCTACACTCAACTTTGCCGTTGGTGTTGATGGGAATCCACAACCTTGTTACTTCCGCTATTTGGATTGAGGTAATAGTATTTATGTTACTTTATACATGTGATTTACCTCTGTTATAAATCCTCGAGTACTGTGTGTGTCAGCATACCGATCCAGGGATGACACTTAAGCATAGAGACTTGATCCATTCGGGTCGGGTCGCTACAAGATGGTATTAGAGCACATGTTGACTGTAGGACGTGACCCTAGAAACTGGCAAGCCCATAGGAAAGATTTTCTTTACAACTTTCTTTTCAAAAAGATCTTTTACCTCTTTTCTCTTCTAAGCTTATTCAAATATTCCCTTTTAGTTAGACCATACCCTTTCCCCTTTTGACCACATGAAGATTCGGATGGTGAGACCACTCCAAGGAGTACAAGATATCAGGACAACTAAGACCACTTCGAAATGAAGAGGATTTTACCGAGCATTATAATGATGGAAACTACGACGGATAAAGACTTCGAAGACTAGGAGAATATGAAGAATTTCTAGATTTGGTATGACCAAGGAAGGCTACATTTATGGAACTTGACAGACTATTGAAGCTGTCAATACCCGAGATCAAGGTGTATCGGAGAAAGTCCTGAACATGGAGCATTAGAACTCAAAGTTTTGTCAAGAAAACCCTAAGGCAGGAGATATCAACTATGGAATAAAAGTTCATGTCAATGACTAGGGCAGAAATATAGATATCCAAGATGTTATCGCTCTCTTATGCTATTATTACCGTGTTGAGTTAAGCATGCATTCCTTCGGAAGTATTGGATGGTAGAAAGCTGATGGAGCACCCATCAGCCAAGGATGCAGCTTTAACCTTAGCTGGTGTATCGCTAGGATCTGGAGTATTACATGAGAATTTTAGAGGGACCTTTAGGAAGTCATATTTGACAAGGAGGCAATTCGTGAAGAACTCAGGAACCAGAAGCTGAAGTAGCCAAACTAGAGGAACAAAACCTCGAGATACCGAAGATTTGTCAGGAACTGAAGGACATTAGGACCATGGTTCATTCCAAGGATGTTGAACCCAGAAGTTTGGAATGCAACCCCAGAAATATTAAATGATGTTATGAGAGACTTCGCGTCAACAGAGATGATTTGGCAAAAGAACTTGAGAAGGACAAGCATGATCAGAAGGAGCCATCGGAGACATGACCAAGACTTGAAGAGTTTGATGATGTTGAGATCTATAGACCATTAGAAGACCCAAGCCCTGTTATATACTTACGTTAGATGCGACGATTGTGAGCTATCATTTGTTTGTTGTTTTTCCGACAGCCACAATAAAATCTGCCTTTTCAAAACTTTTGTTTGTATTGTGTGTATCCTTATCTATCTCTCTTATCCCACCCCAAAACCCTTGGACCCAATAGAGGATGAATGGAGATGAGCTCATATTTTCTGGACCAATGAGTCAATTGGGGATGGACCGATGGAATCAGAACATGGAGGATCACATGAAGAATAACCCTATAGTCGGAAAGGATATGACCCAGCATGCTCTTCGGTGCTTTGTAAGAGTTGCTGCTACTTGGTGGAGGATGTACCAAACCATCAATGGATGGCAAAGAGTAACCACTTGAGGAGAATTTAAGTTGACTCTGCAAAGGTCTCATCTTGTGTTCCAGAAGTTGAGGCCTTATGGAAAGGATATGAAGAAACCCTGTGCATACAAGCTTTGTGGAGAAATTGGACACAACGATAAATAAAACAAGGTCGAATACCCTCTTAAGAGGGGGATTACCAAAGGAAGTTAGCCGAGGATCTCAGGGAACATCGGTTGGAGATTGTTCCCGAAGGTTTTGTTGCAGCAATGGAAATTCAGTTTACATTGTTGGGAAAGATTCGTGCATCTCAGAAGTATGACAAAGAGATTGCTGAGATAAAAGAGAGGATGAGAAAAGGAAAGGCCAAAGGTTTTCGTAAGGATGAGCACGACATCTTATGGTTCGAGGACCGTGTATATGTTCCAAATAATGCAAGGATCAGGAAGAAAATACTTCAAGAGGCTCAAGACTCACCATACTCGATTCGCCCTGGAAACACCAAGATGTATTTGGATTTGAAGGAGTGTTTCTGGTGGACTGGTATGAAGAATGATATTGCGGAGTATGTAGTCGTAGGTGATGTATGCCAGAGAGAGTAAAAACAGAGCATCAGAAGCCAGCAGGATTACTACAGCCTATGCCGATACCTGAATGGAAGTGGGGATAAGATTGGCATGGATTTCATTACCGGATTTCCCAGAACCCGAACGGGATATGATTCTATCTGGGTAGTAGTTGATTCGCTTGACCAAAGTGGCTCACTTTATCCCAGTGAAAACCACCTATACAAGTGCGAAGTTAGCCAAGATATATTTGACCAGGATCATATGTCTGCATGGAGTTCCGAGGACAATCGTATCAGATAGAGGAACACGGTTTACCTCAAAGTTTTGGAATCAGCTGCGCCACACTTTAGGTACTAGGCTAGCGTTCAGTATAGCCTTTCATCCGCAGACAGATGGATAGACCGAGAGAGTCAATCAGATTCTAGAGGACATGTTGAGAGCATGTGCGCTAAATTATGGATCTAGTAGGGATGATAATCTACCTTACGCGGAGTTCTCATAGAACAACAGTTACCAAGCCAGTTTGAAGATGGCCCCTTTTAAAGCTTTGTATGGGAGAAGGAGCCAGACACCGTTGATGAGGGATGAAGTTGGAGACCGTCAGTTGTTTGGATCAAATGTGATCAAGGATTCAGAAGAGAATGTTAAGTTGCTTCGAGATAGACTGAAGGTAGCACAGTCCTGGCACAAGAGTTATGCAGACTCAAAAATGCAAGGAGAAAGTCTATGAAATTGGAGAAAGAGCATGTCTTCGTGTGTCCCCTCTGCGAGGAGTTAAACAATCTGGAGTTAAGGGAAAGTTAGCCCCGAGATTTGTAGGACCATACCGAGTTTGGAGCGTATGGGAGAAGTGGCCAACAAGTTGGAGTCACCCGAAGGACTGTCAGGAGTTCATGATGTATTCCACATTTCCCAGTCGAAGAAGTGCCATGGAGAGATGGCCAATATTCCCCTGTAAGGGCGCTTGACCCTGGAAATGATAATGATGTTCCACGAAGTGGAGTATGGACTTCATAAGTATAAGCTTTTATCTCGGTATGTGGGACATCCACGACGATCAAGAGATGAATTACTATAGGATATAAAGGAGGTATGATGTTGGAAATATGGATCAATGGAAATTCCATGATGAGTCTGAGTAATCACGTCTTAGTTTGGTACAAATAGAAGGAAGAAAGACATTATAATTGGATGGATTTTGAGTATGCTAGGAAGATGGAAGTTGAATGTTGGAATAAGGATCAGTTGCCCCGAAGATGAGTTCAAGGTTTACAAGTGATGAGATGGGCCATAACCCACAGGCCCCAGGACCTGCCAAGAATCAAGCACATTCTTGCCGAAGGAAAAACACTGGAAAAAGTTACGACTTTGTCAACAGACAAAGTTATAGGATTACGCAAAACCTGAGAGTTGTGAAGGACCGATAGAAGTTTGCTTGGCTTGCAGAATCAATGGATTATCCAAACTTGGTTAAGCGACAAGAGAAAATTCTGCAATGCTTGTGAGGATGACCGAGTGTTAGAATGCGAGATTTTCTAAACCGTATACAAGGTAACGATTTGGGTGCGGGATGGATTGATCACCATACCGACTTACTCTTATTATTCGCCTTGCTATGTGGGATGGTAAATCTGAGTGACTTATCTATAGTAGAGAGATGACGATCAAAACCTTGTTTGAACCTTAGAATGGTATAAGTATTTTTCCCTTGTACAAGGTAGCTGCTGCGAATCGTAGGTCATACGGTGAGGCAACCCAGACCCATTTTCCCGCAGGAGAAACCATAAATTGTTGACCACCATGAGATATCGATAGTTGTTTAGTATTGGCGCCAGACCCGTCTGCTAAGAAGACCCAGTCACAGAGGAACCTTACCAAGATGAAAGGACAGAAGTATTGAGGAAAAGGTTATGCCACTACTGGAAGAGCCCAGAGAAGGAATTTTCCTGAGAATTTGAGAAGACCAGCCCCCTCAAGAATAAGGATGGAGTATATGAGTATTGATGGGACCGTAACCATGCTTTTAAGGGTGGTAGCACCCCAGACCTCGCGTGATGATCGATGGATTTTGAGAAGACCCCGAACCTAACCTATTTCTTTCTAGCCTCTTCGAATCTCGAGGACGAGATTCATTTTTAGGGTGGTAGGTTTGTAACATCCCAAAATTCTAAATTTTGGAATGTTATACATATAGATAGTTATGATTGATTGTTTGATTGATTGTGTGAAATTGAGCGAAATTCGAAACTTTTGAAAGTTAAATGAGAGGGAATAAAAGGACTTTCCCAAACTTTCATTTTGCATTCGTGATCTCCGTGAATTGAAATTCTTTTCACCACAAAACCCTAGAGAGAAGATGACATGACTTCTTCCATTTATTTAAATGACAAGGGGTGTTGAACATGTTTGAATTTCATTTGGAAAATATTTCCAACCCAGGAACTTTATGCAACTCAATGATTTTCACGAGCGAAGATAAAATGACTTCTTCAAAACATATGAAATATGAGTTGGGAGTTTCAAAGAATTAAATTCAAAGTTCTTTTGAATTTATTTTCAATTTGGAGTTATTTGAGTTTTATTCAAATTATTTTTCTCCAAAATATAAAATATAGGGAAAATAGGGTAACATGATTCCCTACATCAGAAAATTGGAGAGAAACAAATTTGAATTAATTTTGGTATTTTCACAATGATTTTTCTGGATTTTACTAGAGAAGAAGCACACTTTGCTTAATTTGAATTTCTGTGGATTTTATTTGATATTACAAAAATGTTCACGATGTAGGAAATCTTTCGCTGAAAATTTTGATATATTATATGCCTATAGTATATTTTCATTTATTTCGGTTTTATTTTTTTCTGAAAAATTTGTTTAAAAAAACAAAACTTTCTTTTGCCGAACTGGGCCGGCCCAGCTCCTGCCAGGCCAAGGCCCAGCCCAGCCGCGTCGCTCGCCCCCGACCATGGACTCCCGAGCGCGCCCGCGCCGCCGCCGTACGCCGGCCGGACTCCGCGCCGCCTTGACCACTTCCCCACGCCACCGCGCCTCCCCTCCTCCATAAAAAGCCGCACCCGGGGCCCCCTAGACCCCGTTGTTGCCGCCGCAACCTCCCGCCGAGATCCGCACCGTGTCGGAGCTCTCCTGCCGCCGCCGCCGCGGAATCCCGCTGACCACCACCACACTTCGCCGCGCCGCCGCCGCGGAGCGTCGCCCTCGCCACCGTGCCACCTCGCCCTGCCTCTCCGGAGAACCATCGTCGCCGGAATCCCGCCGCTGGACACCGCCGCCCTGCCGGAGTTCGCCGCCACCTCGACCCGCCGGACGCCCGACCCGGTCCGCCTCCGAAAACTGTTGGTTTTCATCGAAAACCCGAACCGGTATGAACCGCTCCGGTCCGGTTTATTTTCTTTGGTTTTCTTCGGTTTTCTTGTAAAGCCGGTTTGCTTTTAGTTAGGTTAATTAGTAGGCATTCGCTAGTTTAGGTTCTGGAGCGAACGAATTCATTAGATTAGGTTCTGTAACGAACGTTCGTTGTTTAGTATTTTTCTTTTCTTTTAAATTTTCGGCCAGGGACCTAATTGTAGTATTACTTTTACAGCTTAGCCCCTGGACTTCAAACGATCACTACTTTTCAACCATTTATCCAAATCCAACGAAACCAACGCCCACTTCTTCGTTATGATTCCTTCTATCAAGATAATCAACTTAAACATATTTTTGAGAGTCTTAAAATTTGATTTCAAACAGTTTAGTATTTGAACTTCGTTTGATCATAACTTGAATTTTATAACCCCGATTTAGTCGATTCTTTTTGCAAATCAAACCTCTTGACCTAAACTTTCCGATAAGGCCAAATTCACATAGTTTTGGTACTGTTAGAAATTGTTTTATGCTGCAACAGTTATTTTCTTGGTTGTGATGTTTTCCAAATTGTTTTCTTTGTTCTCTCTGATCTTTTGAGTGATTGTTTATGTGTGGTTACCATTGCTTGCTCGCGATAGATTGACCAGAGTGTGACGAGTAGAACTATCAGGAGTTTTGAGTGCGAAGCATCTTCATCAACAGTATAGGCAAGTTCACACTTTGATCATATCCCTTTCATACCCAGTTTTTATTGCATTAGATCAATCCTCAAACAATTGCATGATTAGGATCTGATTAATATGTGGGTTTTGGGAAGTAGATGAGGTAGTACCTATTACCTGTTTCATTATCAAACCCTTGGGAGTTACTTCTACGTTTGCTTATTATGCCATGCTATGCTATTAGACGTGGATTGGGTGAGTGAATTTTCCATGACAGATGTGATATTGTTAATTAATGGTTTATTTAAGGTGGCAACTTTAATACACATCTGGGTGGATTGAGGCTCTTGGGTATTCCAGGATTGCTTGTTTGTTTTGAACCGCCACCCAGGCTCAAAGGGATCATAAGATTATTCATGCTAGAAACTTCCGTGTGTAGCCACATGCTATTATGGGCTCTAGCATAGTTGACTAAGTCGTGCGAACTCTTAAAGTGGTAGACTAGCAGATGTAGGGGAAACTAGGTGTACAGGTCTACCCATCGTAAGGTGCTAGCGCTTCTAAAAGACTATGTCTCGGTCATCCGTTTCTCAAACACCATGTAGTGCGAGAAAACCAACGGAGGAGATCGACTCGTGTGGGGAAAAGTGCGCAAACCTCTGCAGAGTGTATAAACTAATCATGATTACCCGTGTCCCCGGTTATGGACGTTTTGAGTATCTAGTACTTGGATTATCATGTGAATCTCATCATGTTTCTTTAATTAATATTGTTGGGTTTTTAAATGATGATTTTTTAGTTGGGATTGAGAATGCTGTCAACCATTCTCAATATTTAATAACCACCATGATAGTTAAATAAAATGTATTCCTTTGTAGTAGGGAAAATTGGCTTTTCGCAAAATTGTGACCATAGAGCCTTCCACCAGCCATATATGCATGTAGTGATAGCCTTTATTGATCATTGCTCTATGGTGTGAATTTGCCAGTACATTCAATGTACTGACCCTTTGTGGCTGCAACGTCTCATGTTGCAGGATCTTACGACGAGTAAGTGACACGTTAGGGTTACAATTTCTACACTCAACTTTGCCGTTGGTGTTGATGGGAATCCACAACCTTGTTACTTCCGCTATTTGGATTGAGGTAATAGTATTTACGTTACTTTATACATGTGATTTACCTCTGTTATAAATCCTCGAGTATTGTGTGTGTCAGCATACCGATCCAGGGATGACACTTAAGCACAGAGACTTGATCCATTCGGGTCGGGTCGCTACAGTAACGGTTGCGCGAGTCCAAGGGGGGATCCACCCACGAAGGGTCCACGAGTAAGCAACCTTGTCTATCCCATCATGGCAATCGCCCATGAAGGACTTGTTTCACTAGGGTAGATCTTCATGAAGTAGGCGATCTCCTTTCCCTTACAAACTCCTTGGTTCAACTCCACAATCTTGACGGAGGCTCCCAAGTGACACCTAACCAATATAGGAGACACCACTCTCCAAAAGGTAATAGATGGTGTGTTGTTGATGAACTTCTTGCTCTTGTGCTTCAAATGATAGTCTCCCCAACACTCAAATCTCTCTCACAGATTTTACTATGGTGGAAAGATGATTTGAGTGGAAAGCAACTTGGCGAAGGCTAGAGATCAAGATTCATATGGTAGGATTGGAATATCTTGGCCTCAACACATCAGTAGGTGGTTCTCTCTCAAAAAATGTGTAGTGGAAGTGTAGGTTTGTTCTAATGGCTCTCTCTCTCTCCATGAATGAAGAGTGGGTGGAGGGATATATATAGTCTCCACACAAAATCTAACCGTTACACATAGATTCCCAAACTTGGTGGGACCGAATCAGCAAACTCGGTCATACCGATTTAGTTCAAAATGTGAACGTTAGGATTTTCGGTGGGACCGATATAGTCATCTCGGTGGTACCGATATGCTAGGGTTAGGGCATAACATGATCTTGGTGTGACCGATCGCGTGAACTTGGTGGGACCAATTTCAGCAAATAGGTACACTGATGGTTCTTCAGGCAAACTCGATGGGACCGAAGTGTTACGAAAAGGAAACAGGGAGTTTGCAATGCAGACTCGGTAGGACCGATTTGCTCTTTCGGTGAGACCGAAAAGTTACAAAAAGGAAATAGAGAGTTTGTAATCCCATCTCGGTGAGACCGAGATCCCTACCGGTGAGAACGAAGTAACTAGGGTTTGTGAAAGTGGCTATGTCAAGTGAAACTAGGTGGCGTCGGATAGATCAAATCGGTGGGGCCGAGTTTGTCATTTAGGTTTAGGACATATGTGGATGTGAGAAAGTGGTTGAGGGTTTTGGAGGATATCACAAAGCATTTTGAGCAAGTAACCCATTTAGCAACACCTCATTCCCTTTTAATAGTATTGGCTTTCCTATGGACTCAATGTGATCTTGGATCACTAAAATGAAAATGTAGAGTCTTGAGCTTGTTGCCAATATATGTCCTTTGCATTTTGAGGGGTCCACATCTACAGTCCATGCCATGCCTAACATTGAACTGTCTGAAATGATTATCTTGAAATAGCATTAGTTCAATGAACTATATGTTGTTAAGAATTACCAAGACCACCCAGGGATTAGTTGCACTTTCAATCGACCGCTAGCATGCATCTAGACTATTAAGTTCATAAAGAATGGAGTAACGCATTAAGCAAGATGACATGATGTAGAGGAATTAACTCAAGAAATATGGTGAAAATCCCATCTTGTTATCCTCGATGGCAACAATACAATACGTGCCTTGCTGCCCCTACTGTCATTGGGAAAGGACACCGCAAGATTGAACCCAAAGCTAAGCACTTCTCACATTGCAAGAAAAATCAATCTAGTAGGCCAAACTAAACAGATAATTCAAAGAGACTTGCAAAGATATCAAATCATGCATATAAGAATTCAGAGAAGAACCAAATAATATACATAGATAATCTTGTTCATAAATCCACAATTCATCGTATCTCGCCAAACATACCACAAAAGAATATTACATCGAATAGATCTCCAAGAACATCGAGGAGAACATGGTATTGAGAATCAAAGAGAGAGAAGAAGTCATCTAGATAATAACTATGGACCCGAAGGTCTGTGGTAAACTACTCACCCTTCATCGGAGAGGTAATGGTGTTGATGTAGAAGCCCTTCGTGATCGAATCCCCCTCCGGCAGATCACCGGAAAATGCCCCAAGATGAGATCTCACGGGGACAGAAGGTTACGGCGGTGGAAAAGTGCTTTCTTGGCTCCCACTAATGTTTTTAGGATATAAGAGTATATGTAGGCGAAGGAACTAGGTTAGGGGAGCTACAAGGGGCCCACAAGAGTGGGGGCGCGCCTACCCCCCTAGGCGTGCCCTCCTGCCTCGTGGATTCCTCATTGCGTCTCCAACTTCATCTCCAAGTCTTCTCGTTTGCTTTCAGTCAAAGAAAGATCATCGCGAAGGTTTCATTCCGTTTGGACTCCATTTGGTATTCCTTTTCTGCAAAACTCTAAAATAGGCAAAAAAACCGAAACTGGCACTGGGCCCTTGCTTAATAGGTTAGTCCCAAAAATAATATAAAATAGCATATTAAAGCCCATTAAACATCCAAAACAGATAATATAATAGCATGGAACAATAAAAAATTATAGATACGTTGGAGACGTATCAAGCATCCCCAAGTTTAATTCCTGCTCATCCTCAAGTAGGTAAATGATAAAAACAGAATTTTTGATGTGGAATGCTACGTAACATATTTATCAATGTAATTTTCTTTATTGTGGCATGAATGTTCAGATCCGAAAGATTCAAGACAAAAGTTTAATATTTACATAAAAACAATAATACTTCAAGCATACTTAACAAAGCAATTATGTCTTCTCAAAATAACATGGCGAAAGAAAGCTATCCCTACAAAATCATTAGTCTGGCTATGCTCTATCTTCATCACACAAAATATTTAAATCATGCACAACCCCGGTTTCAGCCAAGCAATTGTTTCATACTTTAGTACTTTCAAACTTTTTCAATCTTCACACAATACATGAGCGTGAGCCATGGACATAGCACTATAGGTGGAATAGAATGGTGGTTGTGGAGAAGACAAAAAGGAGAAGATAGTCTCACATGAACTAGGTGTATCAATGGGCTATGGATATGCCCATCAATAGATATCAATGTGAGTGAATAGGGATTGCCATGCAACGGATGTACTAGAGCTATAAGTATATGAAAGATCAAAAAGAAACTAAGTGGGTGTGCATCCAACTTGCTTGCTCAGGAAGACCTAGGGAATTTTGAGGAATCCCATCATTGGATTATACAAGCCAAGTTCTATAATGAAAATTCCCACTAGTATATGAAAGTGACAACATAGGAGACTCTCTATCATGAAGATCATGGTGCTACTTTTAAGAACAAGTGTGGAAAAAGGATAGTAACATTGACCCTTCTCTCTTTTTCTCTCATTTTTTTATTTGGGCCTTCTCTTTTTATATGGCCTCTTTTTTTCTTCTGGAGTCTCATCCCGACTTGTGGGGGAATCATAGTCTTCATAATCCTTTCCTCACATGGGTCAATGCTCTAATAATGAAGATCATCACACTTTTATTTACTTACAACTCAAGAATTACAACTCAATACTTAGAACAAAATATGACTCTATGTGAATGCCTCCGGCGGTGTACCGGGATGTGCAATGATTCAAGAGTGCCATGTATGAAAGAATTATGAACGGTGGCTTTGCCACAAATACGATGTCAACTACATGATCATGCAAAGCAATATGACAATGATGGAACGTGTCATGATAAATGGAACGGTGGAAATTTGCATGGTAATATATCTCGGAATGGCTATGAAAATGCCATAATAGGTAGATATGGTGGCTGTTTTGAGGAAGCTATATGGTGGGTGTATGGTATCGGCGAAAATTGCACGACACAAGAGAGGCTAGCAATGGTGGAAGGGTGAGAGTGCGTATAATCCATGGACTCAAAATTAGTCATAAAGAACTCACATACTTAGTACAAAAATCTACAAGTCAACATAATAAATTACTACACGCATGCTCCTAGGGGAAGGGTTGGTAGGAGTTAACCATCGCGTGATCCCGGCCTCCACTCATAAGGAAGACAATCAATAAATAAATCATGCTCCAACTTCATCACATAACGGTTCACCATATGTGCATGCTACGGGAATCACAAACTTTAACACAAGTATCTCTCAAATTCACAACTAATCTACTAGCATGACTCTAATATCATCATATTCATATCTCAAAACAATCAAAAAGAATCAAACCTCTCATAGTATTCAATGCACTTCATACGAATGTTTTTATTATACCCATCTTGGATGCCCATCATATTAGGACTAATGTTATAACCTAAGCAAATTACCATGTTGTTCTAAAAGACTCTCAAAATAATATAAGTGAAGCATGAGAGTTCAACAATTTCTATAAAATAAAACCACCGAGGTGCTCTAAAAAGATATAAGTGAAGCACTAGAGCAATATTGTCTAGCTGAAAAGATATAAGTGAAGCACATAGAGTATTCTAAAAAATCATGATTCATGCGTGTCTCCCCCAAAAGGTGTGTACCTCAAGGATGATTGTGGTAAAATAAAAAGAAAATATACAAATCATACAAGACGCTCCAAGCAAAACACATATCATGTGGTGAATAAAAATATAGCCTCAAGTAAAGTTACCGATAGACGAAGACGAAAGAGGGGATGCCTTACGGGGCATCCCCAAGCTTAGGCTTTTGGTTGCCCTTGAATTTTACCTTGGGGTGACTTGGGCATCCCCAAGCTTAGGCTCTTGCCACTCCTTATTCCAAATTCCATCAAATCCTTACCCAAAACCTGAAAATTTCACAACTCAAAACTTCAATAGAAAATCTCATGAGCTCCGTTAGTATAAGAAAATAAATCACCACTTTAAGGTACTGTTGTTAACTAATTCTTTATTATATTGGTGTAAAACCTAAAGTATTCCAACTTCTCTA
>NC_041387.1:154076774-154086637 GCF_002162155.2 Triticum dicoccoides | reverse complement strand
AACACGCAAAAAACAGAATATGTCAAAAACAGAACAGTCTGTAGTAATCTGTAACTCTCCAATACTTATGTAACTCCAAAAATTCTGAAATAAATTGTTGTACGTGAGGAATTTTCTATTAATCTTATTAAAAATAATCAACATAAAAGCACTCTTCTATAAAAAAATGAATTTTAATCTCATGAGCGCAAAGTTTATGTGTTTTTACACCAAGATTGCATTGACTTCCACCCAAGTCTTCCCAAAGGTTCTACTTGGCACAAACACTAATTAAAACTTAAAACTGCATCTAACCAGAGGCTATATGAATTATTTATTACTAAAAAGGATAAAAAATTAAAGAACAAAATTAAAATTGGGTTGCCTCCCAACAAGCGTTGTCGTTTAACGCCCCTAGCTAGGCATAAAAACATGAATAGATTTAGGTATTGCCATCTTTGGTATGCAATCCATAAGTGGCTCTCATAATAGATTTATAAGGTAATTTCATTTTCTTCCGAGGAAAGTGTTCCATGCCATTCCTTAACAGAAATTAGAATCTTAAGTTTCCTTCTTTCATATTAATAATTGGAGCAATTGGTCTAAGGAAAGGTCTACCAAGAATAATAGGACATGTAGGATTGCAATCTATATCAATAACAATGAAATGTACGGGCAGATAATTCCTATTTTCAACAATAAGAACATCATTAATCCTTCCCATAGGTTTCTTAATGGTGGAATCTGCAAGATGAAAATTTAAAGAACAATCATCAAATTCATGGAAACCTAGCACATCACACAAAGTTTTTGGAATCGTGGAAACACGAGCACCCAAATAACACAAAGCATAGCACTCATAATCTTTAGTCTTAATCTTAATAGTAGGTTCCCACTCATCACAAAGTTTTCTAGGAATAGAAATTCTAGTTCAATCTTTTCTTCAAAAGATTGTGTCATAGCATCAACGATATGTTTAGTAAAAGCTTTGTTTTGATTATAAGCATGAGGATAATTTAACATGGATTGCAACAAGGAAGAACAATTGTCATAATTAAATTCCTTGAAATCCAAAATAGTGGGTTCATTGCTACGTAAAGTCTTGACCTCTTCAATCCCACATTTATCAATTTTTGCATCTAGATCTAAAAACTCTGAATCATTGGGACGCCTTTTAACTAAAGCTGACTCATCTCCAGTCCCATATTTATCAAGATTCATATTGGAAAATAAAGATTTAATAGGAGTCACATCAATTACTTTTAGATCTTCATCATTATTATCATGAAAACTAGAAGAACACGCTTTTTTACAAACCAATCTTTCTTAGCACGCATCTTAGCGGTTCTTTATTTGCACTCATCAATGGAAATTATCATGGCCTTGAGAGACTCATTGATATCTTGCTTAGGTGGAATAGAGCTAAGTTTCAAATAATCAGCATCAAGAGAAATTATATCCATGTTCCTAGCCAATTCATCAAACTTAAGCAATTTTTCTTCAATCAAAGCATTGAAATTCTTTTGCGAACTACTAAATTATTTAACACTATTCTCAAAATCAGATGGCATCTTATTAAAAAATTCCATAAGAGTCGTTGTAGGAATTACCATAATTATTAGTGGAATTACTAGGCAACAGCCTAGGATTGAAATTGCCTCTATACGCGTTGTTACCCAAATTGTTCCTACCAACAAAATTCACATCCATAGATTCATTATTATTCTCAATCAAAGTGGACAAAGGCATATCATTAGGATCATAAGAAACACTTTTATTAGCAAATAATTTCATAAGTTCATCCATCTTTCCACTCAAAACATTAATCACTTCAATCGCATGGACTTGTTTACTAGTGGATCTTTCGGTGTGCCATTGAGAATAATTAACCATAATATTATCTAGGAGCTGAGTAGCTTCTACTAAAGTGATTTCCATAAAAGTGCCTCCCACGGCCGAATCTAAAAGTTTTTTAGAAGCAAAATTCAATCCGGCATAAAAATTGTGTATAATCATCCACAAATTTAAACCATGTGTAGGGCAATTACGTAACATTAATTTCATCCTCTCCCAAGCTTGTGCAACATGCTCATGATCAAGTTGGTTAAAATTCATAATATCGTTCCTAACGGAGATGATCTTAGAGGGAGGAAAATACTTAGAGATAAAAGCATCTTTGCACTTATTCCATGAATCAATACTATTTTTAGGCAAAGATGAGAACCAAGTTTTAGCATGATCTCTAAGAAAAAATGGAAATAGCTTCAATTTAACAATATCATTATCCACATCTTTCTTCTTTTGCATATCGCACAAATTAACGAAATTGTTTAGATGGGATTCGGCATCTTCACTAGGAAGGCCAGAAAATTGATCTGTCATAACAAGATTCAACAAAGCAGCATTAATTTTACAAGATTCAGCATTAGTACTAGGACCAATCAGCATGCTAACAAAATCATTGTCGTTGGTGTTGGAAAAGTCACGCAATTTAGTATTATCTTGAGCAGTCGTGACAAGCAATCAATCCAACACACAAGCATGCAAGAAGCAAGCGAAAAGAGACGAACAGGAGAGGGGAGAAGAAAAGGCAAAGGTTTTCGAAAATCGTTATAGAAGTGGGGGAGAGGAAAATGAGAGGCGAATGGCGAATAATGTAATGCAAGGGAGAAGAGTTTATGATGGGTACTTGGTATGCCTTGACTTGACGTAGATCTCCCCGGCAACGGCGCCAGAAATCCTTCTTGCTACCTATTGAGCTTGCGTTGGTTTTCCCTTGAAGAGTAAAGGGTGATGGAGCAAAGTAGCGTAAGTATTTCCCTCAGTTTTGAGAACCAAGGTATCAATCCAGTTGGAGACGATGCACAAGTAACCGAATACCTGCACAAACAATCAAGAACTTGCAACCAACGCGATAAAGGGGTTGTCAATCCCTTCACAGTCACTCGCAAAAGTGAGATCTGATAGAGATAGATACATGGTAAAGTAAATATTTTTGGTATTTTTGGTTTATAGATTGGAAAGTAAAGATTGCAAAATACTAGATCGGAAACTAGCAAGATGTAAACAAGATTTACTAATATGGAAAATAGACCCGGGGGCCATGGGTTTCACTAGTGGCTTCTCTCGAGATAGCATAAATTACAGTGGGTGAACAAATTACTGCCGAGCAATTGACAGAAAAGCGCATAATTATGATGACATCTAAGGCAATGATCATGAACATAGGCATCACGTCTGTGTCAAGTAGATGACTCCTGCCTGCATCTACTACTATTACTCCACACATCGACCGCTATCCAGTATGCATCTACAGTATTAAGTTGATAAAGAACGGAGTAACGCATTAAGCAAGATGACATGATGTAGAGTAATTAACTCAAGCAATATGATGAAAACCCCATCTTGTTATCCTTGATGGCAACAATACAATACGTGCCTTGCTGCCCCTACTATCACTGAGAAAGGACACCGCATGATTGAACCCAAAGCTAAGCACTTCTCCCATTGCAAGAAAGATCAATCTAGTAGGCCAAACTAAACCGATAATTCGAAGAGACTTGCAAAGATATCAAATCATCCATATAAGAATTCAGAGAAGAACCAAATAATATTCATATATAATCGTGTTCATAAATCCACAATTCATAGGATCTCGGCAAACACACCGCAAAAGAATATTACATCAAATAGATCTCTAAGAACATCGAGGAGAACATGGTATTGAGAATCAAAGAGCGAGAAGAAGTCATCTAGCTAATAACTATGGACCCGAAGGTCTGTGGTAAACTATTCACCCTTCATCGGAGAGGTAATGGTGTTGATGTAGAAGCCCTCCATGATCGAATCCCCCTCCAACAGATCGCCGGAAAAGGCCCCAAGATTGGATCTCACGGGTACAGAAGGTTGCGGCGATGGAAAAGTGGTTTCATGGCTCCCCTTGATGTTTTTAGGGTATAAGAGTATATATAGGTGATGGAACTAGGTCAGGGGAGCTATGAGGGGCCCACGAGGGTGGGGGCATGCCTACCCCCCTGGGAACGCCCTCCTGCCTTGTGGTTTCCTCGTTGCGTCTCCGACTTCATCTCCAAGTCTTCTGGTTTGCTTTAGGTCCAAGAAAGATCATCGCAAAGGTTTCATTTCGTTTGGACTCTGTTTGGTATTCCTTTTCTGCAAAACTCTAAAATAGGCAAAAAAACAGAAACTGGCACTGGGCCCTCGGTTAATAGGTTAGTCCCAAAAACAATATAAAATAGCATATTAAAGCCCATTGAACATCCAAAACAGATAATATAATAGCATGGAACAATCAAAAATTATAGATACGTTAGAGACATATCAATAAACATTTATCATGGAATAAGGAAATATGAAATAACAACTTTATTATTGCCTCTAGGGCATATTTCCTTCACATATGCCTCCTCACATGCTGAAAACTTCTTCGGGAACCCATCAAGTGATGATGAATCTCATGCCTACTGCTTCATGGCCAAGGCCTCAAAAGAAAAGGTATCATCCAAACATCACAAGGTTCACTCAAGTGATCAATATTCTTCTGATGCTAATATTCAACAAAACTCTCTTGAGAAAATTGAGAAAACCCTCAAGAAGTCTGAAGAGTTATTGGTTGAGGAGATGGAGAAAAACTAGTAGTTGACCGAAGAGCATTCCACTCTCGAGTCACGAATGGAAGAACTATCAAATCATCATGATTTTCTCTCGGCCGACCATGAAAGATTGACTTATGATTACCTGAAAAGGAAAGGGGAACTCGAGGCACTGAGAGAGTCTCATGAGGATTTTATCAGGGAAAATTCTCTTCTCACCCAACAACTTAAGGAGAAACCTGAAGTGTTAGTTCCACCCTACTTAAAATGCCTTGAACGAACCAATGTTGAACCAAATGCTGAATCATCTGTGTATGCTAACCCCTCGGTCGAGAAAAATGGTTCTGTTTTTGATGAAAATGCTTATTCTTCAGACAGGAATGTTCAAATCTTCTCAAAAGGGCATCAAACCCTTTGTGACGTTTTGAAGAAATCTATTCTTCACAAAAATCCCAGGAAACAAGGTATTGGTTTTGAAAGGAAACATAATGAAAATGGTTCATACTAGGAACCTCCTCAATATCCTTGCACTGTGCGGGTACCAGTAAAGAGCAAAATGCTCGATCCAGCATTACTTTCGAGATATAACTCTCCCTTACTTGAATATCTTGATGATGATTCTCTGGACAACTATAAGTTGTTCAAAAATCAACATGATGAGGTTGTTGCTCGCTGTGTTGGACCAAACAGCAGAAATGGCCCCCCCAAAGAAAGCAATTTGGGTGCCTAAGAAAACTATCAAGACTTTGCCTATTATTGCTCGACTAACCATGCAGGTAGAAAGGGTTCGACAGAATGAGTATATGCATACCTCATATAATCGCTATGATCATTCATTTGGAAGGAATTTCAATGCTTATTCTTTCAACTATGCTCACACCTCGTCGAGCAACAACTATGTTTGCCGAAAGAAATCATATCCTGCTCGCTCTACTATTTTGAAGCCATCTGCAAAGATGTGGGTGGTTAAGAAAGCCTAATTCTTCTGCAGGACTATGTCTCCGGGTGTATCGAATGGATAATGGATAGTGGATGCACTAGTCATATGACCGGAGACAAGTCATTGTATGTCGACCCCAACTTAACTGCTTCTTCTCTAAAGTATATCTCTTTTGGCGACAACAACAGAGGAAAGGTAATTGGGCTAGGTAAAGTTGCTATATCCAAAGACAAGTCCATTGATGATGTTTTAATTGTTCAGTCTCTTGGATTCAATCTCATGTCAGTTGGCAAGCTATGTGATGTAGGCATGCTAGTTTCTTTTCCATATCCAAATGCATTGTTGTCACAACCAATATGCGACCCTATCCTAAAGGAACTCGAAGGTCCCACCAAGGATAGAAGCGCATATTGGAGACACTTTTGCAAGGTGGATATCATTACATCATACCATTACATAATAGTTGGGGATACATATAAGAGGCATACAATGCCACACAAATACAACATCATCATACATAAGAGGAACATCCGACTACGGACAAAACACAAACAGAAACTCAAACATCCACCCTGCTAGCCCAGGCTGCCGACCAGGAACCTATCCCCTGATCGAAGAAGAAGCAGAAGAAGAACTTCAAAACAAGTAAACATCACTCTCGCATCATGATCATCGCATTACTTGTACTTGCAGTTGTTGTTGTAGTAATATGTGAGCCACGAGGACTCAGCAATCCCATTACCATGGGTATCAAGACTAGCAAAGCTTAAAGGGTAAGGAATGGATAGTGGTGAGGTTGCATCAGCGACTAAGCACGATATGGTGGCCAGCTTACGAATACAAGAATAAGATGAGAAGCTATGCAAATGGTCGCAAACTAGTAATGATCAAGAAGTGATCCTGAAACTACTTACGTTCATACATAACCCAAATTGTGTTCACTTCCCGGACTCCGCCGAAAAGAGACCATCACGGCTACACACGCGGTTGATGCGTTTTAGTTAAGTCAAGTGTCAAGTTCTCTACAACCGGATATTAACAAATTCCCATCTCCACATAACCGTGGGCACGGCTGATGAAAGTTTAAACCCTGCAGGGTGTCCCAACTTAGCCCATCATAAGCTCTCACGGTCAACGAAGGATATTCCTTCTCCCGGGAAGACCCGGTCAGTCTTGGAATCCCGGTTACAAGACATTTCGACAATGGTAAAACAAGACCAGCAAGACCGCCCGGATGTGCCGACAAATCCCGAGAGGAGCTGCACATATCTCGTTCTCATGGCACACCGGATGAATAATACATACAGCTAAAACTAGCCCTCAAGTTTCCCCGAGGTGGCGCTGCAAGTGGCTCTAGTTCGGACCAACACTTAGAGAAGCACTGGCCCGGGGGGGTTAAAATGAAGATGACCCTCAGGTTAATAACTCCCAAGTGAAAGTTTATAGGTTGTTAGGCAAATGTAAAACCAAGGTTGGGCCTTGCCGGAGGAGTTTTATTCAAAGCGAACTCTTAAGGGGTTCCCATAAACCCGACCGCATAAGGAACGCAAAATCAAGGAACATAACACCAGTATGATGGAAACTAAGGCGGCAAGAGTGGAACAAAACACCAGGCATAAGGCCGAGCCTTCCACCCTTTACCAAGTATATAGATGCATTAATTAAAATAAGAGATATTGTGATATCCCAACATAATCATGTTCCAACATGGAGCAATCTTCAACTTCACCTCGAACTAACAATGCTATAAGAGGGGCTGAGCAAAAGCGGTAACATAGCCAAACAATGGTTTGCTAGGAAGGGTGAAAAGGTTAGAGGCTGACATGGCAATTTGGGAGGCATGGTAAACAAGTGATAGGTAGCGCAGCATAGCGATAGAACGAAGTAACTAACATAGCAATGATAATAGTGAGATCCAGGGTAACAGTTATCTTGCCTGAAATCCCGCTAGGAAGAAGAACGAGTCCATGAAGAAGACGAATGGGCGAAGACGAACCAAGCGTAGTCGAACGAATCCTCATGATCGCAACGAAACAGGAACTATCGAGAAGAAGCACAACCGGAAAGAAGCAAACAAAACGGTAAACACGCACACAAAAGCATGACATGATGCTCAACCAAGTATGATGCATCACAAGCCTATATGATGCTACTCATGGTAAGAGATGATGCATAAAGGAACAACACATCAAAGGAAGTTTAAATGAGGCCGGAAACAACATATACCAAATCCGGTAAGTCCTCATATGCAAATTTCAAAATTGGTCTGGATCTGAATAAATCTTAAGTTCAAGTAGTTAAACAGCAAGTTAAGATGCATCAAAATGATATACACGCAATTCTATCCAAGTAACAAATAAAGTTCATTTAATTTGGAGCTACGGCCTAGAAGATATGAGCAAAACAAGTTAAGCACGGCATTGATGCAAAAATGCATTCAAACATCAACAAAACACTCTCAACACATGGA
This sequence comes from Triticum dicoccoides, assembly GCF_002162155.2. Classification (NCBI taxonomy): domain Eukaryota; kingdom Viridiplantae; phylum Streptophyta; class Magnoliopsida; order Poales; family Poaceae; genus Triticum; species Triticum dicoccoides. Next base: position 154,078,638 of record NC_041387.1, on the reverse strand, counting down.
GGCAACATGATAAGATGAAACTACATCCAATTCTAAGCAAGTTTCATATAGAGCATGCTCAAAACGGAGCAACGGTGCAACACATACACTAGAAACAAGATATAACAACAATTTGTCCAACATAGCAAGTAGGCACTTTGCAAACATCAAAACAACAGGCTACAGGAATCATATGAGCACAATCTTGATATGCACTTCATGTAAAGCTAACATACTTCAAATATCATTAAGGTTCAGGTTCATAGGCATCAATATTAAAACAATATGATCAATGCAAAAAGCAACTTTGTAAAACAGGTGCATATGCATGAGCAGAGTTAATATGATGGCAACTTGAGAGCAAGAAAGAGTCAAGCTACAGCAAGTAAACATAGCAACCAAGGGCATGTCATCAAATTACACATAACAAACAGCAACTAATATCATGGCATCATATACATATGACTCATGGATTAGTGGGAACCAACAAGACAAGATTGAATGTTGAAACAGTTTTAGCAAGTGTAAAACACCAACATTATCATAGCATATTTGCAAGCATGTAACAGAGGCATATAATATCCAAAATTACCAACCATGGCATGAGGACAAAACATGTAATTGGAGCATCTCAATAAGAGGCATGGATCACCCAATAACAAGCTCACAACAAGCCATCATGAAGTTAACAGAAAACTGGAACATTATATAGGCATGTTCATGGCAATGAAAACATATTCTAAAGGAAATATATAAGGCATCAAAAGACATGGCATGATAGATAATAGCATAGAAAACAAAACATGTCAACTAAGCATCTCCATATTATGCATGGATTAATTAGTAGCATCAAGAAAACATGGCATCATGATATAACAGTTTCAACATTGACAGAACATTAACAAGAAGTAGCCCACTTCACAAGCTTGATGCACTCACTACAGGGCATATAAAAATACATGGATGGCGCCACTATAACTATGGCATGGAAATTCTCCTAAAACATTTAGACATCATCCTCATAGGATGCACACACAAAATGCAACAAAAATGACAAATCAACAAGTTACAGCAGTTTTCAGCAGTTAACAGCAACATGCACTTTGCAACAGGTATTAAGATGTCAATATGCACCCTATCACGAATGCAAAACACACCAACATGTAGAGCATGAAGATCAGAACATGTGCATATCAAGATCATCATCATAGCACCAGCAGGGACAAAGTTGTGGCACTGACAAGATGCACAAATGATGTTAACAATCAGCAGATTTCAGCAGTTTATACCACATAGCAGTTTTGCAGCGAAGATTAAGGCATCAATATTGACTGAAACATGAATACAAACTAGACCATCATGAAAAGCACTCTGAGATGAACATTTTGACATATTATGCATGCAAAACGGGACAATATGCATGAAGTTATGGCATGGCAAACATGAGCACGTGATGTTTAAAATCCTGGGGACTTGGCAGATTTCTCACCCCGGGGAAAAATGGACGGAGGGGTTCCGGAATGGAGCGGAGCCGGGACGGGGCGCGCGTTTGGTTGGAGGGCTCGGGCTGGAACGGGACGAGGCCATCCAGATCTGGCTCCAGCGAGGGGAGCCGCTCCGGCGAGGGGAGGAGGCCGGAGATGGCCAGATCTGGCGTGTGGGCACCGGATCTGCCGGTTCCGGTTCCCAGGGCCGGCGAGGTTGAAGACGGCAGCGAGGTCTCCGGGCGGTGGGCGGCGAAGGTCGCCGGCATGGGGCAAGGTCAGGGATGGTGGTGCGTGGGGGCTGCGGTCGGGAGGCGAGGCGGAGGTCGCCGGGCGGGGAGGCGCGAGCGGTGCGCGGTGGCCGGCACCGGGCGGTGTAGGCGGCACGGTGCTCCGGCGCG
>NC_041387.1:154017472-154076477 GCF_002162155.2 Triticum dicoccoides | reverse complement strand
GGGGCGCGGCCCGGTCGGGCCCGAGGGCGGGCCGCGGATGGGCCGAGCATGCCCAACAGTGGGGGAGGAGCTGGGGCAACGTGGCAGCCACGGGTTGGCAGGCGGGCGGCGGCGGGACATGTCCGGTCCGAGTGGACACGCCTGGTGGCGCGGTGGAGGAGAAGGCTAGGGTTAGGGTAGGGTTTGATCCGGAATTTCAGGGAAGGAGGTCTTTATATAGGTAGAAGGAGCTAGGAGAGTCCAAATAAGGTGTGGTTGTCGCCCACACGATCGTATCCAACGACGGAGAGCCTGGAGGGGGTTTAGATGAGCTAGGAGGTTGTGGTGAAGTGGTGCTGGGCTGCAAAGAGAGAGGGGTTTCGGTTAACTCGGTTAACCGTTGGGGCATCAAACGACCTCCAAATGGAACGAAATTTGACGGCCGGTCTATAGGTGATATACCAAGTCCACTCGGCAAATCTCAGCCCATTCTGAGAACGTTTTTCTATGGCACACAAAACGAGGTCTGAGAGGTGCAACGGGTGCATGCAAGTGTGTCTGGACTCCGAACAGACAACGGAGAGAACTGGGAGGACCCGAATGGATGCAAGTTTGAAAAACATGCAGATGAAATGCAAATGATGACATGGAAAAATGCAACATGCAAGCAAATGACATGGCAACAACGGTGAATAACTGAAAGACACCTGGCGCATCGGCCTCGAGGCGTTACAACTCTCCTCCACTAATAAGAGATCTCGTCTCGAGATCTTAGGAACGAGGTTAAGCAAGAGTGCAAGAGAGAAGATGAACAAGGTCGAGAGCACTCGGGTAGAAAGAGGAATGGTGAATATGACAAGAATCAAAAGCTCATGGAATAAGATAGACTCTGAAATCACTCCGGTTAGAACAAGGTGGAAAAGGAATAAGAGCAAAAGAATTCCGGCAGCACTCTGGCTGAAAACGGAAGGAATAGAACATGAACTTCACAAGGTGGGATGACACTTGATGAGATGAACAATGCAATGCCTCCAGAATAATTGAAATAGTGGAATGAAAAGAACTTAAAAGGAAGGATTGAACGGAGTTGTTGAGAAAATCAACAACGAGAGAATAAGCTTGTTGTGGACTTATCAAAAACATCTCAAAGCTTGAGGTGAAATTATACCATATCTATGTCTGAATAGCTAAGAAGAACGAAGAAATGCAAAACTCCACTTCAGAAGAAAATGAAGAATTATTTGCACTTCGAGACGCGAGAAGAAAATATACTTGAACTCCTCCAACAAAATTCTTGATGAACTCTTGAAGAATGAATTAAATCATGAAGAACCACCATGAAGAACTCCAGTGACGAAAGGATGATGAGATAGAATGAAGGATGAAAGAATAAGATCAAGCCTTGCGGTGATTTATACGAAGGTTGTGACGAAATGGCCGAGGAAATTAGAACTCCGGAAAGAAAAGATGAAAACACTTTGAACCGCGAAATTATTCATCATGAACAAACTCCAAAGGAAGGAATTAATCACTTGGAGGAAATCAGAATAAGATTTATTGTATGCTTATCCTTCATCAAATTAAATTGATGACAAGTAATGGATTTTTGCATACTACTTATTCTTGTTGGAAAAAGGATTGACGGGTATATAGCACAACCTTGAGGAAGGTGAACCACCGGTAGGATTGGAAAGAACGAATGAATTGATATGATGAAAAGGGATAGGAATGGTGAAGGAACCACCATAAGAATTCAAAAATAACTGATGAAAGAGAATGAATCACCGGGAAGAACAAATATGCTTGAGGGGATTTATGCGAAATAACAAAGAGATCACGAGCTGATTAAAGAGTACTTGACAGATGTGTCGGGATAATTGGATAATGATAGCTGGAATGTGAGGACTAAGAATTCTTCTGGAATGATGGCCTCCGGTGAAATGAAACAGAAATCAACTCTTGACATACTCCGGATGGGTAAGAAAAGAATATTTGACAAACAGAATAATTCAAGAGGATAACATGAAACTATAACCACAAATCTTCGAAGAACGGACAATATTTAGAGGAAAAGCTCTTCTTCGATCTGCAAATGACGACGAGAAACACCACCAAAAGTTGTTGAGACACTCCGGAAGAATGAAAAGCAAAGAGGTTGAGCCAACAATGAAATGATTTGAAATCGATCTTGGAAAAGGCATGTGATTGATGAAATTCATTCTTACGTCACATTTGGAAAGAATTAGGAATGGCTCCAGAATAATTAGAAGAGTCAGGTAAGGTCCTGGGAAAAGACATGTGGGTTAGGGCCCACTGAAGAGAAAACACCGTTGGAAAGGATTGTTGAAGAGATAGATGATGCAACGGAACAATTGAAATATTTGAATGAGGTGACAACCTTGAATTAATTCGAACACAGACGAATCTCCTGAGATGTCTTGAGCACTCCGGAAGGATAAACTGCCGAGAGGCGAATGAGCAGGGGGAAAGACTTGATCCAAGGAAAATAATATGATCAACCCAAAAAACTTGAATTGGATCCACCGGAAAGAAAACAAAATGAATCGATGATGAACTTGACAAGAATTCACCAGTTGAAATGATTGAGGAAAGACTGAAGAGGCTCCACACGAATGAGATTGATGCTCAAAAGAGACTCAGGCTCCAGGAAGAAGAGGGTGGGAGGGCAGGAAAAACAAAGGCAACTTGGAAGAGCGAGCCGACGAATATCTTGAAGAGAAAACAATGGTTGATATAATGCAAAGGCTTCGCACGAGTAGGATGGATACCCGATTACAAACTCCGGCTCCGAGAAGAAAAAGGGTGGGTGGGTGGGAAAAAGAAAGCAACTAAGGACGGCAAAAAAACTTCGTTGAGAAAGAACTGAGGATTCATCTTACAAAAGACCAAGAGGGTCGAGTCGCCTTGACAAGAGATGCACCGGATGAAAAGAAATGAGAACCAACGATCGAAATACTGACCGCGTGATCCTACATAAAGTTTGAAGGTGAAGAGGAGTAATTCAAAACACCTATGTGAAGATTCCTCACCAGAGCAACAAAGGGGCTGAGGTGTAAAAAGAGTTCCTACTCTCCGATATAACTAGACTCCGAAAAACAGTTTTCTTCTAGACTCGACAACGGCCAAACTACGAACAATCAAGGGGGCTCCTATGGTCGGTCGAGGCTCTGATACCAACTTGTCACACCCAATATGCGACCCTATCCTAAAGGAACTCGAAGGTCCCACCAAGGATAGAAGCGCATATTAGAGACGCCTTTGCAAGGTGGATATCATTACATCGTACCATTACATAATAGTTGGGGATACAAATAAGAGGCATACAGTGCCACACAAATACAACATCATCATACATAAGAGCAACATCCGACTATGAACGAAACACAAACAGAAACTCAAACGACATCCACCCTGCTAGCCCAGGGTGCCAACCAGGAACCTATCCCCTGATCGAAGAAGAAGCAGAAGAACTTCAAAACAAGTAAACATCGCTCTCGCGTCATGATCATTGCATTACCTGTACCTGCAACTGTTGTTGTAGTAATCTGTGAGCCACGAGGACTCAGCAATCCCATTACCATGGGTATCAAGACTAGCAAAGCTTAAAGGGTAAGGAATGGATAGTGGTGAGATTGGAGCAGCGACTAAGCATGATATGGTGGCTAGCTTACCAATACAAGAATAATATGAGAAGCTACACAAACGGTCGCAAACTAGTACTGATCAACAAGTGATCCTGAAACTATTTAAGTTCATACATAACCCAAACCATGTTCACTTCTCGGACTCTGCCAAAAAGAGACCACCACGGCTACACACGTGGTTGATGCGTTTTAGTTAAGTCGAGTGTCAAGTTCTCTACAACCGGATATTATCAAATTCCCATCTGCCACATAACCGCGGGCATGGCTCTCAAAAGTTTAAACCCTGCAGGGGTGTCCCAACTTAGCCCATCATAAGCTCTCACGATCAACGAAGGATATTCCTTCTCCTGGGAAGACCCGATCAGTCTCGGAATCCCGGTTACAAGACATTTCGACAATGGTAAAAAAGACCAGCAAGACCGCCCGGATATGCCGACAAATCCCGATAGGAGCTGCACATATCTCGTTCTCAGGGCACACCATATGAACACTACATACAGCTAAAACCAGCCCTCAAGTTTCCCCGAGGTGGCGCTGCAAGTGGCTCCAGTTCGGACCAACACTTAGAGAAGCACTGGCCCGTGGGGGTTTAAAATAAAGATGACCCTCGGGTTAATTACTCCCAAGGGAAAGGTTATATGTTGTTAGGCAAATGTAAAACCAAGGTTGGGCCTTGCTGGAGGAGTTTTATTCAAAGCGAACTGTCAAGGGGTTCCCATAAACCCGACCGCGTAAGGAACGCAAAATCAAGGAACATAACACCGGTATGACGGAAACTAAGGCGACAGGCTACAGGAATCATATGAGTACAAACTTGACATGCACTTCATGTACAGATAACATAATTCAAATATCATTAAGGTTCAGGTTCATAGGCATCAAAATTGAACCAATATGATCAATGCAAAAAGCAACTTTGTAACACAGGTGCATATGCATGAGCAGAGTTAATATGATGGCAACTTGAGAGCAAGAAAGAGTCAAGCTACAGCAAGTAAACATAGCAACCAAGGGAATTTCATCACATTACACATAACAAAGAACAAATAACATTATGGCATCATATACATATGACTCATGGATTAGTGGTAACCAACAAGACAAGATTGAATGTTGAAACAGTTTCAGCAAGTGTAAAACAGCAACGTTATCATAGCATGTTTGCAAGCATGGAACAGAGGCATATGATATCTAAAATTACCAACAATGGCATGTGGACAAATTACTCGTAGAATACTTAAAAACATGTCATTGGAGCATCTCAAGAAGAGGCATGGATCACTCATTAACAAGCTCACAACAAGGCATCATGAAGTTAACAGAAATCTGGAACATTATATAGGCATGTTCATGGCAATGAAAACATATGCTACAGGACATATATAAGTCATCAAAATACATGACATGATAGAGAATAACATAGAAAACAAAACATGTCAACTAAGCATCTCCAGATTATGCATGGATTAATTGGTAGCATCAAGAAAACATGGCATCATGATATAGTAGTTTCAGCATTCACAGAACATTAACAGCAAGTAGCCCACTTCACAAGCTTGATGCACACACTACAGGGCATATAAAAATACAAGTATGGCGCCTATGTAACGATGGCATGAAAATTCTCCTAAAACATTTAGACATCATCCTCATATGATGCACACACAAAATGCAACAAAAATGACAAATCAGCAATTTATAGCAGTTAACAGCAGTTAACAGCAACATGCACTTTGCAACAGGGGTTAAGATGTCAATATGGACCCTAACATGAATGCAAAGCACAATAACATGTAGAGCATGAAGAGTAGAACATGTGCATATCAAGATCATCATCATAGCATCAGCAGGGACAAAGTTGTGGCACTCACAAAATGCACAAATGATGTTAACAGTCAGCAAATTCCAGCAGTTTATATCACATAGCCGCTTTGCAACGAAGATTAGGGCATAAATATTAACAGCAACATGAATGAAAACTAGACCATCGTGAAGAGCACTCTGAGATGAACATTTTGACATATTATGCATGCAAAACGGGACAGCATGCATGAAGTTATGGCATGGCAAACATGAGCACATGATGTTTAAAATCCTGGAGACTCGGCAGATTTCTTACCCCGGGGAAAAATGGATGGAGGGGTTCCGGGATGGAGCGGAGCCGGGATGGGGCGCACGTTTGGTTGGAGCACTCGGGCTAGAATGGGACGAGGCCGTCCAGATCTGGCCTCGGCGAGGTCGGCGAGGATTCCGGCGAGGGGAGCCGCTCCGGTAAGGGGAGGAGGTCTGGGATAGCCAGATCTGGCGCGTGGGCACCGGATATGCCGGTTCCCGGGGCCGGCGGGGTTGAAGACGGTGGCGAGGTCTCCGGGCGGTGGGCAGTGGAGGTCACTGGAGGCGAAGGTTGCCGGCGCGGGGCGAGGTCATGGACGGCGGTGCGCGGGGGTTGTGCTCAGGAGGTGTGGCGGAGGTCGCCGGGCAGGGAGGAGCGGGCGGCGCGCGGTGGCCGGCGTCGGGTGGTCCAGGAGATGCGGTGCTCCAATGCAGCGGCGGGGCAGGCGGAGCAGCGGTGGATGGCGGAGCAGCGGGCGGCGCTCGGTGGCCGGCGGTAGGGTCGGGCATGGAGGCACGGACGGCGGGGCGCGGCCCGGTCGGGCCCGGGGGCACGCCACGGATGGGTCGAGCGGGCCCGGCAGCGATGGAGGAGCTGGAGCGACGTGGCGGCCGTGGGTTCGCCGGCGGGCGGCGCCTGGACATGTCCGGTCCGAGCGAACGCGTCCGGTGGCGCGGTGGAGGAGAAGGCTAGGGTTAGGGTAGGGTTTGATCCGAAATTTCGGGGAAGGAGGTCTTTATATAGGTAGAGGGAGCTAGAAGAGTCCAAATGAGGTGTGGTTTTCGCCCACACAATCGTGATCCAACGAAGGAGAGCATGGAGGGGGTTTAGATGGGCTAGGGGGCTGTGGTGAAGGGGTGCTGGGCTGCAAAGAGAGAGGGGTTTCGGTTAACTCGGTTAACTGTTGGGGCATCAGACGACCTCCAAATGGAACAAAATTTGATGGCCGGTCTACCGGTGATATACCAAAGCTACTCGGAAAATCTTGGCACATTCCGAGAACATTATTCTGTGGCACACAAAACGAGGACTGAGAGGTGCAACGGGTGCATGCGAGTGTGTCTGGACTCCGAACGGACAACGGAGAGAACTGGGAGGACCCTAACGGATGCAAGTTTGAAAAACATGCAGATGATGACATGGAAAAATGCAACACGCAAGAAAATGACATGGCAACGACGGTGAATAACTAGAAGATACCTGGTGCATCGGTCTCGGGGCGTTACAACTGTCTTCATGGCCTCTGACAATTTCTTCGTCTTTGAGGGAATTAGAAAAGGTGATCTATATATTGTGGATTTCTCAAAGGGTCCCTAGGTCCAAACTTGTTTGCTTTCAAAGGAAACCGAAGGTTGGCTATGGCACCTAAGGCTTGGTCATGCGGGTATGAGGAATTTACAGACCCTGGTGAAGAAAAATTGTCTTCATGGCATTCCTTATGTAAAATTTGACAAGGATCGTCTCTGTGCTGCCTGTGAAGCTGGTAAATTAGCCAAGAAGCATCATCATCAAAGACTATTATGACCACAACAAGACCTCTGGAAATTCTTCATATGGATTTATTCGGCCTCCAAATTATGCAAGTTTTGGTGGCAGTCATTATGGTCAGGCTATTGTTGATGATTTCTCGCGATACACTTGGGTATTCTTTCTCGAAGACAAAACCTGCACCCAAGATATCTTCAAAAGCTTCACCAAGAAGGCCCAAAATGAATATGATGTGCGAATTAAGCATGTCAGAAGTGACAATGGAACTGAGTTCAAAAATACTCACATCGATGAATTTCTCGATGAAAATGGTATTACTCGTGAGTTCTCTGCCGCATACACTCCCCAACGAAATGGAGTTGTTGAACAAAAAAATAGAACTCTCATCGAAATGGCGAGAACAATTCTCAGTGAGTATAAAACTCCTATTCGCTTTTGGGTTGATGCTGTTAACACGGCTTTTCATGTTATCAGTCGTGTTTATCTTCACAAGTTCCTTAAGAGAACTTCTTATGAACTTATCACTAGCAACAAGTCGAATGTTTCTTATTTACGTGTTTTTGGTGCACCTTGCGACATTCTTGATATGAATCATTCTTCCAAGTTTGCACCTAAGGCACATGAAGGTCTTCTTCTTGGTTATGGCTCAAACTCGCATACCTATCGTCTCTATAACTCTCACCACAGGAAAGTTGTGGAAATGGTAAATGTGCGGTTTGATGAATCTAACAGCTCCCAAAAGGAGCACCTGCCAAATGTGATAGATGAACCACCGTTTTTTATGCTATTCGGTAAATGGCTATTGGGAGCATCAAGCATGTTGAAGGAAATGCACTTGAGTCCTCCGATGATGATGGTCTGATGACTCAAAGTAGAACTCGCAAGCCACTGATGAAGCAAATGCCACTCCGAACACAAATGGCAATCAAATTCCAAATGCCGATCAAAATGGCAATCCCAAAGGGAATGATGATTCAAATGTTGATGCAGACAAAAATGACAATGATCATAAAGATGAAAATCCCACGAGTGCCTAATCGAGTTGATCCTTCATTAATTCTTGATGAACTTGAGAATCCAGGTTATCGATCCACAACTCTTTCACACACCCGTTTGGCTAACTACTACGGCAGTTTCTCCTTTGTTTCATTGGTAGAACCTACCAAGTATGAATAAGCCATGAATGATCCAAATTGGATGAATGCTATGCAAGAGGAGTTGGTGCAATTCGACCTAAATGTTGTGTGGGAATTGGTTGACAAACCGAATCCTAAGAAGCACAATATCATCAGCACAAAATGGATATTTCACAATAAGCAAGATGAAAATGGCATTGTGTTGAGAAACAAAGTGATATGTCTCCGACGTATCTACTTTTCCAAACACTTTTGCCCTTGTTTTGGACTCTAACTTGCATGATTTGAATGAAACTAACCCGGACTGACGCTGTTTTCAGCAGAATTGCCATGGTGTTATTTTTGTGCAGAAATAAAAGTTCTCGGAATGACCTGAAAATCCACGGAGCAACTTTTCATAATTAATAAAAACTACTGGCAAAAGAATTAGTGCCAGGGGGGCCACACCCTATCCACGAGGGTGGGGGCGAGTCCCCTCCCCCTGGGCGCGCCCCCCTACCTCGTGGGCCCCCTGGACATCCACCGACCTCAACTCCCACTCCATATATTCTCTTTCGCGGAGAAAAAAATCAGAGAGAAAGTTTCATTGTGTTTTACGATACGGAGCCGCCACCAAGCCCTAATCTCTCTCGGGAGGGCTAATCTGGAGTCCGTTTGGGGCTCCGGAGAGGGGGATTCATCGCCATCATCATCATCAACCATCCTCCATCACCAATTTCATGATGCTCACCGTTGTGAGTGAGTAATTCCATCGTAGGCTTGTTGGACGGTGATGGGTTGGATGAGATTTACCATGTAATCAAGTTAGTTTTGTTAGGGTTTGATCCCTAGTATCCACTATGTTCTGAGATTGATGTTGATATGACTTTGCTATGCTTAATGCTTGTCACTAGGGCCCGAGTGCCATGATTTTAGATCTGAACCTATTATTTTTTCATGAATATATGTGAGTTCTTGATCCTATCTTGCATGTATATAGTCATCTATTATGTGTTATGATCTGATAACCCCGAAGTGACAATAATCGGGATACTTCTCGGTGATGACCGTAGTTTGAGGAGTTCATGTATTCACTAAGTGCTAATGCTTTGGTCCGGTACTCTATTAAAAGGAGGCCTTAATATCCCTTACTTTCCATTAGGACCCCACTGCCACGGGAGGGTAGGACAAAAGATGTCATGCAAGTTCTTTTCCATAAGCATGTATGACTATATTCGGAATACATGCCTACATTACATTGATGAGTTGGAGCTAGTTCTGTGTCACCCTATGTTATAACTATTACATGAGGAATCGCATCTAACATAATTATCCATCACTGATCCAATGCCTACAAGCTTTTCACATATTGTGCTTTGCTTATCTACTTTACCGTTGCTACTGTTACTATTACTACAAAACTGCTATCGTTACTTTTGCCACTGTTACCGTTACTATCATACTACTTTCTACTAAATACCTTGCTGCATATACTAAGTTATCCAGGTGTGCTTGAATTGACAACTCAACTGCTAATACTTGAGAATATTCTTTGGCTCCCCTTGTGTCGAATCAATAAATTTGGGTTGAATACTCTACCCTCGAAAACTGTTGCGATCCCCTAGACTTTTGGGTTATCAAGACTATTTTTGGCGCCGTTGCCGGGGAGCATAGCTCTATTCTTTGAGTCACTTGGGATTTATATCTTCTATTCACTATGAGGAAATTGAAGACGAAAGAACTAAGATTTTCCCTCAACTACGAGGGGAGGTAAGGAACTGCCATCTAGCTCTGCACTAGATTCTCCTTCTGTTTTGAGTAAGGTTGCGACACCTAAACCTGCTACTGCTATGAATTCTGATATGTCGCACGTTATTGATGATGCCACTTCTGCTATGCATGATACTTATGATGAAACTACTTCTGTGCTTGATATTACTTTGCCATTAGGTGAACTTCTTGATGAACAACTTGCTAGGGTTAGAGAGAATGAAATTATTGAAGATGAAATTATTGAAGATAGTGATGATGAAGGTTCTCCCCCTAAATATGAACTGCTTGTTGTTCCAGAGGGTTTTGTTATGGATGAAGAAACTACTAGAGCTATTCTTGCTTGCAATGATAGATCTGATCTTAAGAAGTTACTAGCTAAATGGAAACAGAAATCTCTACATGCTAGAATGAAATATGACCCTGCTTTTGCTACTTCACCTATCTTTGTTACTGATAAGGATTATGAATTCTCTATTGATCCTGAGATAATTGCTTTGGTTGAATCTGATCCTTTTTATGGCTATGAATCTGAAACTGTAGTGGCACATCTTACTAAGTTAAATGATATAGCCACCCTGTTCACTAATGATGAGAAATCTCGCTACTATTATATCCTTAAGATATTTCTGTTCTCATTAAAGGGTGATGCTAAAACTTGGTTTACTTCTCTTGATCCTGGTTGTGTGCGTAGTCCCCAGGATATGATTTATTACTTCTCTGCTAAATACTTCCCTGCTCATAAGAAACAAGCTGCTTTGAGGGAAATATATAATTTTGTGCAAATTGAAGAAGAGAGTCTCCCACAAGCTTGGGGGAGGCTTCTCCGATTACTTAATGCTTTGCCTGATCATCCCCTTAAGAAAAACGAAATACTTGATATCTTTTATAATGGACTAACCGATGCTTCCAAGGACCACTTGGATAGTTGTGCTGGTTGTGTTTTCAGGGAAAGAACAGTCGACCAAGCTAAGTTGTTATTGAATAATATGTTGACTAATGAAAATAATTGGACTCTTCATGAGCTAGTTCCTGAGCCTATTCCTAAACCAACTCCGAAGAAGAGGGGAGTTCTATTTCTCAGTCCTGAAGATATGCAAGAGGCAAAGAAGTCTATGAAAGAAAAAGGTATTAAAGCTGAAGATGTTAAGAATTTACCTCCTGTTGAAGAAATACATGGTCTTAATCTACCACCTATTGAAGAAACACATTGTCTGGATAACCCAACACAGGTAGTAAACTTAAATTCTCTCTATAGATACGATAAGGTTGAAATCCCGTCTACTAAGTTTCCTAGTCAATGTTTAGATGAATTTGATGACTTTATGGCTAGGCAGGAAAATTTCAATGCTTATCTTGGTAGAGAATTAAAGAGTAATGCTTACATGATTGGACGCTTGAGTGATTATATGGCTAGAGTTAAAGGTGAACTTAAACTCATTAGTAAATATGCTTCTATGGTTACCACTCAAGCAGAACAAGTACTTAAAGCTCAAAGTGATTTGCTCGATGAATTAAATAATAAACATGATTTTGCTGTTAGAGTGGCTACTAGAACGGGTAAAATGACTCAGGAACCTTTGTATCCTGGAGGCCACCCTAAGAGAATTGAGCAAGATTCTCAAAGAAATAATTTAGATGCACCTAGTCCTTCTAAAAAGTAGAAAAAGAAGAATGATAGGACTTTGCATGCATCTAGTGAACCTGGTGTAGACACACCTCAGAATCCCAATGATATTTCTATTTCTGATGCTGAAACACAATCTCGTGATGAATATGAACCTAGTGATAATGTTAATGATAATGTTCATGCTGATGCTCAACCTAGCAATAATAATGATGTAGAGATTGAACCTATTGTTGATCTTGATAACGCACAATCAAAGAATCAACATTATGATAAGAGAGACTTTGTTGCCAGGAAGCACGATAAAGAAAGAGAACCATGGGTTTAGAAACCCATGCCTTTTCCTCCTAAGCCATCCAAGAAAAAGGATGATGAGGATTTTGAGCGCTTTGCTGAAATGATTAGACCTATCTTCTTACGTATGCGCATAACTGATATGCTTAAATTAAATCCTTATGCTAAATATATGAAGGATATCATTACAAATAAAAGAAAGATATTGGAAGCTGAAATTTCCACCATGGTTGCTAACTATACTTTTAAGGGTGGAATACCAAATAAACTAGGAGATCCAGGAGTACCAACTATACCATGCTCCATTAAAAGAAACTATGTTAAAACTGCTTTATGTGATCTTGGAGCTGGTGTTAGTGTTATGTCTCTCTCTTTATATCGTAGACTTGAATTGAATAAGTTAACACCTACTGAAATATCTTTGCAAATGGCTGATAAATCAACTGCTATACCTGTCGGCATTTGTGAGGATGTGTCTGTTGTGGTTGCAAATGTCACTATCTTAACGGACTTTGTTATTCTTGATATTCCCAAGGACGATAGTATGTCGATTATCCTTGGTAGACCCTTTTTGAATACTGCAGGGGCTATTATTGATTGCAACAAAGGCAATGTCACTTTTCATGTTAATGGTAATGACCATACGGTACACTTTCCGAGGAACAACCTCAAGTTCATAGCATCAATTCTATCGGAAAAATTCCAACTATCATTATTGGAGGTTTTGAATTTCCTCTTCCTACTGTCAAGAAGAAATATGATATTCTTATTATTGGGGATGTGCATATCCCTGTTGAGGTAACCTAGTGTTATCGAAATTTCTCCTGTTCCATGTTATTCGGAATGAGTTTGTTAACAAGACTTGATCAACCTTGTTAGTGGATTCCTTTTGATGATCATGAGATGGATGAAACTAGAAGGCACAACCTTCTGTACCCTCCTTTTACTTTCTGTTATTTAGAATAAATAAAGCAAAAATAGTATTTTTTTTGTCTATTTTCTGAATTATCCATGCAATAAAAAATACCCAAAAATAAAAGTTCTCCAAATGCCCTGCCAATTTAGTATGACTTTTTCTGGAATATTTGAGAATATCTGGCACTAAGAACACAGCAGGGGGAGCTAGCACCTGGCCACGAGGGTCCAGGGCACGCCCACCCCTACAGGGCACGCCCCTACCTTGTGGGCCCATGGTGCCCCCTCCACTTATTCCTGCACCCACACACTTCATCTTCCTCCCAAAAAAATCACCATCCAGCTCAAGCACGAGTTCTAGCTCATTTTGCTGCGATTTTTGATCTCCTTGCTCAAAGCTCCATTCACAAAACTGCTTTGGGAGATTGTTCCTTGGTATGTGACTCCTCCAATGGTCCAATTAGTTTTTGTTCTAATGCTTTATTCATTGCAAATTTGTGCTGCCTAGGTGACCCTATTCTTGAGCTTGCATGTCAAATTTATGAGGTCCCAAGTAATTCTATTGCATGATATAAGCTCTAGGCACTTGTGGGAGTAGTTGCTATCAGTTTTATTGAGTTTGATTCACTTTTATTTTGAGTTACTAAAAATTTCAGAAATTTTTAGAAAATGATGAAGAGATTTTTGAGGGGCTCTTCTAGACAAGGCTCCAAGGACAAACAAGCTAAGGAAAACGAAAAGGCTAAGTATAATCTTCCTCGCGTAGCGGAAGTACGGCCGTGTGAATGGCCTTGTGATAATTTTTTGAGAGCAGCCGGGATTTATGAAGACTTTTATTCTTTGGCTGATAATGCGGGCCTCACCGATTTCTTCCACGACCGGATCGAACAATATCTCTTACTCACCAATACTTTCGTGCAAAACTTCTACTATTGTCCTAAGAATTCACTTTCTTCAATAGCTTTTCATTTATATGATGAGGCTAGGGAGATGTCATTACATAATTTTTGCACGGTTTGCAGAATACCCTTCAAGGGCAGCTTAGAGGAACCACATCATGAAGATGTGGATTGTTTTATTGATACTATTATTGTAGGGAATCGAGGAAGGTTTCCGATGCAAGAATCACTAGCATACATTTTCCTGTTTTGCGCTACTTTGCCATATTTGCTAGTGGATGTTTAATTGGTCGCGGAAATTGTGGAAACCTCGATGTTCCAGATATTATTATTTTGTTGCATGCTTTATTTCGTGATAACACTTATAGTATGGGTGCCGTTATTGCCAAACATTTAAGCCTAAACCATACAAAGGGTCCCATCTTTGGAGGTATCTATGTTGCACGCCTTGCTAGACACTTTGAAATACCTATTAGTCATTATGAGAAAGAGGAAAAACTGCTGCCCCCTACTTTTCTAGATTATAAGAGCATGGTAGCACATGAGTTTATTGTTAACAATGATGATAAGATGTTTCTGTATAATCTGAGATTTAATAAGAAACACAATGAGATTATTATCTTTCCTGTACCTTCTTTGTTTGATTTAACTGCAGGCCATTACCTCATCTTGTCGTCGGTCGTGTACGCACACTGAGGCTAGACATCAGCTCCAGAGCCTGAGCCTGAACCACCACTGGACCCTTATCGTCCATCATCTTATCAGTGGGATCCGGAGCAGATCGCCAGCCAATGGCAGTACGATGACACTCCTCAGTACACCGGGGAGAGTAGCCGCGATCCATGGGCATAGACCAACTTAGGCCAAAAGCTTAATCTTGGGGGAGTACGTATTTCTCACCGACATTACATTCATGTTCACACACTCACTCTAGTTGTCGGTGCTCATACTTTTTCTTTGTACTATCCATGCTAGTTTAATTTCTTTTTCTAGCTTTCTTCTTGTGTGTTTGATAAACCTTAAGAAAAACCAAAAAAATAGTTAGTTTACTTTCCATGCCTTTAGTAGTAATTAAAAGAAAACCCGAAAAGATTTCTCGTTCTTCTTTTGCTTGTTGGGAGCTTTCCCGTGTAAATAGTTTTATTTCTTTTCATTCCTTTGGGGGTCGAGAGGAGAAGACCATAATGAAAATGTTTAAGTGGCTCTCATATGCATGATTGTTGATTTAACCAAGAGCCCATATTACCTTGTCTTCTCTCTTGAATTGAATGCTTGCAGATTCCAGCTTAGTCCAATGCACGTGCATTATTATTACACACTGTTCGGCCGTGCAAGTGAAAGGCAATAATGACGATATATGATGGACTGATTGAGATGAGAGAAGCTGGTATGAACTCGACCTCTCTTGTTTTTGTAAATATGATGAGTTCATCGTTCCTGATTCAGCCTATTATGAATAAACATGTTTGCAATGACAATTAGAGATTATAGTTGCTTATGCCATGCTTAATTAGCTAGGAGCTTATAATGGTTTACCTTGCATGCCAACATGCTATTAAAATGGTTGTGATGTGGTATGATAGGGTGGTATCCTCCTTTGAATGATTCGAGTGACTTGACTTGGCATATGTTCACGCATGTAGTTGAAACAAAATCAACATAGCCTTCACAATATTTATGTTCATGGTGGATTATATCCTACTCATGCTTGCACCTAGTGTTGATTAATTTTAATGCATGTTCATGACTGTTGTCGCTCTCTCAGTTGGTCACTTCCCAGTCTTTTGCTAGCCTTAACATGTACTAAGCGGGAATACTGCTTGTGCATCCAAACTCCATAAACCCCAAAGTTATTCCATATGAGTCCACCATACCTTCCTATATGCGGTATTTACCTGCCGTTCCAAGTAAATTTGTATGTGCCAAACTCCAAACCTTCAAATGAAATTTTGTTTTGTATGCTCGAAGAGCTCATGTATGAACTAGGGTTGTCTATATCTTCCATGCTAGGTGGGTTATTCTCAAGAGGAGTGGACTCCGCTCCTCATTCATGAGAAAATGGCTGGTAACCGGGATGCCCAGTCCCATGATCAAAAGATCAAATCAAATCAAAATAATTAAACAAAACTCTCCGAAGATTGTTTCTAGTTGGAGGCACCTGTTGTTTCGGGCAAGCCACAGATTGATGCTTGTTGGTGGTGGGGGAGTATAAACTTTACCATTCTGTTTGGGAACCTCCTATAATGTGTGTAGCATGGAAGATATCGAGATCTCATAGTTGTTACGTTGACAGTAAAAGTATATCGCCCAAAATGTTATTCATCTCTATTTTAAAATCGAGCTCTAGCACCTCTACAAATCCCTGCTTCCCTCTGTGAAGGGCCTATCTATTTACTTTTATGTTGAGTCATCACCCTCTTATTAAAAAGCACCCGCTGGGGAGCACCGCTGTCATTTGCATGATTATATGTGAGTTGTTAATCCTATCTTGCAATTCTATCGTCACCTATTATGTTTTCAAGAATATATGTGAGTTGTTGATCCTATCTTGCAAGTCTATCGTCACCTATTATGTGTTACGATCTGATAATCCCGAAGTGACAATAATCGGGATACTTCTCAGTAATGACCGTAGTTTGAGCAGTTCATGTATTCACTAAGTGCTAATGCTTTGGTCTGGTACTCTATTAAAAGGAGGCCTTAATATCCCTTAGTTTCCATTAGGACCCTGCTGCCACGGGAGGGTAGGACAAAAGATGTCATGCAAGATCTTTTCCATAAGCACGTATGACTATATTCGGAATATATGCCTACATTACATTGATGAATGGGAGCTAGTTCTGTGTCACCCTATGATATAACTATTACATGAGGAATCGCATCCGACATAATTATCCATCACTGATCCAATGCCTACGAGCTTTTCATATATTGTGCTTTGCTTATCTACTTTACCGTTGCTACTGTTACTATTACTACAAAACTGCTACCGTTACTTTTGTCACTATTACCGTTACTATCATACTACTTTGTTACTAAATACCTTCCTGCAGATACTAAGTCATCCAGGTGTGGTTGAATTGACAACTCAACTGCTAATACTTGAGAATATTCTTTGGCTCCCCTTGTGTCGAATCAATAAATTTGGGTTGAATACTCTACCCTCGAAAACTGTTGCGATCCCCTATACTTGTGGGTTATCACAAAGCACGTCTTGTTGCTCAAGAGTACACACAGGTAGAAGGTATTGATTTCTGTGAAACATATGCTCCTGTTGCACGCCTTGAGGCAATTCATATTCTTCTCGCTTATGCATTTACAATGATATCTTGCTTTATCAAATGGATGCGAAAAGTGCTTTCCTCAATTGTGAAATTTATGAGGAAGTTTATGTTAGATAGCCACCTGGCTTTGAACACCCTGCGTTTCCTAACAAAGTTCTCAGGTTGAAGAAAGCCTTGTATGGGCTGAAGCAAGCCCCTCGAGCTTGGTATGACACCTTGAAGAAGTTTTTGCTCAACAAAGGGTTCAAGCCAGGATTCATTGATCCCACACTTTTCACTCGTGCTATTGATAATGATCTATTCGTATGTCAAATCTATGTGGATGATATTACTTCGGTTGTACTAACAGTGCTTGCAGCTTAGAGTTTGGGAAAATGATGTGCGGTAAATATCAAATGTCCATGATAGGTGAACTCAAGTTCTTTCTCGGACTTCAAATTCGTCAACAGGCAAATGGAATTTTCATATCTGAGGATAAATATTTGAAAGAGTGCCTGAAGAAGTTCAAAATGCAAGATTCCAAAATGAAGGGCTACAAAACTCCTATGCCCACGAATTGTAGGATGGGTGTAGATGTGTATGGTAAGGATTACGATCAGAAGGCTTATCATTCTATGATTGGTTCTCTTCTTTACCTATGTGCATCTAGACCTGACATTATGTTGAGTGTTTGCATGTGTGCCCGCTATCAAGGTGCACTGAAGGAATCGCATCACCAAGTGGTCAAGCTCATTCTAAGATATTTGGATCACACCCCCACCTTTGGTTTATGGTATCCTAGGGGAGCATAGTTTGATCTCGTTGGATATTTAGACTCAGATTGGGCTGGTGACTTGGTTGACACAAAATCTACTTCAGAGACATGCCATTTCCTTGGTAGATCATTGGTATGTTGGTCATCAAGGAAGCAGAATTGTGTATCTCTTTCTACAGCTGAGGCTAAATATATTGTTGCTGGCGCTTTTTCCACTCAGTTGTTGTGGATGAAGCATACTCTGACGGATTATGGCATCAAGGTCAAGAATATCTATACTGTGACAACGAGAGTGCTATCAAAATTGCACATAATCCAGTCCAGCATTCTCGCACGAAGCATATTTCCATCAGACACCATTTCATTCGCGATCATGTTGCTCGAGAGGATATTGTCATCAATCATGTCAAGACCGAAGACAATCTCATTGATATTTTCACCAAGCCTCTTGATGAGAAAAGATTTTGTGCATTACGGTGTGAGCTAAATATCTGGACTTCGCAAACATGCAATAAGCTGGACTCAGCACCCGTGCTAACACTTCCATATCTTAGAAGGAAGGCGTGCATAACACTCGAAGAGTTTGAAAATTTTGACAAAGTGAAATTTTCTTTCTAAGAGTGAATACATTAACAAAGAACTAGACGAAATGGGTGCCACGATAATTGTGCGATGCTCAGGGTCATACAGTTCTTATACGGTGGGTCACGCCACCACAATTTTCATTCGTTGAGTTTCTTCTTATCGAAGCTTTTGTGTTAGTCCAAATGCATTTCTCTCATAGCTATTCGTTTGGAGGTTTGTGTTTCTTTGTCTAAGTGAAATGCCAAGGACCATGTTTTCCCTCTATTCTATCTCCTCCAGTCTATGGTGTTCTGTTATAAATGCTCAATTCCATTTGGAACAAAACTTTATCTGGTGTCATTGACCACAATTAAGATTTGGCCCAAAATTTAATCTATTTTGGCGAAAGCTGTCCAAAATTTGGGGTTTCCCGCCCAAGTCACGACCATGATCTTTCATGACGGTTGCCACGTGCAATCCATAATCTGCCACCTCATCTAGTCCGTAAAGGCCATTAGATCGGATCCATCGTGTGTAGTTATTTCCATTCACATATAAAAATCAGACCGGCCCCTCTTCCAGTTCACTTCTCTTTCTGCCCGCCACTGTCGCCTCTGAAACCCTCGCTGCAATGCTCCACATTGAGCTCGACGCCGACGACCCCTTCGTCACTTCATTGCCGGAAACTGGTCACCAGAGTCTTTCCTCGCTGCCATGGGCCATATTCTACCCCGCGCAGCCGTAGCTGCTGCATGCCACCAAGCTAGGGTATGTGCAGTTCAAACTCGGGCCTGCGTCCTTCTCGTTCGAGTTTGTCCCTGGTCATTTTTCTTCGATTTTACCGCAATTCTTAGATCTATGGTATTACCTTTGCTAGTGCGGATGTGGTTTTTAGTAGTCCCTCGCATCCAAAAAAGTTCAGATCTAGGGTTTGTGTTATATTTTGCTCGAACGGAATGCCTAGCACGCTGACTAGTATATTCTTCGGACCTACTAGTTCGTTCTATACGTTTCTTTCATTCGAAACATTTCTCAAAGTATGCATCTATTTCTTCCTCAAAATGTTTTCATTCGTAACCCTGTGAGCATTTGTAACCCTGTCCTCATTTTCCCTCAAATCTATTCTTGTTCACAGGAATATGCAATCTATTGAAGATTCTGCTTGATCAATCAGCATGGTCGATGAAGAAGAGGCAGTTCTGGGAACAGTGGATGAGTCAAAGGCTCCAAATGCCACGGGCCTGACGGTAGGCCCATCAACCAACAAAAGGAAGAGACCCAAACAAAATGCAGATGAGCAAGAAGAAGATGCTCCGAAGAAAAAGAAAGGTGGCAGGCAACCATTCACAAATTCAGCTCGGTGTATCTCTCGTGATAACTACAACACTGTTCAGGGAGAATCAGCAACAGAAAATAGAAGGCGTCTGCAGAAGATTCGACGTCACTTGGTACGCAAGTGGTTCAACTATAAAATGATTCATCCTAGGTTTAAGACCTAGGGGTGACTGTCGTGAAATTAATCTTCTCCGAGCAAGTGATCCCCAGGAGAGACCTTCACCACCTCCTGAAAATCATGAGTCATCTCTTTGGACTCCTGATTCTTATCCCAACGAAAAGGCCAAGCGCCTGAAGAATGCTGAAAAGAGAGACAAGAAGGCAAAAAAGGAAAGATATCAAGAAGAAGAAAATCGTCGGCTTATCAAATCTGACGTCGAAAAGAAAAAGGCCAAAGGAAAATCAGAAGGTCGCTCCAAGTATAAACATGATCCAAGTGCAAAGAAAAAGAGTGCACCAAAGAAGAAGCCAACTAAACCAATCAACGGAAATGCAGAAAGAAATTCTTCCGATGAAGGTGATCCACCACTCACTAGATTTGAAGTTGACACAACAATCAGCGAGCTAGTGAAACATCACTACATCCACCATACT
The DNA here is from genome assembly GCF_002162155.2 of Triticum dicoccoides. NCBI lineage: Eukaryota > Viridiplantae > Streptophyta > Magnoliopsida > Poales > Poaceae > Triticum > Triticum dicoccoides. The sequence goes on along the minus strand of NC_041387.1, from coordinate 154,056,081 downwards.
GCCTGATCTTCGAGATTGTACAGTTCCAATAGCATCTCGAAGAAGATCATTATGAAGAGGAAAACTCCACCTACCACTGTCACTATGGTAGATCACGTGAACACAACTCCTCATCCTGGAGCAATCAACATGAAGGATTTGGTAGTGGATGCCCCGGTCAGCACAGCTAAGGCTTCCGAGCAAATTCCAAAGCCCAAAGTGAAGCAAATCAAGGTTTCTTCTGCCGAGCCAAGTGTTCATCATGATACTCTGAAAGAAAAGGCTGCTAAGTTTGCTCCCACCATGACGCAACCATTGGCCTCAATGCCTCCATTCGAGCAGGTTCAAGTGCCAAGTGCTCCTCTTGCACAGTCTGAGGTCCAGTCTGATGCTCCTCACTATTATAGTCAAGTATTCATCATGGAGCAACTTGAAAACTTTGTTGAAGATCTATTCGATGGTGAAGTAGCATCCTTGCCAATCCCTCCTGAAGTCATTTCACAAGCCACTGATCTTGTACATGATATGAGAGAAGATTCTGCTAAAATAAACAATCTCACTGCTAAGCTCAACAACCTCAATGGTCTAATGAAAACCACATCTTCTGGTCGCAGTTTAGTGCTGATGCGACCTGGCAAAGAGTGCTGCTGATGCGACCGAGTTTTACAAAGATCAGAAAGACCATAAGGTGGAAAGGTTATTCTGGTCGCAGTTTAGTGCCCCGACGCGTCCGCTGCCGTTGAATGAAAGGATGGCCGCATGTGCCGAGCTCCATAGGTTGTCCGGTCTTGCTATGAGGTCTGTCGTGGATCATCTTTGGCCACGGGGACAAAGGCCGGACAGTTATTTTGGATTAGTGCAAAAATCCCTTAGTGTTGTGTCGCATATCGATGCTGTGAAGAGGTCAGCGTGCATAGAGGGTGCGCGGATGACTCTTGCCCGTGTTAAAACATACTGGGCAGGGATGGAAACCATCGCTATTGCAACCCGGGGTCCGGCGGGAGGCCAGGACCCTGCCGAGCACTATTTTGAAGAAGTCCTAGAAGGCGCCCGTTTAATAGAGACTCAGTGCTCGAAGAGTACCATGTTCGAGTGACATGTATCTCCATTGTAAAAACAATGCTATTTTGATTATAAAGGTTGTGTTTATACTTTTGCCTAAAAGTATTATAGTGCCTCCTGTGCGGCCGTCTATGTATGTATATAACCTGAAAGTTTGCAGTCATCGGCTTCAGCCCCCATGCATATAATGCGGGGGTGTTCAAAAAAACACGTAGTCACACTTGATCCAATGTCTTGGTCCGTTAAGGAGGTGATAGCACGGCGAACCAAGCAATCGGACTATATAGCTTTAACACTTTCACTTAGCCATAGGAGTTTGACTGTGGGGCTACTATATAGCCCCTGGTACTTCCGCGTTCATTCGAATATGGTGTGCTTATGTACATGACCGGGAAACCGGTCCTTCATTAATGCGGAGGAATCGTGAAGATTCCGCTGAGTCATCGAGTGGTTGACCAGTCTCGCGTTGTATCATGACAGTCAGTTTTTGGCTTTCTCTACTGAGGTGCTCATCCAGACGAACCAGGGCACAATCGCAGTAGTTCTCCCAGTGCCGCCTTAGCCGATAGAGCGGAACGTAAGGTAGCAAAACACGGGAGCCGGGCAAACCCAACATTTGACCAAAGACATGATTCGGAGCTTATGCATATAAGGCCAAACTCGCGACGTCGAACACTCCCTAAGATATTTGGACTTTACAACATATATTGGGATGAATAGCACCCTCGATAATGATCCCTGTGTTTCCAGGTACATGCATCAGTCTGGCATGATGAAATGTCAAGAACGCCAATATCCCTCCTGGTTGTGTTAAGTGTCCGAAGGGGAAAAAGCAACAAGAGACATTAAAAAAGGTTTACGCAAGGGCTTAATCTAAAGAGAAACCTTTCAGCGGGGCCCTGCTGCACGTCTGCGCCTTTATCTCTGTTGTGCCATATCCTGGAAGGGTGTAGCATGATGATCATCTGTAAAAAGGGGAAAACCCAGGTGAAAGACTTCGTGCGAGGAGTTGGTTAATCTGAATGAACCATGAAAATGCAATCTGCTATTGTATTAATAGGGTCAAGCCAAACTAAGGGCTTCTTTCTTTGCGAGCAGCCCCTATCACCACTTATGGGGGTATCCCCAGCTTGGGTTTATATGGGTTGTTATATCTGGTGGAGCGCCGGACTCGTCTAACCGTGTCCATGGTCTTGACGACCGTTTATTATGGTTGGAGGGGTCGCTCGGTGTTTGGCTGCTAGAGCCGCCACGTATTCTTCCGCGCGTAAGGAACACTCTGTATTTCTGCTAACTATGATGACGCCACATGGACCAGGCATCTTAAGTTTAAGGCAGGCGTAGTGTGGTACTGCATTAAAACGAGCAAAGGATGTTCTTCTGAGTAGTGCGTGATAGCCGCTTCATAATGGAGCGATGTCGAAGATTAGTTCTTCGCTTCTGAAGTTGTCGGGAGAACCGAATACAACCTCTAGTACTAGAGAGCCCGTACAGCGGGCCTCGACGCCTGGTATCACTCCTTTAAAGGTATTATTGCTTTGGCTGATTCTTGACGGGTCTATCCCCATTTTGCGGACAGTGTCCTGATATATCAGCTTAAGACTACTTCCGCCGTCCATAAGGACTCGAGTGAGATGGTATCCAACAATTATTGGGTCGAGCACCAACGATGTCGATCCTCCATTCCGGATACTAGTCGGATGATCCCTGCGATCAAAACTGATCGGGCAGGCCGACCAAGGATTGAATTTGGGAGCGACGGGCTCCACAGCGTATATGTCTCGGAGTGCACGTTTGCGCCTTCTCTTAGGAATGTGAGTTGCATGAATCATATTCACTGTTTTGATTTCTGGTGGGAATTTCTTCTGTCCCCCAGTGTTCGGCTGGCGAGGCTCATCCTCGTCTTCGCTTGGCATCTCCCGTCCCTTGTGTTCGGCATTTAGCTTGTCGGCCTGCTTGAAAACCCAGCACTCTCTATGAGTGTGATTTGCAGGTTTTTCGGGGGTGCCGTGAATCTGACATAATTTGTCTAGAATCTTGTTTAGGCTGGACGGTCCATCTCTGCTGCCTTTAAATGGCTTCTTCCATTGACCGGGTCGAGAGCCCCTGAATCCGGCGTTAACTGTCGTGTTCTCTAGGCTGTCATCATTGTTTCGACGCTTGTTTTTATTGCGTCGCGGCTTCCCGTTGCCATCCCTGACTTCGGATGTGCCTGGGTCGCTGGTGCCGCTACGGGCCAGCCAGCTGTCCTCGCCCGTGCAAAAGCGGTTCATAAGGCTTGTTAAGGCTGTAATTGTCCTCGGCTTTTCCTGGTCGAGGTGTCTGGCCAGCCATTCATCCCAGATACTGTGTTTGAAGGCCTCTAAGGCTTCAGCGTCCGGGCAATCGACGATTTGATTCTTCTTAGTAAGAAATTTGTTCCATAGTTTTCGGGCTGACTCTCCAGCTGTTGAATTATGTGACTTAAGTCATCTGCATCCGGAGGTCAGACATAGGTCCCTTGAAAATTGGCCCTAAAAGCAACCTCAAGTTCATCCCAACTTCCAATTGAGTTTTCAGGAAGGCTTTTCAACCAGTGCCGACCTGGTCCTTTCAACTTGAGGGGTAGGTATTTAATGGCGTGGAGATCATCTCCGCGAGCCATGTGGAAATGAAGGATAAAGTCCTCAATCCAGACCCCAGGGTCTTTCGTTCCATCGTATGCCTCTATATTCATGGGTTTAAATCCTTCCGGAAATTCATGGTCCAGTACCTCATCGGTGAAGCACAGGGGGTGTGCGGCACCCCTGTATTTGGACATGTCGTGGCATGCTGTCGATGGTTGTTGTGTTCGGTGCTGATTCCTAGCTGGTATTCAATCAATGTGATCATTTTGGTAGCTCTAATCCTATGCCGAAGCGCGCTTCCTAGATCCATAGATGGACCTGGCCATACCAGACTTCTTGTCCAGGAGCTCATGTAAATCGTGTGCTGACTTGTGTGCGGCATCATTAGCCGTCCTGTCGTGGCCACGGGGTGGTCTGTCCGGCTGATCGATCATTTTCGGCTGAATGGGCTCTATGGCCTCATCGTCGAATTCGGGCAGCAGCTTGTGCTTTGGATAGCTCTTTGTGTGATGATCATCGCCGTATTTTTATTCAGTGTTGAGCACTTTGTTCCACCTGCGGTTGAGCGTATCCTGCACGGCTTTAAGCCTTTGCTTCTGCTTCTTTAGGCTCCTCGCGGTGGAAATAAGCCTTCTGTGGAGGTTCTCTTGTTCGAAGTGTTTTTCTTGGATGATGAGTGCATCATCGTCCAGACTGTTATCCTCTCCGGAGACAGGTTGGTGAATTTTACCCTCGGGATCAGCGTCATCTGACGTCGGCTCCGAACTATGTTCACCGTCCCTGGCTCATCTTGCTCCATCGCTGGGTCCATGGGGTCGTCGTTTTCTTTGGAGTCGACCGGGGTATTGTTCTTTCTTGCGCTGTTGTCGTTGTTTTTACTATGGCGGGATTTAGAGTGGCGCCTACGGTGCCGCTTTGGTGGCTTATCGAGGGGATTATCCTTTGTTGCATCATCACCATCGCCTTCTTTTGGTGTGTCCACCATATATATATATATATATATATATATCATATGATGAGGTGGCAGTCCAGCGCCCAGTGGGCGGTGGTTCCTGTTCTTCTCCTGCATCGTCATAAATATCGTCGACGTCTTTGGAGTCGAAATCGAGCGTGTCGGTTAAGTCATCGACAGTGGCTATGAAGTGGGTAGTGGGTGGGTAACGAATTTCTTCGTCGTCCGCATCCCACTCGAGCCGGACATAGTTCGGCCAAGAGTCTCCTGACAAGGAAAGAGACTTTAACGAATTTAGCACATCACCCAAGGGCGAGTGCTGAAAAATATCCGTGGAGGTGAACTCCATGACCAGTGCCCAATCAGATTCGATAGGCACGGGCGTACGCGGTTCGGATCCTTTAGCCAGAGGCGAGTCCGAGGGTCCGATGACATCATCCTCATAGGAGGTGGGATCAGTGCTCGGCTTCAACTCCGATGAGTGTGCGGCCTCTATGGCGGGGTCCATCCACCCGTCCTCGGAGGGCGCGATCTGCTCCGGGTTGATTCCCGGGGCCGCCGCAGGTGCGATCTCCCGAACACTGTCAGATGGCAGATCTAAGTCATGCTCGTCGCGACTGTTCGGCGTACCTGACATGGGCTCAAGTCCGTGGAATATCAAGTCTCCGCGGATATCAGCAGTGTAGTTCAAGCTTCAAAACCTGACCTGATGGCCAGGGGTGTAGCTACCGATCTGCTCCAGGTGGCCAAGCGAGTTGGCCCGCAGGGCGAAGCCGCTGAATACAAAGATCTATCCGGGAAGGAAAACCTCCCCCTAGATTGCATCGTTGAAGATGACTGAAGGACCCATCAAGCCTTATCGTGATGACACAGTGGAACTCTCAATGAAAGCACCAATGTCGGTATCAAAACCGGCGGATCTTGGGTAGGGGGTCCCGAACTGTGCGTCTAAGGCTAATGGTAACAGGAGGCGGGGGACACGATGTTTTACCCAGGTTTGGGCCCTCTCGATGGAGGTAATACCCTACTTCCTGCTTGATTGATCTTGATGATATGAGTATTACAAGAGTTGATCTACCACGAGATCGTAGAGGCTAAACCCTAGAAGCTAGCCTATGATTATGATTATTGTTGTCCTACGGACTAAACCCTCCGGTTTATATAGACACCGGAAGGGGCAAGGGTTACACAGAGTCGGTTATAGAGAAGGAGATCTACATATCCGAATCGCCAAGCTTGCCTTTCACGCAAAGGAGAGTCCCATCCGGACACGGGATGAAGTCTTCAATCTTGTATCTTCATAGTCCAACAGTCCGGCCAAAGTATATAGTCCAGCTGTCCGAGGACCCCTTAATCCTGGACTCCCTCACCTGCTGCTTGCCTCCTTTGCACCAAAGAGGAAACTGGTACACTACGCCTGCTGGCGCCCACCTGACCTTGGTCGTCATGGCTCACATCACCCGAACCTCATGAGGTGAGCCTTGCATAGAAATCTCTGCTCCTCGGGAGCCAGCCTGAGGAGGCTGCTCCCTTTGAAGGTCTTGGTGTCGTCCGCATCACGAGGCTTGGCCCCTCGCGGGTGTCTTGAGTTGTCGATGTCGAAGCTGGGCCGTACCAGGCCGTCGACGGAGCCACGCCGTGGGCCGCAGGCAGGCAAGTCTGTGTACCACCGTTCCCAGAACGCCGAGATTTGCCCCCGGGCCCAAGCCGCGCTCGGACTTGGCTTCGAGGTGAATCCAAAGGACAAGTGCGGAGCGCCGCGGGCCCTAACTGCCTACAGCCTTGGGTGATGCGTGGCGATTGGTGGGATGTGGGCATCTCCGCTTCCCCACGCTGCCTCGACAACCGTTCGACTTGACGAGTCGCTGCTGCATGCAGAGAAAAACCATCATTGTGTGGGATCATGGAGGCCGGCGGTTGGCCTCCCTCTGGCTATAAATGAGGGGAGGGGTGGAGCCCCCCTCGTTCATCACTATCTTCATCTTCTCGATGTCTGTTCCTTCTTCCTCTCTGCCTTGCTGTAGTTGCAGAGCCCATGGCACCGACGAGCAAGTTCACCGCTGCCGAGAAGGGGAAGGTCCCCAAGGAAGGGCCAGTTTCACCGCCGCCCCCGCAAGCACACTGTGACCCTGGCGGCAGCTCCCAGGGGGCGTGGGCGCACTTCTCTGGGAGGTGGCGTCTCACTTGGCAGCTGTGGCAGCGCTTCTTCTTGTGGCGGGAGGCACTGGGAACGGGGCAGCCCCCATGATGAGGGAAGGCGCGCCATGGTCACCCGGCCTCCTCGGCCGCCCTTCCCCTCCGTGGATGTTCTCCTGGAGTTTGTCGTGTGGTCAAAGAAGCCCGCCGATACCTTGCTCCGGCTTCCGCGCTTCTTCACCGGCGAGGTGCTGGCCATGGAGCTCGATGGCCTCTGGCTGCAGGCTGACGGTTGTTGCAGTAGGGCCTCATGGGTCGGGGTCGAGGTCACCGCAGCAGGCAGTGTGGTCTTGACCCACGGCTGGCAGGCGTTTTCCTGCACACAAGGCCTGAGCGGGAGGTGCACCCTCGACTTCAAGTACGATGGCCTCACGACCCTCTTCGTGAGGGTGTTCAGGGAGGACGGCCGCCGCATGGGTACTGTCTAGAAGACGACAACGGCTACGATGAGATTAGTCTTGATGAAGGTCACAACGGCGACGAGGGTGAGCTTCCCTTGACGACGGCCGTGCTCCCTCCGGCAGCGACGACTCCTCTTTAGGCGAGAGCTCCAGCGGCGGAGGCTACGACCAACCTCCATGCCGCCGACCTTGCATCGGGGAAGGCAACGGGTCATCTCACTGTCGCACCCTAGTGAAGCAGGAGGAGGGCCCGAATTGAGCCCGGGGCTACCGAGCCTAGCTTCAGGACTTGCGGTGGTTGAGCGGGCTGCTTCTGTTTAACCTTTCCTTTCTCCTGTATTTTGACAAAAGTAGAGTGCCCCGCTGGGGTGTGTAATGAACTGTGGTAGTTATGCGATTATGCTATGCTTATTATATTGATGTTATGCCGTGATATCTGTATTCCGAGTCGGCACGGGTAGGGTAACTTAGCTTGATACGCTCGCGCCAGCTTCCCACCTCCTGACGGCGCGACTCTTGATGCCTGGTAGAGCCCCCCTTCCTGATGACTCGGGAGTCGTTGGTCTCAGGAGACATTGTAGAGCTGTTGCGGGGTTGTTAAAAAATCTTGACGGGGCATCTCATTCCTCCTTGCGCGAGCCCCCTGTCATCAGTTTAGATGTGGCTTAGTGCACCACATCGCACTGCCCGGGGGGCATGGACATAAGAGGGTGTGCATGCCCACGAGCTAGATCGAGGCTGTCTCGCGAGGATTAAGAAGGCCGAAGCACTAGGGAATGGGTTTTCGGCGAGGCGTGCTTGCGTGCGGGTGAACCCAAGCGCGTGCGCCTGCCTAGCCCCCACGCATGGCCCGCATGAGGAGGAGCGACGGGCAACTGTCGCTCTTCCCTGGCCAAGGCTGAGAATGAGTGAAGCGAGAGGAGAGAAAATCCAACTTCGGCGAATCAAAATGCGAAAACTCCAAATTCCATTAAGAAACTGCGAACCAACTACAGAAAGCAAGCAAAGGAACAGCCGCGTCCGGCACCTAGTCTAGTCTTGTCACCAGCGCGGAGCTAAGTGCTGCCACTAGGACGTGTGAGAAAGCCCCCGTGAGGCCCGCGGGCGACACTCAGGAGACTCCGGGGCATGTACAGCCCCACTCATTATTACATGAGAGTGTCACGAGCGGAGACCTTCATAGGCACGAGCCTTGATTCATGGGTAGAACTTCCGGAGGTGCTGGATGTTCCAGGCGTTCTGGATGGGAATCTCGTCTTGTGTCTCCAGGCGCGCGGTGCCAGGCCTGGAGACACGGACAATCCTAAACGGGCCCTCCCACATGGGTGAGAGCTTGTGCAGCCCTTCCCTGGGGAGCACCTGCCTCAGGACGAGATCACCCACCTCGAGTGTATTAGGGCGGACGCTGCAGTAGTGGTACCGCCGCAGCGCCTGCTGGTACCTTGCCGCTCGGAGCGAGACTTGACAGCGGCATTCCTCCACCAGCACGAGATCCATCCCCCGCATGGCGTCCTGGCGTGCCTCGTCAAACGCCAAGACCCGCGTGGAGCGATGCTTGACCTCGTGTGGGAGAACCGCTTTAGCTCCATATACGAGGAAGAACGGGGTCTCGCCCGTCGGCTTGGTTGCGGTGGTGCGGATGGACCATAGCACGGATCGGAGCTTGTCGAGCCAGCCCCTGCTGCAGCCCTCGAGCTTCTTCTTGAAGGTCCTTGCCTTGAGGCCTCTCAGGACCTCTGCATTGGCACGCTCGGCCTGGCCGTTGCTCCTGGGATGTGCCACCGAGGCATAGCATATCTGCGTTCCAAGGTTAGCACAATATGTTTTGAAAAGGTTGCTGGTGAACTGCAAGCCATTGTCGGTGATGATGGGATTAGGAACCCCAAACCGACTCACGAGGCCCTTGATGAACTTGACGGCCGAGCCGACCGGGATGGTGCGGACAGCTTCTACCTCCGCCCACTTGGTGAACTTGTCGATGGAAACGTAGAGGTGGCGGTAGCCCCCAGGCACTCGAGGGAATGGTCCCAAGATATCCAACCCCCAGACCACGAACGACCATGTGAGTGGGATGGTCTGGAGGCCCTGAGCAGGCTGATGGATCTGCTTGGCATGGAATTGGCAGGCTTCACGGGATTTCACTAGCTCACTGGCGTCGCTGATGTTGTGGGCCAGTAGAACCCACTGCGGAACTGTTCGGGAACGTTGCAGAAAATTAAAAAATTTCCTACGGTTTCACCAAGATCCATCTATGAGTTCATCTAAGCAACAAGTCATGGGAGAGAGATTGCATCTACATACCACTTTGTAGATTGCGTGCGGAAGCGTTCAAGAGAACGGTGATGATGGAGTCGTACTCGCCGTGATCCAAATCACCGATGACCAAGTGCCGAACGGACAGCACCTCCACTTTCAACACACGTACGGAGCGGATGACGTCCCCTCCTTCTTGATCCAGCAAGGGGGAAGGAGAGGTTGATGATGATCCAGCAGCACAACGGCGTGGTGGTGGATGCAGCAGAACTCCGACACGGCTTCGCCAAGCTGCTGCGGGAGGAGGACGAGGTGTAGCAGGGGAAGGGAGGTGCCAAGACACACGGGTGCGGCTTCCCTCCCCCCTGCCCTCCTTTATATAGGCCCCCAGGGGGGGCGCCGGCCCTGGGAGATCCCATCTCCCAAGGGGGGCGGCGGCCAAGGGGGGTGGAGTGCCCCCCAAGGCAAGTGGGGCGCCCCCCCCCCCCCCCACCTAGGGTTTCCAACCCTAGGGGCAAGGGGGGCCCAGGGGGGCGCACCAGCCCACTAGGGGCTGGTTCCCCTCCCACTTCAGCCCACGGGGCCCTCCGGGATAGGTGGCCCCACCCGGTTGACCCCCGGGACACTTCCGATGGTCCCGATACAATACCGGGTGACGCCGAAACTTTCGCGATGGCTGAAACAGCACTTCCTATATATAATTCTTTACCTCCGGACCATTCCGGAACTCCTCGTGACGTCCGGGATCTCATCCGGGACTCCGAACAACATTCGGTTTGCTGCATACTCATATTCATACAACCCTAGCGTCACCGAACCTTAAGTGTGTAGACCCTACAGGTTCGGGAGATATGCAGACATGACCGAGACGGCTCTCCGGTCAATAACCAACAGCGGGATCTGGATACCCATGTTGGCTCCCACATACTCCTCGATGATCTCACCAGATGAACCACGATGTCGAGGATTCAAGCAACCCCGTATACTATTCCCTTTGTCAGACGGTATGTTACTTGCCCGAGATTCGATCGTCGGTATCCCAATACCTCGTTCAATCTCGTTACCGGCAAGTCACTTTACTCGTACCGTAATGCATGATCCCGTGACCAGACACTTGGTCACTTTGAGCTCATTATGATGATGCACTACCGAGTGGGCCCAGTGATACCTCTCCATTATACGGAGTGACAAATCCCAGTCTCGATCCGTGTCAACCCAACAGACACTTTTGGAGATACCTGTAGTGCACCTTTATAGTCACCCAGTTATGTTGTGACATTTGGCACACCCAAAGCACTCCTACGGTATCCAGGAGTTACACGATCTCATGGTCTAAGGAAGAGATACTTGACATAGAAAAAGCTCTAGCAAAATGAACTACACGATCTTGTGCTATGCTTAGGATTAGGTCTTGTCCATCACATCATTCTCCTAATGATGTGATCCCGTTGTCAATGACATCTAATGTCCATAGTCACGAAACCATGACTATCTGTTGACCAACGAGCTAGTCAACTAGAGGCTCACTAGGGACATGTTGTGGTCTAAGTATTCACACGTGTATTACGATTTCCGGATAATACAATTATAGCATGAATAAAAGACAATTATCATGAACAAGGAAATATAATAATAATCCTTTTATTATTGCCTCTAGGGCATATTTCCAACAGTCTCCCACTTGCACTAGAGTCAATAATCTAGTTACATTGTGATGAATCGAACACCCATAGAGTTCTGGTGTTGACCATGTTTTACTCGCGGAAGAGGTTTAGTCAACGGATCTGCGACATTCAGATCTGTATGTACTTTGCAAATATCTATGTCTCCATCTTGAACATTTTCACGGATGGAGTTGAAACGACGCTTGATGTGCCTGGTCTTCTTGTGAAATCTAGGCTCCTTGGCAAGGGCAAAAGCTCCAGTGTTGTCACAGAAGAGTTTGATCGGCCCCGACGCATTGGGTATGACTCCTAGGTCGGTGATGAACTCCTTCACCCAAATTGCTTCATGCGCTGCCTCCGAGGCTACCATGTACTCCGCTTCACATGTAGATCCCGCCATGACGCTCTGCTTGCAGCTGCACCATCTTACTGCCCCACCATTCAACATATACACGTATCCAGTTTGTGACTTAGAGTCATCCAGATCTGTGTCGAAGCTAGCATCGACGTAACCCTTTACGACGAGCTCTTCGTCACCTCCATAAACGAGAAACATGTCCTTTGTCCTTTTCAGGTACTTCAGGATATTCTTGATCGCTGTCCAGTGTTCCTTGCCGGGATTACTTTGGTACCTTCCTACCAAACTTACGGCAAGGTTTACATCAGGTCTGGTACACAGCATGGCATACATAATAGATCCTATGGCTGAGGCATAGGGGATGACGCTCATCTCTTCTTTATCTTTTGTCGTGGTCGGGCATTGAGCCGAGCTCAATCTCACACCTTGCAAAACAGGCAAGAACCCTTTCTTGGACTGATCCATTTTGAACTTCTTCAAAATCTTATCAAGGTATGTGCTTTGTGAAAGACCTATGAGCCATCTCGATCTATCCCTATAGATCTTGATGCCTAATATGTAAGCAGCTTCTCCAAGGTCCTTCATTGAAAAACACTTATTCAAGTAGGCCTTAATGTTGTCCAAGAATTCTATATCATTTCCCATCAAAAGTATGTCATCTACATATAATATGAGAAATGCTACAGAGCTCCCACTCACTTTCTTGTAAACGCAGGCTTCTCCATAAGTCTGCATAAACCCAAACGCTTTGATCATCTCATCAAAGCGAATGTTCCAACTCCGAGATGCTTGCACCAGCCCATAAATGGATCGCTGGAGCTTGCATACTTTGTTAGCATTCTTAGGATCGACAAAACCTTCCGCCTCCATCATATACAGCTCTTCCTTAAGATAACCGTTAAGGAATGCCATTTTGACGTCCATCTGCCATATCTCATAATCATAGTATGCGGCAATTGCTAACATGATTCGGACGGACTTAAGCTTCGCTACGGGAGAGAAAGTCTCATCGTAGTCAACCCCTTGAACATGCCGATAACCCTTAGCGACAAGTCAAGCTTTATAGATGGTGACATTACCATCTGCGTCCGTCTTCTTCTTAAAGATCCATTTGTTTTCTATCGCTCGCCGATCATCGGGCAAGTCAGTCAAAGTCCATACTTTGTTTTCATACATGGATTCTATCTCGGATTGCATGGCTTCTAGCCATTTGTTGGAATCTGGGCCCGCCATCGCTTCTTCATAGTTCGAAGGTTCACCGTTATCTAACAACATGATTTCCAGGACAGGGTTGCCATACCACTCTGGTGTGGAACATGTCCTCGTGGACCTACAAAGTTCAGTAGCAACTTGATCCGAAGTACCTTGATCATCATCATTAATTTCCTCTCCAGTCGGTGTAGGCACCACAGGAACATTTTCCTGAGCTGCACTACTTTCCGGTTCAAGAGGTAGTACTTCATCGAGTTCTACTTTCCTCCCACTTACTCCTTTCGAGAGAAACTTCTTTTCCAGAAAGGATCCGTTCTTGGCAACAAAGATCTTGCCTTCAGATCTAAGGTAGAAGGTATACCCAATGGTTTCCTTGGGGTATCCTATGAAGACGCATTTTTCCGACTTGGGTTCGAGCTTTTCAGGTTGAAGTTTCTTGACATAAGCATCGCATCCCCAAACTTTTAGAAACGATAGCTTAGGTTTCTTCCCAAACCATAATTCATACGGTGTCATCTCAACGGATTTAAACGGTGCCCTATTTAAAGTGAATGTAGTTGTCTCTAGAGAGTATCCCCAAAATGATAGCGGTAAATCGGTAAGAGACATCATAGATCGCACCATATCCAATAGAGTGCGATTACGACGTTCGGACACACTGTTACGCTGAGGTGTTCCAGGCGGCGTGAGTTGTGAAACGATTGCACATTTTCTTAAGTGCGTACCAAATACGTGACTTAAATATTCTCCTCCACGATCCGACCATAAGAATTTTATCTTTCGGTCACGTTGATTCTCTACTTCATTCTGAAATTCCTTGAACTTTTCAAAGGTCTCAGACTTGTGTTTCATCAAGTAGACATACCCATATCTACTTAAGTCATCAGTGAGAGTGAGAACATAATGATATCCTCCACGAGCCTCAATGCTCATTGGACCAAACACAACGGTATGTATGATTTCCAATAAGTTGGTTGCTTGCTCCATAGTTCGGGAGAACGGAGTCTTGGTCATTTTGCCCATGAGGCATGGTTCGCATGTGTCAAATGACTCATAATCGAGAGACTCTAAAAGTCCATCAGCATGGAGCTTCTTCATGCGCTTGACACCAATCTGACCAAGGCGGCAGTGCCACAAGTATGTGGGACTATCATTATCAACTTTACATCTTTTGGTATTCACACTATGAATATGTGTAACATTACGTTCGAGATTCATTAAGAATAAACCATTGACCATCGGGGCATGACCATAAAACATATCTCTCATATAAATAGAACAACCATTATTCTCGGATTTAAATGAGTAGCCATCTCGTATTAAACGAGATCCAGATACAATGTTCATGCTCAAACTTGGCACTAAATAACAATTATTGAGGTTTAAAACTAATCCCGTAGGTAAATGTAGAGGTAGCGTGCCGACGGCGATCACATCGACCTTGGAACCATTCCCGACGCGCATCGTCACCTCGTCCTTCGCCAGTCTCCGCTTATTCCGCAGCTCCTGCTGTGAGTTACAAATATGAACAACGGCACCGGTATCAAATACCCAGGAGTTACTACGAGTACTGGTAAGGTACACATCAATTACATGTATATCAAATATACCTTTAGTGTTGCCGGCCTTCTTGTCTGCTAAGTATTTGGGGCAGTTCCGCTTCCAGTGACCCTTCCCTTTGCAATAAAAGCACTCAGTCTCAGGCTTGGGTCCATTCTTTGACTTCTTCCTGGCAACTGGCTTACCGGGCACGGCAACATCTTTGTCGTCCTTCTTGAAGTTCTTTTTACCCTTGCCCTTCTTGAACTTAGTGGTCTTATTGACCATCAACACTTGATGTTCTTTCTTGATTTCAACCTCTGCTGACTTCAGCATTGAAAATACTTCAGGAATGGTCTTCACCATCCCCTGCATATTGTAGTTCAGCACAAAGCTCTTGTAGCTTGGTGGGAGCGACTAAAGGATTCTGTCAATGACCGCCTCGTCCGGGAGGTTGATCTCCAGCTGGGACATGCGGTTGTGCAACCCAGACATTTTGAGTATGTGCTCACTGACAGAACTATTTTCCTCCATATTACAACTATAGAACTTGTCGGAGACTTCATATCTCTCGACCCGGGCATGAGCTTGAAAAACCATTTTCAGCTCCTCGAACATCTCATATGCTCTGTGTCGCTCAAAACGCTTTTGGAGCCCCGGTTCTAAGCTGTAAAGCATGATGCACTGAACGAGGGAGTAATCATCAGCACGTGATTGCCAAGTGTTCATAACGTCTTGGTTCTCTGGGATGGGTGCTTGACCTAGCGGTGCATCTAGGACATAATCTTTCTTGGCTGCTATGAGGATGATCCTCAGGTTCCGAACCCAGTCCGAATAGTTGCTGCCATCATCTTTCAGCTTGGTTTTCTCTAGGAACACGTTGAAGTTCATGTTGACATGAACGTTGGCCATTTGATCTACAAGACATATTTTGCAAATGTTTTAGACTAAGTTCACGATAATTAAGTTCATCTAATCAAATTATTTAATGAACTCCCACTCAGATTGACATCCCTCTAGTCATCTAAGTGTTACACAATCCGAGTCGACTAGGCCGTGTCCGATCATCACGTGAGGCGGACTAGTCATCATCGGTGAACATCTCTATGTTGATCGTATCTTACATACGACTCATGTTCGACCTTTCGGTCTCTTGTGTTCCGAGGCCATGTCTGTACATGCTAGGCTCGTCAAGTTAACCCTAAGTGTTTCTGCATGTCTAAAACTTTCTTACACCCATTGTATGTGAACATAAGGATCTATCACACCCGATCATCACGTGGTGCTTCGAAATGACGAACTTTAGCAACGGCGCACAGTTAGGGGGAACACTTTCTTGAAATTATTATAAGGGATCATCTTATTTACTACCGTCGTTCTAAGTAAACAAGATGCATTAACATAATAAACATCACATGCAATTATATAAAGTAGTGACATGATATGGCCAATATCATATAGCTCCTTCGATCTCCATCTTCGGGGCTCCATGATCATCTTCGTCACCGGCATGACACCATGATCTCCATCATCATGATCTCCATCATCGTGTCTTCATGAAGTTGTCACGCCAATGACTACTTCTACTTCTATGGCTAACGCGTTTAGCAATAAAGTAAAGTAATTTACATGGCATTCTTCAATGACACGCGGGTCATACAAAATTAAAGAGAACTCCTATGGCTCCTGCCGGTTGTCATATCATCGACATGCAAGTCGTGATTCCTATTACAAGAACATGATCTCATACATCACAATATATCATTCATCATTCATCACAACTTCTGTCCATATCACATCACATGACAATTGCTGCAAAAACAAGTTAGACGTCCTCTAATTGTTGTTGCATCTTTTACGTGGCTGCAATTGGGTTCTAGCAAGAACGTTTTCTTACCTACGAATAACCACAACGTGATTTTGTCAACTTCTATTTACCCTTCATAAGGACCCTTTTCATCGAATCCGCTCCAACTAAAGTAGGAGAGACAGACACCCGCTAGCCACCTTATGCAAGTAGTGCATGTCAGTCGGTGAAACCTGTCTCACGTAAGCGTACGTGTAAGGTCGGTCCGGGCCGCTTCATCCCACAATACCGCTGAAGCAAGAAAAGACTAGTAGTGGCAAGCAAGTTGACAAGATCTACGCCCACAACAGATTTGTGTTCTACTCGTGCAATAGGGAACTACGCATAGACCTAGCTCATGATGCCACTGTTGGGGAACCTTGCAGAAAATTAAAAATTTTCCTACGGTTTCACCAAGATCCATCTATGAGTTCATCTAAGCAACGAGTCATGGGAGAGAGATTGCATCTACATACCACTTTGTATATTACGTGCGGAAGCGTTCAAGAGAACGGTGATGATGGAGTCGTACTCGCCGTGATCCAAATCACCGATGACCAAGTGCCGAACGGACAGTACCTCTGCGTTCAACACACGTACGGAGCGGAT
Source organism: Triticum dicoccoides (assembly GCF_002162155.2). NCBI lineage: Eukaryota > Viridiplantae > Streptophyta > Magnoliopsida > Poales > Poaceae > Triticum > Triticum dicoccoides. The sequence continues at coordinate 154,039,404 of NC_041387.1, read as the reverse complement.
GACGTCTCCTCCTTCTTGATCCAGCAAGGGGGAAGGAGAGGTTGATGATGATCCAGCAGCACAACGGCATGGTGGTGGATGCAGCAGAACTCCGGCAGGGCTTCGCCAAGCTGCTGCGGGAGGAGGACGAGGTGTAGCAGGGGGAGGGAGGCGCCAAGACACACGGGTGCGCCTGCCCTCCCCCCTGCCCTCCTTTATATAGGCCCCCAGGGGGGCGCCGGCCCTGGGAGATCCCATCTCCCAAGGGGGGGGCCAAGGGGGGTGGAGTGCCCCCCAAGGCAAGTAGGGCGCCCCCCCCCCCCCACCTAGGGTTTCCAACCCTAGGCGCAAGGGGGGCCCAGGGGGGCGCACCAGCCCACTAGGGGCTGGTTCCCCTCCCACTTCAGCCCACGGGGCCCTCCGGGATAGGTGGTCCCACCCGGTGGACCCCCGGGACACTTCCGGTGGTCCCGGTACAATACCGGGTGACCCCGAAACTTTCCCGATTGCCGAAGCAGCACTTCCTACATATAATTCTTTACCTCAGGACCATTCCGGAACTCCCCGTGACGTCCCGGATCTCATCCGTGACTCCGAACAACATTCGGTTTGCTGCATACTCATATTCATACAACCCTAGCGTCACCAAACCTTAAGTGTGTAGACCCTACGGGTTCGGGAGATATGCAGACATGACCGAGATGGCTCTCTGGTCAATAACCAACAGCGGGATCTGGATACCCATGTTGGCTCCCACATACTCCTCGATGATCTCATAGTATGAACCACGATGTCGAGGATTCAAGCAACCCCGTATACTATTCCCTTTGTCAGACGGTATGTTACTTGCCCGAGATTCGATCGTCGGTATCCCAATACCTCGTTCAATCTCGTTACCGGCAAGTCACTTTACTCGTACCGTAATGCATGATCCCGTAACCAGACACTTGGTCACTTTGAGCTCATTATGATGATGCACTACCGAGTGGGCCCAGTGATACCTCTCTGTTATACGGAGTGACAAATCCCAGTCTCGATCCGTGTCAACCCAACAGACACTTTCGGAGATACCTGTAGTGCACCTTTATAGTCACCCAGTTACGTTGTGACGTTTGGCACACCCAAAGCACTCCTACGGTATCCAGGAGTTACACGATCTCATGGTCTAAGGAAGAGATACTTGACATAGAAAAAGCTCTAGCAAAACGAACTACACGATCTTGTGCTATGCTTAGGATTGGGTCTAGTCCATCACATCATTCTCCTAATGATGTGATCCCGTTGTCAACGATATCTAATGTCCATAGTCAGGAAACCATGACTATCTGTTGACCAACGAGCTAGTCAACTAGAGGCTCACTAGGGACATGTTGTGGTCTAAGTATTCACACGTGTATTACGATTTCCGGATAATACAATTATAGCATGAATAAAAGACAATTATCATGAACAAGGAAATATAATAATAATCCTTTTATTATTGCCTCTAGGGCATATTTCCAACAGGAACGCCTTGCCCACAAGGGTGCGTGATGAAGAGTGATGTCCGCAGTCCCCGCCATGTATGTCGGCCAGCAGCTCGAGCCGCTGCTCCCTGGAGACGCACCGCAAAGAAACATCATTTGGCCGCTTACGGTACAGCTCACCATCCTGGATGCAGTATGCGGTGGCCTGGCGAGCCACGCGCTTGGCTTCTTCCTCGTTCTCCAGCAAGGTCCCCTGAAGCAAGTACACCTTGAAATCCTCGGTCCAACACCCCTCCTGAGGCTCGAGCGCGAAGAGAAGACGGGCCCCCGAGGTTGGGCCACAAGCAGGGGCGCCTGTCACATAGGCTCGGGGAAGGTCCTCCTGAGGCGGTGCTAGTTGTGCAGCAGGGGGAGCTGCTGACGGCTTGAAGAGTCGTTCCTCAAAACCACCTGGCTCCTGAGGCAGCCGCTGGGACGCCCTCTTGGCGATGTCGTTCGCCTCCTTGTTTGTGCCTTGTGGCACGTGCTATAATTCCAAGCCCAAGAATTGTTTTTCCATTTTGCGTACCTCTTCCAAGTATGCTTCCATGTATTCGTCCTTTAGGGCGTACTCTTTGTTGGAGAAGTTGACGAGGAGCTGGGAGTCGCCCCTGATGGTGAGGCGCTTCACCCCTAGTGCCACTGCAGCTCTGAGGTCGGCAATTAGGCCCTCGTACTCTGCGATGTTGTTGGAGACCTTTTCGCCCTGCTGGAAGAAGAGTTGTACAGCGTAGTAGGGCTTGTCTTAGCGGGTGAAATGAGCACTGCTCCAGCCCTTGCGCCCTAGCGTGTGTATGCATCGTGGAAGTACATGATCCATCCGTCTGGCGCCTCGTCTCCGGGCAGGAGGGAACGGTCCTCGCATACTTCATGGTCAGGGACGTCGGTCCACTCTGCCATGAAATCTGCAAGGGTCGCGCCCTTGATGACCCTGGTGGTGCTGAACTCCAGCTAGAACTCCTGCAGCTCAATGTTCCACTCTGCGACCCTTCTGGCAGCGTTAGGGCTCCGAAGCACCCTCTCCAGTGGGTAGGCTGAGATGACCTTGATGGGGTGGCCTTGGAAGTAGTGGCACAGCTTCCGGGAGGCGACGAGGAGCGCGAGCAAGAGCTTTTGCGACATGGGGTAGCATGCTCGCGCCTCTCGCAGCACCGTTTTGACGAAGTAGACCGGGTGCTCGACGAGGGAGGAGGCGTTGGTGAGGTCTTCTATCTCTCGAGTATGCTGGCCTTCAGGGGTCTTGTTGTTTGTCGCATCAGTCGCGGCCTCATGAGCCCCATTCTCAGGAGCCCCACTGGCTGGGAGGTCGGCTAGGGCCCCAGGAGCAATATCGACCAGTGGTGCAGCTGAGGCCTCAGGAGCACCACCCTGGGGCCGCAACATCCCGCTTGGCGATGAGGCACCCCGCCATGGGCCCTCGGTCGGGTGCTCTTCCCTTAGCGCCACCAGCGCCGCGATGGCGGAGTGAGGCGTGGCGGCAGGTAGAGCACCAAGGGCTCAAGGGAGCGTGGCCCCACCATCACTGGTGGGTTGGTGAGGTATCTCTTGAGGTCTTGGAAAACCGCATCAGCTTCAGGGGTCCACTCGAACGGCCCCTTCCTTTTCATTAACTTGAAGAATGGGAGGGCATGCTTCCCCAACATGGAAATGAAGCGCCCCAGGGAGGTCACACAGCCTGCCAGCTTCTGCATCTCCTTGAGGATTTGTGGCGGGCTCATGTCTTCTATGACCTTGACTTTCTCCGGGTTGGCCTCGATCCCCCTATGTGACACCAAGAAACCCAGCAACTTGCCGGAGGGGACGCCAAACACACACTTCTCTGGGTTGAGCCGTGGGTCCACTTTGCGCAAGCTGGCAAATGTTTCCTCCAGGTCCCCGGTGAGGGTTCTGGCCTCGCGAGACTTCACTACTTTGTTGTCGATGTAAGCCTCAGCGTTCCTCCCGAGCTATTGGCCCAGAGTGATATGCATTAGCTGCTGAAAGGTTGCTCCAGCATTACGCAACCCAAACTACATGCAGGTGTAGCAGTACAGCCCACATGGGGTCAGGAACGTCGTCTGCTCCATATCTTGTACAGCCATCTTGATTTGGTGGTAGCCCGAGAAGGCGTCCAAAAAGCATAGCAGATCGCACTTGGCGATCGAGTCGATGATCTGATCGATGCGCGGGCGTGGGAAGGGGTCCTGTAGGCAAGCCTTGTTGAGGTTGGTGAAATCGACGCACATGCGCTCCTTCCCGCCCTTCTTAGGAACAATAACTGGGTTCGCCAGCCACTCCGGGTACCGCTACTCCCGAATGACATCGGCATCCTGCAGCTTGCGGGTCTCTTGGATGATGAACGCCTGCTTCTCCGTGGACTTCCGTCGTGCCTTCTGTTTCACCGGGCGCATGTTAGGGCACACCCTCAGGTGATGCTCGATTGTTCACCTCGGGATCCCAACCAGGTCCTTCGGTTCCCATGCCAACACTTCCTTGTTGGTGCGCAAGAAGCTGACTAACACTCTTTTTTGGTCCGAAGGGAGGCCGGCACCTATGGTGAAGGTGGCGCCTGATGCTCCATCTTCATCAACTGGTACTTGCTTCGTCTCGGCTCGATCTTGGGAAAACAACTGTTTCTTCTTGGCTAGTGCGGCCCCCGGAACCTCTGGGGCTCCTTTTTCACTCGACTGTGCGGCCACTGCGGACCTAAAGGCGAGCTTGAGGGCCAGCAGCGCGTCCTTGGTGTCCCCTGCCATAGTGAGGACGCCGCTGCTCCCGGCATCTTCATGAGGTTGTAGGTTGGATGTGTCACTACCATGAAGTTGGCCAGGGCTGGGTACCCGTGGATGGCGTTGTACAGGAGGCCAATTCAGGCGATGTCAAAGTCGATGAGCTCGGTGTGGTAGTTGTCGCGGGTGCCGAAAGTAACGGGGAGGCGGATCTGCCCCAGGGGGCTGGTGGAGCCATCGACGACCCTAGAGAAAGGCTTGGTAGGGCGGAGCCGGCCATGGGGCATGTGAAGCAAGCCAAATGCCTCACAGAGAGCACACTGAGGCCAGCTCCATCGTCGATGAGGGTCTTGGTGATCGCCACGTTGCAGATGGTGGGGGTGCAGAGCATCAGGAGCGTGCCTGCACCTGTGGTGGTAGAGGGGTGATCCCCTGAGTCAAAGGTGAGGTCGGCCTTGGGTGCCGCCTAGCCCGAGGGATCCCCCTGCTGCACGCAGGCGGCACCCACTTGGCGGAGGAACTGCCTGACGTGGCGGTCCGAGGGCGGAGCCTGCGAGCCACCTAGGAGGGTTGCGACAGCGTGGGGCGCCTGCGCCGCGAAGCACACGATGAAGAGGTCATGCAGCTCCTCCCATGAGGCCACTAAAGACTCTGGCAAGTTGAGCAGCCAGGCGCGCGGCGCGCCCACGAGAGCCATGGGAGCCAGTTGGCCATAAACTTGCCATCGCCGCCAGCTGCCCAAACTGCCTCCTCATACGCTTGGAGGAAGCCTGCCGGATCTGTCGCGCCGTCGTAGCGGGGCGGCAACTTTGGCCTGAACTTGGATGGCCACGACACCCGCTGCAGGGCGGGGGTGAAAGCCCGGAGACCCACGACTCCTCCAAAGCTGTGTGACGATCCAGTCGACGGAGGAGCGCCTGCCATGAGATCCGACAGTGGAATGCAGCAGATGGAGCGGTGGATCTTCGATGCACCCCTACCTAGCGCTCCAAATGTCGGATTTTGGGTTCCGCAAACCCTTAAGAGGTTTGGACTCTGGCATGCATGCAGAGATCTCAACCTCCCCAGTTTGCCTGCTCACAAATCTCACAGACTAGCACGACGAACTTGAAGGAAAGGGGACACAGAAGTTTAGCCAGGTTCGGGCCACCTTGCGGTGTAAAACCCTACTCCTGCTTTGCGGTGGATTTGCGTCGTGGGGCTGAGGATGAACTAGTACAGTGGTGAACAACCTCAGGAGGTGTGTTCTTGAGCTCAAGTGAGATGGTGAGGGTGGAATGGATTCGGTCGACTTGATCCGTCCCCCATGGTGGTGGCTAGGTCCAATTTATAGTGGCCTTGGTCCTCTTCCCAAATGAAGGCGGGAAGGGATCCCACAACGGCCAAATTTGAAGGGAGACAATTAGTACATCTTATCCTGGCAAAAGTGGTCTTCGCCTGCAAAAGCCTCTGGTCGTGACACCGTGGTGGGCTCGGTGATGACCTCTGTCATGTCGTCCTCGCGGTCTTGGTCTTGTTGCACAGGAATGGAAACCTTTGGCTGCTTCCTCGGGACTCCGTGCCTGCTGCTTGCCTCCTTTGCACCAAAGAGGAAACTGGTACACTGCGCCCGCTGGCACCCGCCTGGCCTCGGTCATCATGTCTCACGTCACCCAAACCTCACGAGGTGAGCCTTGCATATAAGTCTCTGCTCCTCAGGGGCTAGCCTGAGTAGGCTGCTCCCTTTGGAGGTCTTGGTGTCATCCGCCTCGCGAGGGTCTTGAGTTGTCGATGTCGAAGCTGGGTCGTACCAGGACATCGATGGAGCCACGCCGTGGGCCGCAGGCAGGCAAGTGTGGGTACCTCCGTTCCCAGAACACCAACGGGATATAATAAAAAAATTCATGAAGATCATTGGACAAAATAAACTTGATTCTTTGTATTTGCGATATGATGATATAATATGTGAGTCATGTTGATGAGTAATAAAGCTTTAGTAAGAATATTTATGTTAAGGTTTGTGATTCCATATGCAAGCACGAAAGTCAATAGTTATGCAATGAAAGTATATCCTACTTGTGGTGCATTATTCGTTGTTAGTTATGCTTAATGCTCGATTATGTGATTTCTCGTTTCTTGGTTGGATGCTTCTCAATCTTTTTCTAGCCTTCACTTGTACTAAGTGGGATTACTACTTGTGCATCCAAAATCCTTAAACACAATTTTGCCATATGAGTCCACTATACCTACCTATATGCGGTATTTCAGTGCCGTTCTAATCAAATTTGTATGTGCCATCTCTAATCTCCAAAATAAATTTATCTTGTGTGTGCTTGTACCGCTCATGAAACGGTAGGGGTGGCTGATATTTTTCCATACTAGATGTGTTATTCTCAAGATGAGTGTTTATTCACCTGTCATTGCATGAGAGTACGACAAAGGTATTAGGGATGCCCAATCCCGAAATGAAAAATGAATTTACTTTATGTTGTCAAATAATAAATTCCTTGGAAAGTGTTGGTATGGACGGTACCCATGGATTCGGTTAGCCGTGGAATGTGAAAGTATGCTGGAAAAAGGAATAAACTTTATTTTCTGTTTGGTAACCGCCTATGATATATCTAGCATGGAAAGTATTGGGAACTACTCGATCATTTTCGTTGACAGGAAACGCATGCCACCCAAAATGTTTTATCTCTATTTTTTTGGCTTTGAGCTCTAGCAACTCTACAAATCCCTACTTCCCTCTGCGAAGGGCCTTTCTATTTACTTTATGCAATTTTTATTTTTATTTGAGTCTCCATCTTCTCTTATAAAGCATCAACTAAGGGGCACTATGGTCGTACTTGAGCATTGGGTGTAGCTAATATGCGAGTGTGTTTCATGAATGGATCAATGATTATGCATAATGTGCTAGGGATAACTTGCTTTAGTGTTGATATTTTGAAAGACATGGTTGCTTGTTGATATGCTTGAGTATTCAAATCTTCATGTCAAAATTAGATTATTCCTTTGAATCACATAAAAGTACAAATGTATATGCTACAAAAAGAAAACAAAATGTGATGAACATGATAGGCAGCATTCCACATCAAAAATTCTGTTTTTATCATTTACCTACTCGAGGACGAACAGGAATTAAGCTTGGGGATGTTGATACGTCTCCAATGTATCTCTAAAATTTATTGTTCCATGTTGTTATATTATCATTCTTGGATGTTTTACAATCATTTTATAGCAACTTTATATCATTTTTAGGACTAACCTATTGACATAGTGCCTAGTGCTAGTTGCTGTTTTTTGCTTGTTTTTTACTTTGCAGAAAATCAATACCAAACGGAGTCCAAAGTCCAAACGCAACAAAAACTTTTGGAGAATTTCTCTGGACCAGAAGACACACGATGGGCCAAAGAAGTACCTGAGGGGGGCTCCAAGGGGAGCACAACCCATTCGGTTGTGCCTGGGGGCCCAGGCGCGCCCTGGTGGGTTGTGCCCACCTCGGCCACCTCCCGCACCGCTTCTTTGCTCTATAAATACCCCGAAAATCCAAAAACCCTAGGGGAGTCGACGAAACACAATTCCAGCCGCCGCATGTTCTAGAAACCACAGATCCAATCTAGACACCATCACGGAGGGGTTTATCACCCTCATTGGTGCCTCTTTGATGATGTGTGAGTAGTTCATTGTAGACCTATGGGTCTGTAGTTAGTAGTTAGATGACTTTCTCTCTCTCTTTTGATTCTCAATACAATGGTCTCTTGGAGATCTATTTGATGTAACTCTTTTTTCGGTGAGTTTGTTGGGATCCGATGAACTTTGTGTTTATGATCAGATCTATTTTATCCATGAAAGTTATTCGAGTTTTGATCTCTTATATGCATGATTACTTATAGCCTCGTATTTCTTCTTCGAATCTTTGGTTTAGTTAGGCCAACTAGAGCGATTTTTCTTGCCATGGGAAGAGGTGCTTTGTGATGGGTTCGATCTTACGGTGCTCAATCCCAGTGATAAAAGGGGACATGACACGTATGTATCGTTGCTATTAAGGATAACAAGATGGTGTTTATTCCTACATGAAGAGATCTTGTCTACATCATGTCATCATTCTTATTGCATTACTCATTTTTCCATGAACTTAATACACTAGATGCATGCTGGATAGCGGTCGATACGTGGAGTAATAGTAGTAGATGCAGGTAGGAGTCGGTCTACTAATCTTGGACGTGATTCCTATATAATGATCATTGCCTGGATATCGTCATAATTATTTGAAGTTCTATCAATTACCCAACAGTAATTTATCTACCTACTGTATGCTATTTTTCTCGAGAGAAGCCACTAGTGAAATCTATGGCCCCCGGATCTCTTCTTTATCATATTTGCCTTCGAGATCTATTTTTATTTGCTTTTATTTTCAGATCTATTAATCCAAAAATCTGAAAACACCTTGCTGCACTTTTTCTTTATTTATTTCGCGTTTCCGCGAGATCTATTTATCCAATCTACTACAACTTTATCTATCTTTTTGCCAGGGAGAATCAAGTCAAGTCTCCCGACAACTCGCCAATTTCTGATGTCGTTACCTAAAAGGGATTGACAAAAAGCGTCGGGTTGCAAGTATTTGTTCTTTTTGTGCAGGTACTGTTTACATAGTGTTGATTGGTTCTCCTACTGGATTGATACATTGGTTTCATAACTGAGGGAAATACCTACCGTAGTTGTGCTGCATCATCCCTTTCTCTTTGGGAAAATACCGACGTAGTCCAAGCCGTATCATCTATGCCCCATGGATTCAGAAGGTGGTTGATTATTCCATGAAAACCAAATATTTGGCAAAGGCAAGTCATAAAAGTTTTATTCCTCCTGTACGCGACACCCTGCAAGTCATGCAAGATATTTCTTCAGGTAAAGTGCCTGAGTCAAGCCCTCAAGATTATCACAAAGGATTCGATGGGCCACTTCTACCAAAGCGTGACCGAATGGTTACTTATCAACCTCCGTCACAGCTTGAAGTTAGTCTGCGCATGCAATAACTGCTGCTTAAGCATATTGCTGAGAATCGACAAGAGAAAGAGCACCTTGCTGCCGAGCAAAATGCTATCAACAACCGAACAAGAATCACTCATCTGATTGCTGATGAGAACAAGAAAAGGCTCTGGAAGTTACTTCGGAAGTTCTTCTCCAAGAAGCAACTCTTAGATGTTGATCTCAAAGAGCTATATGAGTATACTGACAAAGGCCTCTCAGTTGAAGATTATCAACCTCGCAGTACTCCTCCACTTCCTGCTCGAGAGCCAACTACTGATCTTCTGCACATTAAGCTTCGTAAGATCATCGAAGAATCTGAAGCCACCTCACCGACAGAAAACCAGTTGAAGGAAATGTGCTTTCACGTCTGACTCAAGAGGCTGATCATGTTGTGCCTTCATCATCTTATCCCCAAGCTGCCATTCCTGAAGGAAAATCAACTGCTACTGTCGATGAGATCTTCCAGTCACTTCAAAATCAAAAACCTCCTCGAACAGTTCTTCTGGTGATGCCTCTGAGTGAATCAAGTTCACCGCTTCTACACTCATGTTATTCGTCACTTTTTTGACACTAGTTGACAAACAGGGGGGGTACATCGAGTTCTGATAGATTTGGTCTTCTGCATTCCGTTTGGTTTGGTTTCACGTGACTTTTGGAACTTATGCCTTAAAGACTATTTGTGCTATGTTGTAAGACTGTATGTTCTGTAATATTAATAACCCTATCTGTTGCACTATTTCTCTCAAAGCATTTGTTTTGCAGGTGGAATTTTTATCAGAAGTCATGAATGATTGCACTACAATTTTGATGGATTATATCATCAGTGCGAATCATTATCTCGAATGATTGAAATATCCTCTTTATACTTCAATGAATTACAGGAGAATTTTATCTCATATCTATTACCCTGCACAGATTTAGGGGGAGTATATTTCATAATCGAGTCAAGTAACGCAAATTCACTCTTGATTGATTTAGTTTTCACTTATCTATCTTCACTTTGATGATTATCTGTTTTGTCAACAACCGTCGAAAAGGGGGGAGATTGTTGGTGCAATGATAGGCCCCTTATATTTTGGAGTTTGTTGACATAAACAGTATGAGACTTATGTGTTTGCTAGTTCACACAGAGTAATAGGTCCCTGAGATCATGAGGAGTTTGATGCAAACGACGAAGATAATCTCCCTGCAATGCAGCGAAGGTTATCACTGAAGATGATGTTAACAAGAGTGGCCCCTAAAGTTGTTGAAGTTCAAGCAATTGGTTCGGTGTCAGTGCGAAGAAAATGATTGTGTCCGAGGAGAATGAAGACGTAGCATTTATTTCGTTCTTCTTCTTGTCTTTATTGACTCATAGAACCACCGTACTATTAAGAGGGGTATAGCGTTTGAAACTTTGATTCTCTGATGCTAAACCCAAATCCTATGAAAGTTGACAGAGAAATCTCATTGTGTTCAGAGCAAATACTTGCCAGCAAGAGACTGTGATCTTCTTCACTGCGAGAGATTTGTCTCAGACTGAGGAGTTAGCATTACTTATTCCTCAAGTAATGTTACCGTTGCTCCCAATCCAACCGTTGTGAAATGTGTCGGTTGGCCATTGGATGGACCGCGTGTCCAAAATGGTCATTTCCCACGAGGGAAGGTTGCGGTTATAAATAGCCACCCCGCTTCGTCTTTGTCCGGTGGCTGCTCCGTTTGATACTGAGAAGATTGTTGAGCAACCCCCTCTCTAGGCGATTTGAGTTTACAATCCACCAAGAGAAAACCCCTAGAGCCGAAGAATTAGATAGTGGTTCAACATCACTCGAATCTAAGTCCAGTACGCTCCTCCTATTGCTCTTCAGAGCTGCAAACTCCCTAGACGGTTAGGTGTCAGTTTCTTCAGGAACCAAGAGTGATTGTGGTTCTCGAAGAAGAAGTCTGTGAAGGTTTGGAGATCGCCTCAAGTATCTACCACGATTAATCGGCATTGGTTGATGAACCAATTGTTGAGGAGAATAGGGTGAAGAGAGTTTATCTTCCGGTTAAGTCACAACCCCTCCAACCAGATATAGTCCTTGTGTAGAAGGATGAACTGGCCGAACAAATATCCCGTCGCCATCGAGCACCACTGGTTATCTCATCTACCCATGTTTACATTCGACATGTTTTCCTTCATGTGTTTCGTCTCGATGCATGTTTTGTTTCCATTCGGTACTTAGTTTTAGCTCGCTGTAGTTTGTTTTTCATTTGTTCCGCTGCTGGGTTCCGAGAGTTTTGAGATTTCCGAAGAAATTTTTAAACTCCCATTCACCCCCCCCCCCTAGTAGACATACTTCATTCCTACAAGGAGATACTTGCCTTCTTGACTATCCTGGCACCAGAAGCCGACATGATGGTGAAGATCGACCCTCTCCAGCACCACTTGGAACTCTGGCGCGGGTTCTATCGTGGCAACCACGACAGAGCGGTCATCCTTGTCACGATGAATGGGCTACTGGGATGAAAGAAACATTTGGGGGCGATTCCAGCCGCAAGTATTTCATAGGACCTACTGCCACCACGACCACTTGGGCTTGCTCTACATGTGTCACGAGAGAAGAGAGATCAGGAGGGGGTATGCAGGGAGGGGTTAACCTCGAGCGGTGGTGGCGGTGTCGGTGCAGCATAGCTTCGCTGGAGCAGTTTCCCTGGAACGAGCAGCCATGACGTTGGTCTGAGGCGGCTTGGTCATCTCCTCTACCCCTCACACACCGATGGACCCATCACATCCTCTCTCTCTCTCTCTCTCTCTCTCTCTCTCTCTCTCTCTCTCTCTCTCTCTCTCTCTCGCAACGACAGTCCTTCCTAAATCCCCTCTCTCTCAAAGCAGCGGACGAATCCCCGTCGCCCCTCGCGTAGATTGGTCTCGCAGCGGCCAAAGGACCCCATCTCTCTCGCAGCAACCAACAGAGCCCGGCCTTTCTAGCCAACTGGGCTAGAAGAAAAGGCCAAGTTAGCAAAAGACCTCAGATTTTTTTTTCCTTTGGAGTAGCATCCCTTTAGAACAGCAGATATGACGACCTAAAATGTCCCAGTCACAAAAATGGATGGCCAGAAACGTGGAGGTCCTGGGAGGGCTGGGGTTAGGCTCGGTTTTACTATCCTAAATAAATAGATTGATATTCGGTAATCTGACAACTAAGTTAGTTTTACTGGCTATCAAGTGGTTTATTACCTGGCAAGTAGGTGCACACAATCTGTCAAGTACAAATGAAATAAAAAGTTGACAAAAACATGTTAACACATGATCTAGTTTTGAAGATCCCACCGCAACAAACCGAATGGTGAAAGCGGATCATCAATCTGATTTGAGAGGTAGTTTTATTATAATTTTAAAGCATTTAAAGGAATCTTACTTATGTCATCTCATGGATGCATTGTGGATAGAAGAGAATTGAGCCCCCATAGATATGTGGCGCTGGTATATAGTTGAGTCCAATATTTGTTTAACTTTGCCTTAAGTTTTTTATTTCTGCGAGGAACTTTACCTTAAGCTGCATGCTCCTAGATTTCTCTATCTCCATCCCATAATGTAATGGATAATAGGGGGGGCATTGACCAAAAATGTGCTCCAGCAGTTGATGTATCTGCATGTAGTGCTGCAAAAAGAATTAGGGCAGCCCAAATTTTTGTCCCAAGTGCTGCAAATATACAACAAGTGCTGCGCAACGGCCACAAATTTTTTGGCATCGGGAACCACACAGGACAACAAGACACATCACTTTGTGTCAAAAACGCAGCTGGAACAAATAATGCAAAAGCGCAGTTGTAATGTATTTTAGGGCATCACTTTCACCTGATCTGCTACGGCAGAAATAAGGTGTTGTCATCTCGTATCTCCATACTCCATACCCAGATTCCAAGATCCGCTTCTTCCTCCCTTCTTGTTGAGCCTTCTCAACAAACACACGGTAACCACAGCCGGTACCTATGTACCGATTCTCCTCTTCTCCCGCGCGCGTTTTCCTCAACAGAGATCGATCAGATGCAACAGCGGTGTCCTAATTCATCAAGCCGTATTGATCAATCCACTTCGGTCTGATCATACCGTGATCAAGGTCCATGCATGGCATTAACAAATTAATCATTAATTATTCTTGTGTGTTCAATTCTTGTTCCTTTCGTTGATGCATTTGTTCTTGTTCTGTTGTAGGCCTTGATCGATCCATCCATCCATGGCCATCAAGGGCAACTCTGGCGAGTACAAGGCGCGGAGCCCGCTGGGCATGGTGATCGCCGTCCTGCTGTGCTGCTTCTTCTACGTGCTCGGCGCGTGGCAGCGCAGAGGCTACGGCAAGGGTGACCGCATCGCGGTGGCGGTGACCCGGCAGACGGCCTGCTCCGGCGCCTCTGCCGCGGGGCTCAGCTTCGAGACGCACCACACCGGCGGCCTGGCCAACGCGACGACGTCCGGCCTTGGCGGCGAGCCGCCGCCGCCGTGCACGGCAGCGCTCGCGGACCACACTCCGTGCCACGACCAGGATCGCGCCATGAAATTCCCGCGCAAGAACATGGTGTATCGGGAGCGGCACTGCCCGTCGGACGGCGAGCGGCTGCGGTGCCTCGTGCCGGCGCCGCCTGGGTACGTGACGCCGTTCCCGTGGCCCAAGAGCCGCGACTACGTCCCTTACGCCAACGCGCCGTACAAGAGCCTCACCGTTGAGAAGGCCGTCCAGAACTGGGTCCAGTACGAGGGCGCCGTATTCCGTTTTCCCGGCGGCGGCACCCAGTTCCCCCACGGCGCCGACAAGTACATCGACCAGCTCGCCTCCATCGTCCCCTTCGCCGACGGCTCCGTCCGCACCGTCCTCGACACCGGCTGCGGCGTAAGCCATTAATCACGTTTTCTTCTGATACATGGTCCATTCGCGCACTATCATTCATTGATCTCGTTTACGTCCATGTGGGTGCAGGTGGCGAGTCTCGGCGCGTACCTGGACTCCCGTGGCGTGATGGCCATGTCGTTCGCACCGCGCGACTCGCACGAGGCGCAGGTGCAGTTCGCGCTGGAGCGCGGCGTGCCGGCCTTCATCGGCGTCCTCGGCTCCGTCAAGCTCCCATTCCCTCCAAGATCCTTTGACATGGCGCACTGCTCCCGGTGCCTCATCCCGTGGTCCGGCAACGGTGAGCTAGCACTCGACGCGATCGACACGCATGTCATTGACATTGTCATGATTTGGTATATATATAAAAGGAAGGAAGATTTGATGCAGGGGGGATGTACATGATGGAGGTGGACCGGGTGCTCCGGCCGGGCGGGTATTGGGTGCTCTCCGGCCCGCCGATCAACTGGAAGGCGAATCACAGGAAGTGGGAGCGCGCGGAGGAGGACCTGGCCGGCGAGCAGAAGAGGATTGAGGAGTACGCGCAGATGCTCTGCTGGGAGAAGGTCACCGAGATGGACGAGATTGGCGTGTGGCGGAAGCGGACGGACACGGCAGCGTGCCCGGCCATGCCGCCGGAGGTCCGGGCCTGCGACCCGGCCAATCCCGACGACGTCTGGTGAGATCAATATCGATCAAGATTGGCCGTCAGACTTTGAGTCAAATTAATGGCTTCAAAACGTCACGTCTTTTCCCGCGGTACACGGACGGAACTGAAAGATGTTGAGTTGGGCCTGCACAACAGGTACAAGAACATGGAGACGTGCATCACGCCGTCCACCACTGCCGCCGGAGGAGAACTGCAGCCGTTCCCGGAACGGCTGAAGGCCGTCCCGCCGCGGATAAGTTCCGGCGCCGTCCAGGGCTTCACCGCGGAGTCGTACGAGGAGGAGAAGCGACGGTGGGAGAGGCATGTGAAGGCATACAGGAAGGTCAACTACAAGCTCGACACCAAGCGGTACCGGAACATCATGGACATGAACGCCGGCGTGGGCGGCTTTGCGGCGGCGATCTTCTCCCCCATGTCCTGGGTGATGAACGTGGTGCCCACCACCGCCGAGCTCTCCACCCTCGGCGTCATCTATGAGAGGGGTCTCATCGGCATCTACCATGACTGGTAAGCTAGTTTTGCTTGCCTTGGTTTACAAGATTTATTATTTTATTTTAATTTTTGAGAAGGAGGATGATCCCGGCCTCTCCATCAGTCGATGCATGAACATAATGATGCGAAGACAGGTTGTTGATTTGTCTTCTTCATCTTCTTCTTCTTCTTCAGGTGTGAAGCATTCTCTACCTACCCAAGAACCTATGACCTCATCCATGCCAATGGAGTATTCAGCCTCTACAGGGACAAGTGAGTGAGCCACTCAAAGAAATCTTAACTGCTGGCAATTGTAATGTACGTACATCCCTGACAAGCTAGCTGATGGGTGGGTGGGTGGGTGGATCAGGTGCAAGATGGAGGACATCCTGCTGGAGATGGACCGGATTTTGCGCCCCGAGGGCACGGTGATCCTCCGGGATGACATCGACGTCCTGCTACGGGTGGACAAGGTGGCGACGGGGATGCGGTGGAAGACGATGATGGCGAACCACGAGGACAGCCCGCACATCCGAGAGAAGGTGCTCTACGCCGTCAAGCGCTACTGGACCGCCGACAGCGACAAGAGCTCCCAAGAAAAGAAGGCAACTTCTTCTGAGGTGTGAAATATAATGGTGAGTGAGATGAGCTGAGCTGATGCACTGCAACTCAGGAGATCAGCGTGTGTTTATTTCAACTTCTTGTGAGTTTCTCTCGAGTGTAGCAGTGAGATCAGCACGTGTATTCCTTTTTGATTACGTCGTGTAGGATGAACACTTCTTTTCCATTTTTTCGAGATGAGATGGTAGGAAATATTCGACACAAAGATCTACGTACCATTTTCTGCCCGTCACAGATTCAAGAATGTTGTTATGGCACTCAGAATTCGCATTCTCATGGTCGTTTTCACCACCATTGTTCCCATTCCAACTAGTATATATTATTGTCGTATAACAATTTGTGTATAGAATTACTCAAATCTTGAATAACAACGCCTGGGGAGTGCAGTTATCGACAGAAACTGTTTCTGGAAACTGGCATGATAGCAGGCATCATAACTTCAAAGTTGCATCAACTAAACAATTCTATCTCTAATATTGTGCACTTAGAGCATCTTAGAGCATCTGCAACCAGACCTTCGTCCGCAAACGTCCGGATGGACAACCAGGTTTAGTGAACCATCACGAAAATGCGACCCAACTGCACACCTCAAACCGGCCCTATACATCCGGTTGTCCGGCACCTTTCAAAACCAGTCCATGTCTGGAGCTGATATGGGGAGGCCCGGACGCGTCTGTCATATCAGATCCGACAAACCGGCCACACCCAAAATCCCTCGAAACTGACCTAGTCCACCAAAAAAAAATGGACTAGTTTGAATTGCTCACCACATATGTCACGTGGTACCTAGTCCACCAAATTGAATGCCCTCTTCCTGTGTCCGTCCTCCATTTCCTACCGTTGAGCCTTCACTAACCTCCGCCCTTGGTCCTGTTCGTGCCGCTGCCCTCGTAGATAACATCTCCGAGTACCCTGTCCCCCACCGCCAGCATGCATGATGCCTTGATGGAGTCTGTGGGGCTCCCATCCGTAGGGTTAGTTGCAAGGCGAAGAATGTCGTCTGAGGAAGGGGCGAACGAAGCAACGTGAGCAGGAAGCTGCGGACAAGGGGGCGAAGGAAGCAGCGTGAGCGGGAAACTGCGGGCAAGGAGGTGGTCCACATCAACGTGGACTATTCTTGTATTGCCTACCTATGAATTGTCGTACTTTCTTTTGGCATGTGTTGAATTGTGGTTTATTTTGCTTGGTTGCATTGTTGAATTGGCGGTGAATTTGTTCTACACGATGTATTTTAGGGTTTGGATATGAAGGGTGTGGTTGTCCAAGAGGAGAAAATGAGGTGTCGTTCGACACTGTCCGAGGACACGTCTGGCGGTGTCGCCGGGGCGCACTTGCCCAGTCCAGTTGTGTTTGTTCTTATTACAGTTGAAAACCTTGGCGAAAACATGTCACAGACTAGTGAGTTCTAGATTACAAATCTGATTAGCCTGCTGCAAAATTGTATCAAAACAGAATTGTAAAGTTATTTTAAACATATAGAGCAACTAGTAGGTTTGGACCAGTAAGGTGAGTAGCTTGTTGGTATTTACAAGAGAGCTGTTATCACCAAGAACTGATTTGTTGTAACCCGTCAACTGGCTAACTGGTTTTTCGTTCTTTTCTATTTCCCGGTGCGCCACCGCCCCCGCTGCTTTCTTCTTGGGATGTTGGTGGAAGGCTGAGGCGAAGCTGTCCAGGCAAGGAATCCGCAAGGCTCGAAGTAGCTGGGTTGCTTCTATGCCGGGAACATTCTCGGTCCGATGATGCTGATGTCCCCGGGAAGAGCTGGAGCTCCTGAGGCCGTAATGCAACCTGACCAGAAGCAACAGAGTGATGCTGCTGATTCTGCAGTGGAGATGGTGTGTTGGTTGGGGCCACCATGCTCATGGTGCTTAAATTAGAAACATTGCTCCATGTATCATGCGGCGTTGGGTGGGTTGCTAAATTAGTAGTGCAGCTGCTCCCTATTGGATGTGACACCACAAGGCTGCTTAGATTCAGGCTACTGTTTCCGATCCTTGCACGAAGCTCGTTCTGTAGTTCTATTACCTGGGCTCTGAGTGTAGTATTCTCATCTTGCAGCTCGGTCTTCTCTGAACCGACCTGTTAATAAGTGTAACTTGGGCTTAACCTTGAAGGTAATGAAGCAAATAACCTGAAACAACTATATCATTTGATAAATTACGCAGGCAGCAACCACAAGCTGGAAAGGAGAGACGTTAATGGGAATTTATTTATATGTGAGTTAATTCAAGTAAAGGCATTGCTTACAAGTACAACAGATACTTCATGAACTTTAGAAGATAAATGCACGCTAGCTAGACGTTCATCCTTATAGTGAAGAAGGAAAACAGTTATCATCTAAGGCATGTTTGTGTTTGGAAGATCTTCATTGAACCCTTTTGCCCCCCTTTGTAGTTAGATCTATAAATTGTCCCTGTTGTTCAAAAACACAATAATCTATGGAACATGGAAAATGTTTAAATTTTGAGCACAAGTATATGCACAGTTTCTGGAAGGCAAGTATATAAGCACTTAATATTTCAGAACTCACATATTGGTGCTCAGTTAGAAGAGTAGATTGCTCCTTTCTAAGAGATTCAACTTGAGTAGTTAAATCTCGCAGTACTCGTGCAGCATCACCCAATACTGTAGCTTTTCCCCTATTTTGTCGATCATGATCTGTAATAGCAGGACTATGTTTATCAGAAAAAGTAACATTGAGTACAATGACCTCTACAAGCAATAACAATAAGCATGCAGAACTCTACAGTCCCATGGCAATACTTTTGGATGATTGACGCCAAAGGATAATTACATACAAAAGGTTATCCATCTTGGCATGATTTATTCAGCGTGTGCAATAATGCGGTGAACAAAAAAAGGGAAATACAAATAATGATTTCAGGTATTTTCATAATATCTAATAGCAACCTTCTATATGGGCTAACGAACAAGCTGATGACAACTTTCCCCTTCAGAACTTTGTTCTTGGGACAACATGTGGTGGACCACTCAAAAGTGAGCTTCGAAGAAAGCAGGAAGCCAGCCTTTCACATGGGAATATTTAGCAATTTTTACAAAATGGGGCACATGTAGACTTTTAGAATCCTAGAAAGGATTGCCAGGATATATAAAATACTCCCTCCATTCATTATTATAAGATGTTCTCACTTTTTTCTAATTCGGATGCATAAAGATGCATTTTAGTGTGTTTGTTCACTCCTTTGAGTCCTTATGTAGTCCATATTGAAATATCCAAAACATCTTATATTTGTGAACGGATGGAGTACTGAACAATGAGATGAGTTTCACCCAAAATAAAAACAGCAAGATGCAACAGCAACAGCAACAGCAATAGCAGACAATTGAATACAGGAATCAACATATGCTCTTCCCGTCGTGGCATCAATACTATGAATTGTGAACACGTACTGCACATCAGATACACATGAACACTACCAAACATATAACCTAATAATGAGATGAGTGTATTGGTTCCCAGTTGTCATTAAGTAATTGAAGAGGCATATGAGTCCAAGTTGAGGGAACAGAATGATGTAATCCATGTCCAATAACTTAACTGGTATTTTTCCCAAAAGGGAAGATTAAATCAGCTAAAAATGGTCATTGATTAATGACGCATCGTACTAACCTAGCATACTGCTGAGCTCAACAAAAAGGTCATTCAACTGGTCACGTTTAAGTTTCTCTCGTTCAGCTTTATGATTTTTCTTTGGAGCCTTTTCCTGGGCTCTTTTGTCAAGACACCTGCAGCACACAAATCATCAGAATAAGAGAAAAGTGTATACCAAAGGAGAGGTGGAGTATTAGAGGAAATTAAGAAGTGAAATAATGGACCACGCCTAGGTTTAGAATAATATGAAGGTGCAAATTTTACAGATATGATCAACTTAAGTCATTGAAAATGACTGCCTAACTGCAAGTCTATATGGTAAGTACTGCTCCCAGCATCCATACGGCCGATCACAAGATAAAAGAGCAGGCGTCGAACTGCAGAATCTTGTGTCCTAAATAATCTTCAATTCTAGGAGTCTTCTTCTGGTTTATGTTCGCATGTATAGGAAACGCTAATCTCTTGGATGACTCCATTCATGCTTTTTAAATGATGACATCTTTTTCTTTTAAAGCAAAGCCTGAGTCAATTCGGAGAACAGAATCCAAAATAACTGGAAGCACCGACATGGATGCAAATGCAAAAGACTGAAAATAATCAGGTGAAATAGCAGTCTATTGGAGCAGATGAGCTCCTCGGCCATCAGGTATCAGTAATAAGTACTTGCAGTCTTTTACAGGGCTAGCAAACAACTAAATCTGACATTAAAACTACTCAGCATGCAGATTTATGGTAGCAAAAGAATACAATACATGAAGAGGTGAACTAGGGGACTGGTCACAATTAAGGCAAGTTTAAGTCACAACTTAAAAACTATAAAATACTTATTTATAAAAAAACCTATGAGGAAAGATGCTCGCTAAGATTATTGTTATTGATGCTGGTTTGGTCAAATGGATATAACGAGGAGATTATGCTTGTTAGGTGGAGTTTAGAATTATTCTTGGACAACAACCCAAGATGACAAGTGAATAACGAAAAAATATTGCGGTAAGTGCATCCAGGTTCATTCATGTGTCTGCCCCACCATCTCATCAATTAGAAAACAGAAAAAATCTAGCATAAAAGAAATTTGATCATGCGCATCCTAGGCTAATTGGCCAAAGCAACAAAGCAAAATGTATTACAACTATAACGCTAGGTAACTCCTGTAGCTAAGCAAATGAAAATGTATCGAAGAAGACAAGTAACTAAAGACCAACCTGTCAACGTGCTTTTCGGCAGCATAACTTGACCTGCCAGCCATTGAATCTGAGCTCTGCGCATCAGCCACCATTCCAAGATTCTGGTTTCTGCATAACAGAAAAGACTGCTGGAGCACCCTAGAGATAAAGCTGAAATCCAAGTAATAGAAGAAATGTCTGGCATCGTAAATCACGTACTGCAAGGAATGCCGAATTCAGTCCATTTACAGATTCCAGGCTTTCACAGGAAATGCTACCAGGGACGAATCAAGAGTTCATTGTATCACCGCAACAAGTGGAGCCTAGCTTAGACCACATGCATGGAACTACAGAATTCTTTTTACAGGAGACTACTCTTCCAAATATCGGCCGGCTTTGAAGTTAATCGGCCAGTTAATAGGTACTCTGAGGGTGCCGGTTCGAAAACTTCCTATTCGCTGCGTTTTTCACTCAGGCAGTTGGCCTATCAGACCGATTTATCGGCTGTCAGACCAAGTAATCGGGGCGCAACAATTAACTTGGATGCCGGTTTGGCCCACTAAAGCCCAAACTTTCCATCCCGTGCACATCTCCAGCCACCCCACAGCTTAGGGTTGGAGGAAATTGAGGCTCCCGCTCATCCTCCTCTCCCCCTCACGATTCGAGGAACTGGCCGGCGGCTGCTCGAATCGTAATTCCATGGCAATGAGTACCTTCACAGAAACGATCCTATCAATCACTTCAATAACCTACCTGCCCCTTTCTTGGCAGCGATCTGGCATTGGGTATATTGGGACCTAGAAATGTTCTTTACAATTTATGTTTCTACCTTATAAAAACATTTTCAAACCATCAACCGCTGATAAAATCAATCATAAAACCAATTAAATCCTATTAACTCTATGGTCTCTAAGAATCCGGTATACAGAGTTACAGACTCCACATATCAACTTGATCATTCCAACAACAAAAGCTACACGAGATAGCCCCTACAAGAAACAGTTAAAAATCATCTCGGGCTGTTGGTGCTAAGCTAGGCTCATACCTCCCCAGTGAATCTCAAACCACACACAAAGATAATCAGCTCCCGTCTCCATAATTCGCACCACCTGATAATCAGCTCTCGTCTCCATAATTCGCACCACCTTAACCCTGAGCATAACCAGCCCTAGAAAGCCATCGGTAGCCGACAAAGAGAACCATACCTGAATAAATTCACATCTGAAGACGCAGTCTTGGCTTGCCCTACAGCCTCGGTGGATCTTGATACGCTGGGGCCGTGTGGCGGCGTGTGGCGGCCACCCAACACCCGCACACTTGTGTGATGCACGCGCCAGCGAGCTGA
>NC_041387.1:153960846-154017358 GCF_002162155.2 Triticum dicoccoides | reverse complement strand
GAGAGCAGGAGGGATCTCTTGACCAGTTTTCTTTCTTACGAAAAAAGGAATTTCTCTCCTGAAAGTTTCGGGTGGATAGCCCTCATACCGCGCGGACTGAAAATACCATTTGATCGAGCACTTCAAAGTCAGCCAGCTTAAACATTGCGATTGTCCGGTACCCCTAATATCCAACACATGTGTGGACTGAATATGGGAACGTTCGGACGAGACTGAACGTATCTGCTGCGTCGGATCTGACAGGTCGAACCTGTCCCAAATCTCTTCAAATCGTCTCCCACCCTCACCTTGCATGCCTAGTTCCTCTCTTCTGCTTCATCTATGCCGCTCCTTGTCTAGGTTCGTCGCCATCGCCACCCTAGCTCAGTCGTCATCCCCAACCTACAGATCTCACCATCAGACACAAACCACTCCCGATCATCCTTGTCGCCCCGGTACATCCTATTCATCTAGAGATACACCTCACACTTTATGTGTTCGACGAAGTGTCTAAGTTGTCTTTTAAGAACTTTACTCATCTATAAGGATGAATTCAAGAACAAGGAGCTTCATGAATTCATATACAATGACTTAGTTGATTCAGACGACGAAGATGTTCATATGATGTTGATGATGAGCATCCAAGAAGAAATGGAGAATTAAGTGGAGCATGTTCCAAACTTCAAGGGTATATGGCAGGAGAGTTGTTCCCTCTAATAGGGTTGCTGAAGCACAGAGTCTCTACAAGCACTACTTCAAATCTGAACCAAGCTACAATGACGGAGTTTTTGGTGTGTGCATTCAGATGAGCCAACCTTATTTTATGTGCATAGTTAATCTATGGAGGTGCATGATCCTTACTTCCATGCCGAGGAAGGATTATTGTAGATAATTATTGTTCTCTCCTATGTAGAAATGCATAGCTGCCTTGAGGATGTTTGCATATTGTCGGAGCTCAATCCGACAGATACCTTTGTAGGTATCCCAGCTAGGTGACTGGGTTGGATGGTGATAGGAAGCTAGGTTTTACCCAGGTCCGGGCTCTCACAGAGGAGATAATACCCTATGTTCTGCTCTCGTATATTGCGTTGGGGTGATAGAGTACAGGTGAATACCAACGGGTTGTAATGTAATGTATCTATGAGCCTAGCCCCTAGCTTATATAGCACACCCATCGGGTCCAAGGATTACAGATCCTAGTCGGGTACGTCAATGCAGGTAGAGTCCTCCAAGGCTACATCTTCTTATCTTGCACACCAAGTACTCAGGAGTCTTTGTATAATCCACCATCTGCCGCCCAAAGTGGCCCAAGACGAAACCGGCCTAGGGGTCCTCAGCTCGACCCACCAAGTCGAGAACCGATGTGGTGAGAGACCCCTCGACTGGGACATTATCAATGGCCCATGAACTGGTCTTCAAGCTTTGCCTCGGGTCACCTGAGTTGCACGTCATCTTCGTTCACCAGGCTTGGAATAGGTTCAACCAAGCATCCTCGAACAACGCCTTCACACAGCCGGCCTCCAATTGCTGAGCTGCCCCGGAGGCGACATAAAACCACCTCATTCTTGAAAATGTCGAATGAGATAGCCGACCAGTGTGACAGAGCGAATTCTCGTCAGATCCCTCAATAAGGTTCATGACGAGAGCGGGAGTATCAGAACGGAGTCTACACACACAGTTTAGCAGGTTCAGGCCACTAAAGAGTAATACTCTACATCCTGCTATGTCTTAGTATTCATGGTGAGCGGATACCTCGTGTAGAGGATTACAATGGTGTTTTAGATGTCTACCGAGAGTTGAGTTCTAGATGGCATTGCTGATGAGGACCTAGGTCTCCCTTTATGTAGACAGGAGAGGCCTAGGGTTTACACAGGGGGGAGATCAGATCAATACAGTCACCGCCCTCTGCCCTGGGGAACATGCTCATTCCCTCGCTTCCCTAGGGTTCCATGATTCCCCTTGGGACTGGTGGGCCCTGGTCCAGGTCGAGGTCGGCCTCCTTTACCTAAGGCACTTCGTGTGTGGGACCTTGTTAGTAGCCCCCGAGCGTGGTGGAGGCCGCGAGCGTCCGGGCTCCATCATCTTCGTCGGGCTCTTCTCTTCGTGTATCCGGCCTCTTGAGTCGTTGTAGGGCGGTTCTTCCCTTCTTCTTGCTGGTAGTGTTGTTGACTTTCACGAGGCAACATAGCTCATAAAAAGCTCCATGTGCCAGCCCACCAGCCGTGTAGGGTCCATCTCAAGTACGGTTCATATGCCAGCCTGTTTTAAATATGACGATCGAACGGCCACATTGGGTCCTGCCTGACCTTTCTTCTCCGCCGCCAGGCACTCCGTTAGCTCCTTCTAGATCGACGGTGCTCGTTCCTCCCTCCATCGAAGAGTCATGGCCATCGTTCCTTCCACCTTCGGAGAAAGGCCCGGTCAAGGTGACCTACTTGAGGTCGCGTTGTTGCGCCTTCCTCATTCGTCCAAGTGGGTTAGCGATTGGGAGCACTCTTCCGTCTTGTGATCCCAGTTGGAGCGGTTAGTGATGATGGGACGCCTCCTAGAGTTCAGCAAGATGGGCTGGATGGCGCCTTGATCAAGGGATAGGGTCCCGTGGCCACCATGCTTGAACCAGGTGGTGCATTTAGCATTCATCCATCGTGGGCTGAGGCTCCCACTTAATTCTTTCTCCATGAACGTTCTGGCCTTTTACGGGCTTCATCTACTCCGAGCGGCATCCTACACCTCTCTTGCTTCGTGTCCCTTTGCGAGTGTTTCTTGGGCATTCGGCCCCACTTTGGCCTTTTTTGGTACTTCTTTGAAGTGGTTCCCAACCTTAAGGATGGAAAGATCCCTTCCTGTGCCAGGGTCGTCCTTCAGCCCCGTCAGGGCTCCGATTACTTTGATTTGGCATTGGCCCTGAGATGGAGTCATGGAAACAGGGGGTGTTCTACGCCCCAGATAACTTCCATGATCCCAGTAACCCAGGGCTACCAGAGTTTGCTTATGTGCCCTGCTAGCAGAGACGAGAGTGGCGGTCGAAAATTGACCTTGATCTGGGTACCAGCTATTTTGTGGATGTTGTTGTCTGTCTTCAGGGGCATGGCCTCACCGGCCTGCAGATCTTGAAGACTTGGGTGCCAAGGAATATCCAACCTTTGGGTCGCATCGACCCTCCCATGTACGAATATCACGGGAGGTGTGACCCCAATCGTCTGCTCTAGTGGGAGCTCTTGGAAAACGAGATCGAAGACCGTTTGCACTTGCTTACCGGCCCCCCCTTCGAAGAGCTCCGCCCTTAGGTGGTCGCGGAGCCTTACAGCAAGGCCAACTCGCGGTCTGTGGTGAGTTACTTGACGTTTGTTGTGCCATTACATCCTCGGGACGCGTCTGACAGCATTCCTCTAATGTTTCGTTGTTTCCTTTTTCAGTCCTTCCAGCATCTAACGTGTGAGCCCCGTCCTCTACACCCTCATATTGGCGATGTGGCCTCCTTCTGCCATGGGCTAAAGCCTATTGAGGGCAAATATAATGACTCTATGGTCCGGTCTACGGCTAGTCGGGAAGGCGTAGCTAAGAATCCAGGGTTAGCATTGGAAGACACACCTTCCCCAAAGGGCGCTCAGTTGTAGGTAGATCCCATCCCCGTCCTGCCGTTGGAGGAGAGGTGCTCTCACCCACAGTCATGCCGCCTAGGGCTGCCGAGGTGGTGCGTGGGTCTTCTGGTCCTAGTGGTGGTGGTCTTGCATCACCGGCGGAGGGTCCTATCCGGGCGTTCACATCTCCGAGGTCACCGTCGCCACCTATCCATCCACGAAGGACGAAAATGGCGAGGAGGAAGAAGGTAGCTGGCCATCGACTATCTGTAGGACCGAAGTAGTTCTACCAGAGGGGGTGAATGGGAGTTTAAAATTTTCTTTGGAAAACTTAAATCTCTCAGAACCCAACAGTGGAACGAATGAAAAACAACCTATAGTGAACTAACACAGAATACCGAAAAGAAACTAGAGCATGCATTGATGTAAATCATACGAATGAAAATGCATTGAAGGTAAACATGAGTGACAGAGATAACCAAAAATGCTCGAAGGCGACAAGGTATTTGTTCGACCAGTTCGTCCTTCTACACAAGGACTACGTATGGTTGGAGGGGTTGTGACTTAACACAGAAGATAAACTCTCTTCACCCTATTCTCCTCGACAATCGATTGGGCAACCGATGCCGATCACTCGTGTTAGGTACATGAAGGCGATCTCTGAACCTTTATGGGCTTCTTCTTTGAGAACCACAATCTTTCTTGGTCTCTGAAGAAATTAACACCTAACCGTCTAGAGAGTTTGCATCTCTCAAGAGTAATAGGCGAAGCATACTAAACTTAGATTCTAGGGATGCTGAACCACTATCTAATTCTTCAGCTCTAGAGTTTTTCTCTTGGTGGATTTTAAACTCAAATCGCTCAGAGAGTGGGTTTCTCAACAATCTTTTCAGAATCAAACAGAGCAGTCACCGGACAAAGCCGACGCAGGATGGCTATTTATAGCCGCAGCCTTCCCAGATGGGAAATGACCATTTTGGACACGAGGTCCAGCCAATGGCCAATCGACACGTTCACAACGGTCGGATTTTGGAGAAATGGTAACATTACTTGAGGAACAAGTAATGCTAACTGCTCGGTCCAAGTCAAATCTCTCGCAGCGAAGAAGATCACAGTCTCTTGCTGGCAAGTATTTGCTTGGAGCACAAAGAGATTTCTCTCACAGCTTTCATAGGTATTGGGTTAAGCATCAGAGAATCAAAAGCTTCGAACGCTACACCCCTCTTAATAGTACGGTGGTCCTATGACTCAATGAAAGAAGAAGAACAACGAAATAAATTCTACGTTTCATCTCGTCTTCATTCTTCCTCGAGCGCAGTCATTTGCTTCTAACATACATCGAACCAATTGCTTGAACTTCAGCAATTTTCAGGGGTCACTCTTGTTAGCTTTATCTTCGGTGATAACCTTCACTGCCTCGCAGGGAGATTATCTTCGTCGTCTTCATCAAACTCCTCGATACTTCAGGGACCTGTTACTCTGTGTGCACTAGCAAACACATAAGTCCCATACTGTTTATGTCAACAAACTCCAAAACATAAGGGGCCTATCATTGCACCAATAATCTCCCCCTTTTTGGACGGTTGTTGACAAAACAAATAATCATCAATGTGAAGATACATAAGGGAAATGTAAATCGAACAAGAGTGAACTTGCGTTACTTGACTCGATGATGAAATGTACTCCCCCCTAGAAGTATGTGCTACTTATTGAGCTTGTGTTGATTTTTCCCTTGAAGAGGAAAGGGTGATGCAGGAAAGTAGAGATAAGTATTTCCCTCAATTAATAACCAAGGTATCAATCCAGTAGGAGGCACAAGCAAGTCTCCAATCTATGCACCTACACAAAGTAACAAACACTTGCACTCAACGTGAAAAGGGGGTTGTCAATTCCTTCACGGTCTCGAACAAGAGTGATATCTAATAGAGATAGGTATAAAAGATAAATAAAAGAGCAAACTAAAGTAACTCTAAATAAATTGCAGCAAGGTATTTTGGGTTTTTTGGTTTATAGATATGAAAATATATGATGGAAAATAGACCCGTTGCCCATAGGTTTCACTAGCGGCTTCTCTCTTGAAAGAAGACATACGATGGGTGAACAAATTACTGTCGAGCAATTGATATAAAAGAGCAAAGTTATGACGATATCCAAGGCAATGATTATGAATATAGGCATCACGTCCGTGTCAGGTGGACCGACTCCTGCCTGCATCTACTACTATTACTCCACACATCGACCGCTCTCCATCATGCATTTAGAGTATTAAGTTCATAAGAACGGAGTAACGCCTTAAGTATGATGACATGATGTAGAGGGATAAACTCAAGCAATATGATGAAAACCCCATCTTTTCATCCTTGATGGCAACAATACAATTTGTGCCTCGCTACCCCTACTTTGTCACTGGATGAAGACACCGCAAGATTGAACCCAAAACTAAGCACCTCTCCCATTGCAAGAAGAACCAATCTAGTTGGCCAAACCACACCGATAATTCGAAGAGAAATACAAAGATATTTAATCATGCATAAAGAGTTCAGAAAAGATTCAAATAATATTTGTAGATAATCTAATCATAAATCCACAATTCATCGGATCTCGACAAACACACCGCAAAAGAATATTACATTGGATAGAACTCCAAGAACATCTAGGAGAACATTGTATTGAAGATCAAAGGGAAAGAGAGAAGAAGCCAACTAGCTACTAGCTATGGACCCGTAGGTCTGTGGTAAAGTACTCACGCTTCATCGGAAGGGTAATAGAGTTGATGTAGATGCCCTCCGTGATCAAATCCCCCTCGGGTAGTGTAACGCCCCGAGACCGATGTGCCAGGTGTCGTTCAGTTATTCGTTGTTGTTGCTTTGTCATTGCTTGCGTGTCATGCATTGCATATCATGTCATCATGTGCATTTCATTTGCATACGTGTTCGTCTCATGCATCCGAGCATTTTCCCCGTTGTCCATTTTGCATTCCGGCGCTTTCGTTCTCCTCCGGTGATCATTTCTACCTTTCTTTCTTGTGTGGGGATTAAACATTTCCGGATTGGACCGAGACTTGTCATGCGGCCTTGGTTTACTACCGGTAGACCGCCTGTCAAGTTTCGTACCATTTGGACTTCGTTTGATACTCCAACGGTTAACCGAGGGACCGAGAAGGCCTCGTGTGTGTTGCAGCCCAACACCCTTCCATTTTGACCCAAAACCCACCTAACTCTGCTCCATCGTCTCGGCCGTTCGATCACGATCGCGTGGCCGAAAACCGCACCTCATTTGGAGCTTCCTAGCTCCCTCTACCTATAAAAGAGCACCCCTCCCCGAAATTTCGAATCATTTCGCAGTCTAAACCCTAGATCCACTCCTCCCCGCGCCACCGGACGCGTCCGCGCTGCACCAGACATGTCCGCCCCCGCGCGCCACCTCACTCCAGCCAATCAGAGTGCGCCACCTCAGCCCCGCCGCCGCTCTCCTCCAACCCGCGGCCGCCACCTGTCCCAACCGGCTTCCGCGTCGCCCCACTTCGCCGCCGGCCCGCGGAGCCCATCCGGGGCCCGCGCGAGCCCGGATCTCCGCCGCCGCCCGCAGGCACCCCGCGTCTCCTCGCTCCCGTAGCCGGTCGAGGGGAGGAGCCCCTCGATCCGCGCCTCCGCCGCCTAGCGTCTCTCCGCCGGCGACCTCGCCTACAACCTTCGCCGGAGCGCGCCGCCCTGCGACTTGGAGCCCCGTCCGGCGCCGCTGTCGCCAGATCCGGTCATCACGCACCGGGATCCGCCCCTTCCTGCTCACGGCCGGCCTCCCCTCTCCGGAGCACATCTCCGCCGGAACCGCGCCGCCGACCACGGCTTCACCGGAGTCATCGCTCCCTGCGCCAGATCGGGAGGAGCCCGATCCATCTGCGTTGACCGCGCCGCGCCTCCACGTGGGCCACGCCCGAGTCTGGCCCAGCTCGCCGGCCTCCTTCCTCTTCATTTCGGGCCGCGCTCCCAGGCCCATCTCCAGCGCCGGCCTCGCTCGGCCTCCTCCCCAGCTCCCTTCGCCAGCCGCGTGGGCCACAGCGCCAGGCCCAGCCGGGCCACCTCCTCTGCACCGCGCCAGCCCAGCTGGCCTGCCTCTCCCTCCGACCGGGCCAGGCCCAAGGGTGAGCCGACCCCAGCGCCCCTCCTCTTTTCTCTTCCTCGCTGTTGGGCTTCCTCAGATTCGGCCCGATGCATGTTTTTTTTCAGCGTCTAGACGATTTGTCTATTATTCCTGAGACTGCCAGTTTTACAGTTTAGTCCCCCTAGTTCATGCATTTAATAACTCACTAACCGTGCATCGGATTAAAATGTTTTATATATGAAACTTGCTCAGAATTTTGTGTAGTTTAATAATATCCAACTTTCATCTATGTTTGAAATGTTAAAAATGTTGTTTGCATTAATTTACTCCTATGCCATGCTAAAATGATTTAATTCATAACTAAATAACCGTAGCTCCGATTTTAATAAATTATATATGTAAATGGGGTAGAAAAATGTCTAGTTTAACGTGGTGCACTCATCTTGCATGTTTAACAACTCTAAAATATTGTTTAGGGCAGAACAGTACCGAATCTAAAATATGCTATGGGGATTTACCGGAATTGTTGTTCGTTACTTCCGGCCTCATTTAAACTTGCCTAGATAGGTAGTTTCGTTGTGCTTCACCCTCTTGCCATGTTAACCAACATTTAATATTGTTGAGTACATAAACGAGATCAAACTAAATAACGTGTCGTGGTGTTTCATCAATATGCAACTCGTTGCGTATTGAGCTCCACTTAATTTGTAGTGTTGTTTGTTGCACTTTGCCATGCCATGTTTCATTAAACCGGACATGCACCATACTCGATTGTGCATCGTGTCATGTCGATGTGTTGGTTGTTTACTATGTTGTGTGCTTCTTTTCCGGTGTTTGCTTCTTCGGGTTGGTTCCAATAACGTCGAGGTTGTGAGGATCCATTCGTCTATGTCCGTTTGTCTTCTTCATGGACTCGTTCTTCTTCCTTGCGGGATTTCAGGCAAGATGACCATACCCTCGAAATCACTACTATCTTTGCTATGCTAGTTTGCTCGCTCTTTTGCTATGCCAATGCTACGATGCCTACCATTTGCTTGTCAGCCTCCCAAATTGCCATGCTAAACCTCTAATCCACCATGTCCTAGCAAACCGTTGTTTGGCTATGTTACCGCTTTGCTCAGCCCCTCTTATAGCGTTGCTAGTTGCAGGTGAAGATTGGATGCCGTTCCTTGTTGGGATATTTTTTTTACTTGTTGGGATATCACTATATATCTGATTTAATTAATGCATCTATATACTTGGTAAAGGGTGGAAGGCTCGGCCCTATGTCTGGTGTTTTGTTCCACTCTTGCCGCCCTAGTTTCCGTCATATCGGTGTTATGTTCCCGGATTTTGCGTCCCTTACGCGGTTGAGCTATAATGGGAACCCCTTGACAGTTCGCCTTAAGTAAAGCTTTTCCAGCAATGCCCAACATTGGTTTTACCATTTGCCACCTAGCCTTTTCTTTTCCCTTGGGGGTCGCGCGCCCAAGGGTCATCATTATTTTAACCCCCCGGGCCAGTGCTCCTCTGAGTGTTGGTCCGAACTGAGCTGCCTGCGGGGCCACCTCGGGGAAACTTGAGGGTTGGTTTTACTCGTAGCTAGTCTCATCTGAGTGTGCCCTGAGAAAGAGATATGTGCAGCTCCTATCGGGATTTGTCGGCACATTCGGGCGGTGTTGCTGGTTTAGTTTTACCCTGTCGAAATGTCTTGTTGTACCGGGATACCGAGTCTGATCGGAATGTCTCGGGTGGAGGTCTAATCCTTCGTTGACCGTGAGAGCTTGTGATGGGCTAAGTTGGGACACCCCTGCAGGGATTTGAACTTTCGAAAGCCGTGCCCGCGGTTATGGGCAGATGGGAATTTGTTAACGTTCGGTTGTAGAAAACCCGAAGTTGACCTTATTTAAAATACATCAACCGCGTGCGTAACCGTGATGGTCTCTTCTCGGTGGAGTCCGGGAAGTGAACACGGTGTTGGAGTTATGTTTGACGTAAGTAGTTTCAGGATCACTTCTTGATCGCTACTAGCTTCACGACAGTGCCTTGCTTCTCTTCTCGCTCTCTTTTGCGAATGTAGCCACCATATATGCTAGTCGCTTGCTGCAGCTCCACCTCATTACCCCCAGCCTTCCTATAAGCTTAAATAGTCTTGATCTCGCGGTGCGAGATTGCTGAGTCCCTGTGGCTCACAGATACTTCCAAAACCAGCTTGCAGGTGCCGTTGAGTCCGTGCAGATGACTCACCCAAACTCAAGGAGGAGCTCGATGAAGATCTTGTCCTTTGTGGTGTTTCGTTCTAGTTGATCAGTAGTGGAGCCCAGTTGGGGTCGATCGGGGACCTTTGTCGCATTTGGGGTTCTTCTTTTATTTTGGTTCCATAGTCGGACCTTGATTGTATCAGGATGATGTAATGCTTTATTCATGTAATTGTGTGAAGTGGCGATTGTAAGCCAACTATGTATCTCTTTCCCTTATGTATTACATGGGTTGTGTGAAGATTACCTCACTTGCGACATTGCTTTCAATGCGGTTATGCCTCTAAGTCGTGCTTCGACACGTGGGAGATATAGCCGCATCGAGGGTGTTACAAGTTGGTAATCAGAGCCTTCCCCGACCTTAGGAGCCCCCACTGATTGGTCGTTTTTAGCGGCCGAGTTGTGTCTAGAAAAATGTTTTGAGTCCTTTAGGAATTATATATTGGAGAGTTTAGGAATTCTTTTTACTCCCCAGTCCCTTCGTCGCTCTGGTGAGGCATCCTGACGTAGAGTTTTCACTCTTCTCTTCTCAAATTTCACTAAAATTTTTTTTTAGGATCACGCTGGTATCTTGGAATCGTTTCGATGGTTTATGATGAGAACATTGTCTTGGTGCCTCCTGTCAGGGGTTTAGTGGAAGTGTCCCGGGGAGTTGAGCTCTGAGGTGTTGTCATCATAATTTTATCGTTGCAGTTCTGGAATACCTGAGTTTAGTACGCCGACATCGAAAATCTCTTTTATGCAGTTCGTTGGTGAGATAACCTCGACGCCACCCAGTACTGGGGCGGGAGTTCGGGAGTATCGCCATAACTTGTATAACGGATGATTTTCTAAGGTTGAGGTAGATGATTTCCGAAGGTTTCTTGGTTATGTGTTGAAGGATGGATACAACTGGATGTAGGATTTGCTAGTTTCGGTGAGATATTATGCTTCCCCTGTATCCCCAACACCTGATTGCATAGCCGGAAAATTTTGGGAGTTTCATAGGTGGGAATTCAAGTAGCTCCTAGGATATCTTTCCGACAGATGTATGATATGAAATTGGGGTTCGACGTCTAGTGGTCCGCCTATTCACGGTCGATTTTACAGTGGTCTCGTTGTGTCTTAAAGAGTCCTTGGCTATGCCGACTCGGGGACGCTTCGTATGTCGTGTGCACTGCCTTGTACATGAT
The DNA here is from genome assembly GCF_002162155.2 of Triticum dicoccoides. NCBI lineage: Eukaryota > Viridiplantae > Streptophyta > Magnoliopsida > Poales > Poaceae > Triticum > Triticum dicoccoides. Next base: position 154,006,288 of record NC_041387.1, on the reverse strand, counting down.
GGTGCTGTACGATCGAGCCCGTGTAGGCCCCACCACGAAAACTTTGGACGAAATCTCTATCATATGTTTGTTCCGGCTTATTTCGCAAGTCAATTCTTTGTTTTGTTTTGAGTTGTGGCATTCGAGTTGCTTCGAAGTCAAATGTTGATTCCATACCTTCCCCAAATGGTGTTCTCATACTTCGGTGTGAATACTAATCCTTCTTGATCATCGAGATTGTGCTGTCAATCCTTTTTAACCGGTGTGCTCCTCCTCAAGTGGATCCAATCATTTCAACATCAGTAAGATCAATTATCTCTTCTTCTCAACAGTGTTATTTCTTTCGTCTCCAAGTTGCCTTTGTTTTTTTCCCACCCTTCCTCCCTTTGTTTTTCTCCAAGGATTCAGATTTCTTATCCAAGTATCCTTTATTGATGGAAAGCATCTCCATTCCTTTTCGTCAATTTTCTTATCCGGTGATGCTCATGAAGATGCTAACGAAGTTTCTAGTTCATCATTCTTCATTCTTTTTTTTCTCCGGTGGAACCAATTCAAGCTTTCGGTGTTGATCATATTCTTTTCCGTATTTCAATGTATTTCTCATACCGTTGCACCTCATAATCATCCACCTCTTGCTATTCAATTGTTCCGGAGTGCTCAAGAAATCCCGAAGATTCGTGCTTACACTCTGCTTTCGTTCAAGCTCTTTCAAGGACGTTATCTCATTCAAGCCATTTAAATTCAACCGGTGCAATCTCTCTTTGAAATCGTTCTACGGTGTATCTTTTCAGTGGGCCCTAACCCACAGGTCTTTTCCCAGGATCTTACCTGACTCTTCTAATTCTCCCGGAGATGTCCTTAAAATTCTTTTCGAAGTTTGACGTAAGAATGAGTTATCATCAGTCAAATGCCATCTCCTAGATCTTTCACAATTATTTTCATCGTTGGCTCAACCTCTTCGTTTTGATTCTTCCGGAGTGTCTAAATAATTCATGGTGGTGTTCTCGTCGTCATTCTCGGATTTTGAAGACCGAAGAAGAGTTTCTCTTTAATCTTGCTCTTTTCTCTTCAAGATTCGTGATTCTAGCTTGTTGCCATCCTCTCATAACTGTGTTCGATTGTGAGATATTCTTTTCACCCATCTGGAGTAATTCAAGAGTCTTCTCAGTTTGATTATCCGGAGCCCATCATCAAAGATTTATTCATTCTCAGTTTGCAGTTATCATTCTCCGATCTTACCGGTGCCTTGTTCAAGTGATCTTTAATCGGCTCGTGCTCTCTTCGTTCTCATGTATCTAGATTGTCTCAGGTATCTTCGTTCATTTCACTATTCTTCCCGGTGTTTCTTTGTCTTCCCTTAATTCATTTTCAATTTGTACGATGGTTCGTTCAAGATTTTTTTCTTCTTTCTTATCATATCAATTCAATTGTTGTTCCAATCCTACCGGTGGTTCGTTGAAGACCTTCTCAAGTTTATGTTATATCTCTCTTAATCTTTTCTATGAGAATAAGTAATATGTCAAATCCGTTGATTGTCATCAATTTAATTGGTGAAGGATAGACATAACATAATTCTTATTCTTGTTTAATCAAGTTTATTCAATTCCGGAGTGGCTCATCGTATCACATTCTCAGTTTGAGTTGCTCATCTTTTCTTTCCCGGAGTTCCAAGCTCTAATTATCATTCCAAAGATCTATCTAACCATTGCAAGGGTTCAACTTGTGTTTTCAACTTCTCTTTCTTCTCGTTATCCTTTCATTACCGGAGTTCTTCTTGGAGATTCTACATGTTGGTTCATCAAGGATTTATATTCCTTCTCGAAATGTTCATCGAGATTCTTTTCTAAGGAGTTCAAGCATTCTTCATCTTGCTATCCGGAGTGCATTTCTGTTTGCCTTATCATTCGAGGTGGTATTATGTCATTCTTGATAATTAAGTTCGGGTTTTCATGATTCACATGTTGTCATGAATGACATATTTTAAATCCATCAATCTCTTCATTGGAATTATCTTGAGTTATATTTCACCTATAGCCTTCCCTAAGGATTGTTGCTAATTTTGGTGCTTGTAAATGATCCAAGTACTTCATTTATCCTCCCAGTGATATAAGTTTCTCGTCTCCTCGTTCATATCAATCCAATTCTTCTTCTCATGAGTGGCAGGTTGTCATCTCATAATTTGAGATGTATTTCATAAGACCATATCAAGATTATCCTTTTCGTTGTTGGTTTTCAACAACTCCATTCTAGCATTTGTTGTATCCGTGATCTCTCAAGATCTTGTTTCCCTTCGTTCCGGAGTCATTGTGATCTTGCTCTTTTCAACCCATCATCTCGTTTGTCAAAGATCATGTTCTTTTTGTGCTTATCCATTTAACCAAAGTGTCGTGTCCTCTGCTCAAGTTCTTTTCATCTTATCTAGTCTTGTATCACTTTTCAACCGGAGTGCTGTTCGAATTTGGTCTTCCTTGATCCCCTTCCTTAACCGGCGTGTTTTCAATATATATCTTCCCTTCAACCTCAAGGTTTTTCGCAAATGCTCTTTGTCCCTCGTTTCTAACGTAGTGTTTTCGACCTAGTTCACCTTCGTGGTATTCTTTTCTCGAATTTGTTCAACCTCGCAAGGTTCTTTGGTTTCACTCATTTGTAAAAGAAGCAACTTAGTTTTACCTCTTCTCTTTCTTTTCCGTTGCCCCTCCGGTTCCATTCTAGATCTCGGGACGAGATCCTCTCGTAGTGGTGGAGTGTTGTAACGCCTCGAGACCGATGTGCCAGGTGTCGTTCAGTTATTCGTTGTTGTTGCTTTGTCATTGCTTGCGTGTCATGCATTGCATATCATGTCATCATGTGCATTTCATTTGCATACGTGTTCGTCTCATGCATCCGAGCATTTTCCCCGTTGTCCATTTTGCATTCCGGCGCTTTCGTTCTCCTCCGGTGATCATTTCTACCTTTCTTTCTTGTGTGGGGATTAAACATTTCCGGATTGGACCGAGACTTGTCATGCGGCCTTGGTTTACTACCGGTAGACCGCCTGTCAAGTTTCGTACCATTTGGACTTCGTTTGATACTCCAACGGTTAACCGAGGGACCGAGAAGGCCTCGTGTGTGTTGCATCCCAACACCCTTCCATTTTGACCCAAAACCCACCTAACTCTGCTCCATCGTCTCGGTCGTTCGATCACGATCGCGTGGCCGAAAACCGCACCTCATTTGGACCTTCCTAGCTCCCTCTACCTATAAAAGAGCACCCCTCCCCGAAATTTCGAATCATTTCGCAGTCTAAACCCTAGATCCACTCCTCCCCGCGCCACCGGACGCGTCCGCGCTGCACCAGACATGTCAGCCCCCGCGCGCCACCTCACTCCAGCCAATCGGAGCACGCCACCTCAGCCCCGCCGCCGCTCTCCTCCAACCCGCGGCCGCCACCTGTCCCAACCGGCTTCCGCGTCGCCCCACTTCGCCGCCGGCCCGCGGAGCCCATCCGGGGCCCGCGCGAGCCCGGATCTCCGCCGCCGCCCGCAGGCACCCCGCGTTTCCTCGCTCCCGTAGCCGGTCGAAGGGAGGAGCCCCTCGATCCGCGCCTCCACAGTCTAGCGTCTCTCCGCCGGCGACCTCGCCTGCAACCTTCGCCGGAGCGCGCCGCCCTGCGACTTGGAGCCCCGTCCGGCGCCGCTGTCGCCAGATCCGGTCATCACGCGCCGGGATCCGCCCCTTCCTGCTCACGGCCGGCCTCCCCTCGCCGGAGCACATCTCCGCCGGAACCGCGCCGCCGACCACGGCTTCACTGGAGTCATCGCTCCCTGCGCCAGATCGGGAGGAGCCCGATCCATCTGCGTTGACCGCGCCGCGCCTCCACGTGGGCCACGCCCGAGTCTGGCCCAGCTCGCCGGCCTCCTTCCTCTTCATTTCGGGCCGCGCTCCCGGGCCCATCTCCAGCGCCGGCCTCGCTCGGCCTCCTCCCCAGCTCCCTTCGCCAACCGCGTGGGCCACAGCGCCAGGCCCAGCCGGGCCACCTCCTCTGCACCGCGCCAGCCCAGCTGGCCTGCCTCTCCCTCCGACCGGGCCAGGCCCAAGGGTGAGCCGACCCCAGCGCCCCTCCTCTTTTCTCTTCCTCGCTGTTGGGCTTCCTCAGATTCGGCCCGATGCATGTTTTTTTTCAGCGTCTGGACGATTTGTCTATTATTCCTGAGACTGCCAGTTTTACAGTTTAGTCCCCCTAGTTCATGCATTTAATAACTCACTAACCGTGCATCAGATTAAAATGTTTTATATATGAAACTTGCTCAGAATTTTGTGTAGTTTAATAATATCCAACTTTCATCTATGTTTGAAATGTTAAAAATGTTGTTTGCATTAATTTACTCCTATGCCATGCTAAAATGATTTAATTCATAACTAAATAACCGTAGCTCCGATTTTAATAAATTATATATGTAAATGGGGTAGAAAAATGTCTAGTTTAACGTGGTGCACTCATCTTGCATGTTTAACAACTCTAAAATATTGTTTAGGGCAGAACAGTACCAAATCTAAAATATGCTATGGGGATTTACCGGAATTGTTGTTCGTTACTTCCGGCCTCATTTAAACTTGCCTAGATAGGTAGTTTCGTTGTGCTTCACCCTCTTGCCATGTTAACCAACATTTAATATTGTTGAGTACATAAACGAGATCAAACTAAATAACGTGTCGTGGTGTTTCATCAATATGCAACTCGTTGCGTATTGAGCTCCACTTAATTTGTAGTGTTGTTTGTTGCACTTTGCCATGCCATGTTTCATTAAACCGGACATGCATCATACTCGATTGTGCATCGTGTCATGTCGATGTGTTGGTTGTTTACTATGTTGTGTGCTTCTTTTCCGGTGTTTGCTTCTTCGGGTTGGTTCCGATAACGTCGAGGTTGTGAGGATCCATTCGTCTACGTCCGTTTGTCTTCTTCATGGACTCGTTCTTCTTCCTTGCGGGATTTCAGGCAAGATGACCATACCCTCGAAATCACTACTATCTTTGCTATGCTAGTTTGCTCGCTCTTTTGCTATGCCAATGCTATGATGCCTACCATTTGCTTGTCAGCCTCCCAAATTGCCATGCTAAACCTCTAATCCACCATGTCCTAGCAAACCGTTGTTTGGCTATGTTACCGCTTTGCTCAGCCCCTCTTATAGCGTTGCTAGTTGCAGGTGAAGATTGGATGCCGTTCCTTGTTGGGATATTTTTTTTACTTGTTGGGATATCACTATATATCTGATTTAATTAATGCATCTATATACTTGGTAAAGGGTGGAAGGCTCGGCCCTATGCCTTGTGTTTTGTTCCACTCTTGCCGCCCTAGTTTCCGTCATATCGGTGTTATGTTCCCGGATTTTGCGTCCCTTACGCGGTTGGGCTATAATGGGAACCCCTTGACAGTTCGCCTTAAGTAAAGCTTTTCCAGCAATGCCCAACATTGGTTTTACCATTTGCCACCTAGCCTTTTCTTTTCCCTTGGGGGTCGCGCGCCCAAGGGTCATCATTATTTTAACCCCCCGGGCCAGTGCTCCTCTGAGTGTTGGTCCGAACTGAGCTGCCTGCGGGGCCACCTCGGGGAAACTTGAGGGTTGGTTTTACTCGTAGCTAGTCTCATCTGAGTGTGCCCTGAGAAAGAGATATGTGCAGCTCCTATCGGGATTTGTCGGCACATTCGGGCGGTGTTGCTGGTTTAGTTTTACCCTGTCGAAATGTCTTGTTGTACCGGGATACCGAGTCTGATCGGAATGTCTCGGGTGGAGGTCTAATCCTTCGTTGACCGTGAGAGCTTGTGATGGGCTAAGTTGGGACACCCCTGCAGGGATTTGAACTTTCGAAAGCCGTGCCCGCGGTTATGGGCAGATGGGAATTTGTTAACGTCCGGTTGTAGAAAACCCGAAGTTGACCTTATTTAAAATACATCAACCGCGTGCGTAACCGTGATGGTCTCTTCTCGGTGGAGTCCGGGAAGTGAACACGGTGTTGGAGTTATGTTTGACGTAAGTAGTTTCAGGATCACTTCTTGATCGCTACTAGCTTCACGACCGTGCCTTGCTTCTCTTCTCGCTCTCTTTTGCGAATGTAGCCACCATATATGCTAGTTGCTTGCTGCAGCTCCACCTCATTACCCCAGCCTTCCTATAAGCTTAAATAGTCTTGATCTCGCGGGTGCGAGATTGCTGAGTCCCTGTGGCTCACAGATACTTCCAAAACCAGCTTGGAGGTGCCGTTGAGTCCGTGCAGATGACTCACCCAAACTCAAGGAGGAGCTCGATGAAGATCTTGTCCTTTGTGGTGTTTCGTTCTAGTGGATCAGTAGTGGAGCCCAGTTGGGGTCGATCGGGGACCTTTGTCGCATTTGGGGTTCTTCTTTTATTTTGGTTCCGTAGTCGGACCTTGATTGTATCAGGATGATGTAATGCTTTATTCATGTAATTGTGTGAAGTGGCGATTGTAAGCCAACTATGTATCTCTTTCCCTTATGTATTACATGGGTTGTGTGAAGATTACCTCACTTGCAACATTGCTTTCAATGCGGTTATGCCTCTAAGTCGTGCTTCGACACGTGGGAGATATAGCCGCATCGAGGGCGTTACAGGTAGGGTGCTGAAAAAGGCCCCAAGATGGGATATCATGGGAACAGAGGCTTGCGGCGGCGGAAAAGAATTTTGGTGGACGCTTCTGTTGGTTTGGGAATATTTGGGAATTTATAGTGCAAGAATTAGGGTTGGAGGACTCCCGAGGGGACCACAAGCCAGGGAGGCACCCCCTAGGGCGCGGCCTGAGGGCTTGTGGATCCCTCGGGACTCTTCTGGCCTCCTGTAACGACCCGAGACCGATGCTCCACGAGCCTTCCATGTTTCTCGTTGTCGCCGTGTGTTTTGTTTGCTTGTTGCATTTCACCATCGCATCTTTTGCATTGCATCGACACTCTGTTGACATCATGATTTAAAAACTTGCATCCACTCGTAGTTGTCGTTTCCCCTGCCTTCGTTGACTGATCCGAGTCCAACCGGGTTCTCGATTCCCTCTTGTCAAACCACCTAACCCCTCTTTGCTCAGTGCATTGACCCCTCGCCCGCGTCTGAAACTCCCTCGAACCCGACGCACAAGTGACCGTTGGGTCTGGATCAACCTCAAACATCCCTAAAATATCTTCGGTTAGCACTATAGGTTAGAGAAATGTTTAAACAACCTAAAAAAATGTTTAAGCTTGTTGTTTGATTAGTTTGCATAAATAACATGGTAAAATGGTTTATTTCATAACTTAATAACCGTAGCTCCAGTTTAAATAAACTTTATATGTAAATGGGTTTGAAAAATGCATAGTTTGATATGGTGCACTTATTTTGCATGTTTAACAACTCTAAAATTGAGTATTGGGTAGAACAGTACCAAACTTGGAATATGCACATGAGGATTTTCCGGAATTGTTGTTTATTGTTTCCGGCCTCATTTAAACTTGCCTAGATAGGTAGTTTTATTATGCTTCACCTCTTACCATGTTTAACAACATTTAATATTGTTGGGTACATAAATGAGAGCGAACTAAATAATTAAATGTTGTGTTTCATCAATATGCAACTCGTTGCTTATTGGGCTCCACTTAAATTGTAGTATTGTTTGTTGCACTTTGCCATGTCATGCATATTTAAACTAGACATGCATCATACTTGTTTGTGCATCATGCCATGTTCATGCCTTGTTTGTTTACCATGTTGTTTGCTCCTTTCTGGTGTTACTTCTAAGTTCTGGTAATGTTGAGATTGTGAGGATTTGTTCAACTATGCTTGGTTCGTCTACGCCCCTTCGTCTTTTTCATGGACTCGTTCTTCTTCCTAGCGGGATTTCAGGCAAGATAACCGTCACCTTGGATGTCACTACTATCCTGGCTTTGCTAGTTGTCTCGATGCTATCTCTATGTCACGCTACCCACAACTTGTTTATCAGGCCTCCCAAATTGCCATGAACAACCTCTAACCTTTTTCACCATCCCAGCAAACCGTTGTTTGGCCATGTTACCGCTTTGCTCAGCACCTCTTATAGCGTTGCTAGTTGCAGGTGTAGTTACAGGTCGTTCCATGTTGCGACATGGATATCATGGATATCTTGGGATATCACAATATCTCTTATTTAATTAATGCACATATATACGTAGCAAAGGGTGGAAAGCTCGGCCTTTTGCCTGGTGTTTTGTTCCACTCTTGCCGCCCTAGTTTCCGTCATAGCGGTGTTATGTTCCTTGATTTTGTGTTCCTTGCACGGTTGGGGTTTATGGGCCCCCCTTGACAGTTTGCTTTGAATAAAACTCCTCCAGCAAGGCCCAACATTGGTTTTAACATTTGCCAACATAATAATATTGAATTAATTAATTAATTGGCATAGGGGGTTGCATCCCCGAGGTTCCTTAATTCAGCATAATACTGGGGGGCTAGTGCTGATGGTGTTGGTCCCAAACTAGAGCACTGTGCGGGGCCGCCCCTTGGCAACTTGGGGTATTTTGTCACCTGTACGCGTAGCTCATCCATTGTGGCCTGAGACGAGATACGTGCGGCTACTATCAGGGTGTCGGCATGTTGGGAGGTCTTGTTGGACTTGTTTTACCATTGTCGAAATGTCTTGTGAACCGGGATCGTGAGCCTGATCGGGTTGTTCTGGGAGGAGGATTTTCCTCCATTGACCATGAGAGCTTGTGATGAGCTAAGTTGGGACACCCCTGCAGGGTTTAAACTTTCAAGAGCCATGCCCGCGGTTATGTGTCAAATGGGAATTTTTAATGTCCGGTTGTAGAGAACTTGACACCAGATCTGAATAAAATACACCAACCACGTGTGTAACCGTGACTGTCTCTTTTCAAGTGAGTCGAGAAGAGAACACAGTGGGGTTATGTTTGAACGTAAGTAGTTCATGATCACTTCTTGATCATTACTAGTTTGCGGCCATTTGCGTAGCTTATCATCTTATTCCGGTACTCATAAGCTAGCCACCATACAATGCTTAGTCGCTTGCTGCAACCTCACCACTTATCATTTCCATACCGATTAAGATTTGCTAGCCTTGATACCCATGGTAATGGGATTGCTGAGTCCTCGTGGCTCACAGATTCTACAACAATAGTTGCAGGTATAGGTAATGCGATGTTCATGACGTGAGAGCGATGTTTGCTTGTTTGGAGTTCTTCTTTTGCTTCTTCTTCGATCAAGGGATTTTGGTTCTAGGTCGGGAGCCTGGGATTAGCAGGGTGGATGTCATTCCTCTTTTTCGTTTAATTTCATCCGTAGTCGGATCCTACTTTTCTCTATGATGATTGCCATGTATTGATGTATTGTTGTATTCATGATGTAGCTTGTGGCGAGTGTAAGCCTTTATCTTGTATTCTCATCTATTCAGTACATGGTATGTTGCGCTCGAAATGCTATTGTGCCCCAATCATGAATTCATCACGTGATTGGGATAGAATCGCATCTTGGGTGCTACACCTCCTCTCCAAGATCCTTGGATGTCTTCTGGTCCAAGAAAAATCATCATAAAGTTTTTTCCGTTTGGACTCCGTTTGATATTCCTTTTTTGTAAAACTCAAAAACAAGGAAAAAACAGAAAATGACATTGGGCTCTAGGTTCATAGGTTAGTCCCAGAAATAATATGAAATAGCATATTAATGCATATAAAACATCCGAAACAGATAATATAATAGCATGGTACAATACAAAATTATAGATATGTTGGAGACGTATCAAGCATCCCCAAGCTTAATTCCTACTCGTCCTCGAGTAGGTAAATGATAAAAACAGATTTTTTGATGTGGAATGCTACCTAACATATTTATCCATGTAATTTTCTTTATTGTGGCATTAATATTCAGGTCCATAGGATTCAAAAGAAAAGTTTAATATCGACATAAAAGCAATAATACTTCAAGCATACTAATAAAGCAATCGTGTCTTCTCAAAATAACATGGCAAAAAGAAACTTATCCCTACAAAATCATATAGTCTGGCTATGCTCCATCTTCATCACACAAAGTATTTTATCATGCACAACCCCGATGACAAGCCAAGCAATTGTTTCATACTTTTGGTGTTCTCAAACTTTTTCAACTTTCACGCAATACATGAGCATGAGCCATGGATATAGCACTATAGGTGGAATAGAATATGTTGGTTGTGGAGAAGACAAAAAGAAGGAGAAAGTCTCACATCAACTAGGCGTATTAACGGGCTATATGGAGATGCCCATCAATAGATATCAATGTGAGTGAGTAGGGATTTCCATGCAACGGATGCACAAGAGCTATAAGTGTATGAAAGCTCAAAAAGAAACTAAGTGGGTGTGCATCCAACTCGCTTGCTCACGAATACCTAGGGCAATTTGAGGAAGCCCATCATTGGAATATACAAGCCAATTTCTATAATGAAAAATTCCCACTAGTATATGAAAGTTATGAAATAGGAGACTCTCTATCAAGAAGATCATGGCGCTACTTTGAAGCACAAGTGTGGAAAAAGGATAGTAACATTGTCCCTTATCTCTTTTCTCTCTCTTTTTTTATTTTTTTATTTGGGATTCTTTGGCCTCTTTTATTTCTTTTGTAAAGTCCAGAGACTCATCCCAACTTGTGAGGGAATCATAGCTTCTATCATACTTTCCTCACATGGGACAATGCTCTAATAACGATGATCATCACACTTTTATTTACTTACAACTCAAGAATTAGAATTCGATGCTAGAACAAGATATGACTCTGTATGAATGCCTCCGGGAGGTGCAATGATCAAGAGTGACATGTATAAAAAATGTGAACGGTGGCCTTGCCACAAATATTATGCCAACTACACGATACAATGATGAAGCGTGTCATAAGAAACGGAATGGTGGAAGTTGCATGGCAGTATATCTCAGAATGGCTATGGAAATGCCATAATAGGTGGGTATGCATGATGGCTGTTTTGAGGAAGGTAAATGGTAGGTTTAATGCACCGGCGAGAATTGCGGTACTAGAGAGGCTAGCAATGGTGTAAGGGTGAGAGTGTGTATAATCCATGGACTCAACATTAGTAAAAAAGAACTCACATACTTATTGCAAAAATTTATTATCTATCGAAACAAAGTACTACACGCATGCTCCTAGGGGGATAGATTGGTAGCAAAAGACCATCGCTCGTCCCCGACCACCACTCATAAGGAAGAAAATCAATAAATAAATCATGCTCCGACTTCATCACATAACGGTTCACCATATGTGCATGCTACGGGAATCACAAACATTTAACACAACATTTCTACCAAACCACAATTACTCACTAGCATGACTCTAATATCACCATCTTTATATCTCAAAACAATCATCAGGAATTAAACTTATTCAATGCTCTTTATATGAATGTTTTTATTATATCTCTGTTGGATTCCCATCATATTAGGACTAAATTCATAACCTAAGCAAATTACCATGTTATTTAGAGACTCCCAAAATAATATAAGTGAAGCATGAGAGTTCAACAATTTCTATAAAATAAAGCCACCACTGTGCTCAAAAAAGATATAAGTGGAGCACTAGAGCAAATTGCCTAGCTCAAAAAGATATAAGTGAAGCACATAGAGTATTCTAATAAATTCACAATTCATGGGTGTCCCTATCAAAATAGGTGTATGATATGTCTCCAATGTATCTATAATTTTTGATTATCCCATGCTATTATATTACCCGTTTTGGATGTTTACGGGCTATACTTTACAATTTTATATCATTTTTGGGACTAATCTACTAACCGGAGGCCTAGTCCGAATTGCTGTTTTTTTGCCTATTTCATTGTTTCGAAGAAAAGGAATATCAAATGGAGTCCAAACGGAATGAAACCTTCGGGAGCGATCTTTTTGGAACAAATGTGATCCAGAGGACTTGGAGTGGAAGTCAATAAACAAGCGAGGCGGCCACGAGGGTGCCCAGCGCGCCCCCTACAGGTGGGCGCGCCCCCACCCTCGTGGGCACCTCGAGCGTCCACCGACCTACTTCTTCCTCCTATATATACCCACGTACCCTGAAAACATCAGAAGCAACCACAAAAAACTATTTCCACCGCCGCAACCTTTTGTATCCGCGAGATGCCATCTTGGAGCCTTCGCCGGTGCTCCGCCGGAGGGGGAATCGACCACGGAGGGCCTCTACATCATCTCCAAGGCCCTTCCGATGAGTTATGCATAGTTTACCATAGACCTTCGGGTCCATATTATTAGCTAGATGGATTCTTCTCTCTCTTTGAATCTCAATACAAAGTTCTCCTTGATCTTCTTGGAGATCTATTCGATGTAACTCTTTTTGAGGTGTGTTTGTCGAGATCCGATGAATTGTGGGTTTATGATCAAGTTTATCTATGATAAATATTTGAATCTTCTCTGAATTCTTTTATGTGTGATTAAGTTATCTTTGGAAGTCTCTTCGAATTGTCAGTTTGGTTTGGCCTACTAGATTGATCTTTCTTGCAATGGGAGAAGTGCTTAGCTTTGGGTTCAATCTCGCGGTGTCCTTTCCCAATGACAGCAAGGCACATATTGTATTGTTGCCATCGAGGATAAAAAGATGGGGTTTATATCATATTGCATGAGTTTATCCCTCTACATCATGTCATCTTTCTTAATGCGTTCCTCTGTTCTTTATGAACTTAATACTCTAGATGCATGCTGGATAGCGGTCGTTGTGTGGAGTAATAGTAGTAGATACAGGCAGGAGTCGGTCTACTTGTCACGGACGTGATGCCTATATACATGAACATGCCTAGATAATCTCATAATTATTCACTTTTCTATCAATTGCTCGACAGTAATTTGTTCACCCACCATAATACTTATGCTATCTTGAGAGAAGCCACTAGTGAAACCTATGGCCCCCGGGTCTATCTTTTATCATATAAGCTTTCAATATACTTTTATTTGCATCTTTTACTTTTCCAATCTATATCATAAAATACCAAAAATATATTTATCTTATCATATTATCTCTATCAGATTTCACTTTCGCAAGTGGCCGTGAAGGGATTGACAACCCCTTTATTGCGTTGGTTGCGAGTTCTCGTTTGTTTGTGTAGGTGCGTGGGACTTCTGAGGAGCCTCCTACTGGATTGATACCTTGGTTCTCAAAAACTGAGGGAAATACTTACGCTATTATTGCTGCATCACCCTTTCGTGTTCAAGGAAAACCAACGCAAGCTCAAGACGTAGCAAGAAGGATTTCTGGCACCGTTGCCGGGGAGGTCTTCTCTCAAGTCAAGACATACCAAGTACCCATCACAAACTCATCTCCCTCGCATTACATTATTTGCCATTTGCCTCACATTTTCCTCTCCCCCACTTCACCCTTGCCGTTTTATTCGCCCTTCTTCTGTTCGTCTTTTCGTTTGCTTTGATGTCTTTCTTTGCTCGTTTGCTCATCTGGTTGGAATAATTGTTTATTTATTGCTAAACAGAGAACCTAAGATCTATGGATCCTCATCCGCTTGCCAATCTTTTTAAGAGATCCAATTATGATGAACCAAATTCTAGTGATTTGAGTGCACTAGATTATATCTATGAGGTTTTGCTTGAAATTCGTGAATCTGAAAATTGTGATGAAGAAATTTATGAAGAGATTCACGATAGCTCCTTGAATAAAAAGCATGATTGCAATGATTTTATTTTAAATTCTCTTGATGTAAATTGTGCTAATAATATCCAAAACCCTAAGCTTGGGGATGCTAGTTTTGCTATGTCTACTACTTGTTGCAATGATCATGATTGGGGTGACTCTTCTTATGATCTTGAAAATTTATTTAAGCCCCATGATGAATATGAGATTGATAATAGTGTTTGCCATAATATTGAAAGTGGTTTGGAAGAGTGTCAACTTTAGATCCCACATATTTGGAGAATGTTTAATCTTATGGTATTTTTGATAAAAGTGGGTTTGGAGAGGTCATGACTTTAGTTAATGATAATCCTACTATTTTGGAAGAGTGTCAACTTCACATGCATGTGGATCATGTTGAGAATATGTTATGTGATAGCTATTTTTTTGAATTTTCCTATAATCCTACATGTAATTATTATGAGAGAGGAAAATATTGTCGTAGAAATTTTTATCTTACTAAATTACCTCTCGTCATGTTGAGATTGCTATCATCTCTTTCTTCTTCCTTGCATATGCTAGTTTTTGATTGCCTTGCAAATTTGTTTGCTTATAATATGCCTATGCATAGGAAGTATGTTATACTTAGATGTGTTTGTCACGTGTTTCATGATGCTCTCTTTGCGCTTCAATTCTTGTCTTTCGTGTGAGCATCATTAAAATTATCAATGCCTAGCTAAAAGGCTTTAAAGAAAAGCGCTTGTTGGGAGACAACCCAATATTTTTACTTGTTGTTATTCAATAAATATTTCATCTACCTTCTGTTTAGATGTGTTTTCATGTTTTAATTAGTGTTTGTGCCAAGTAGAACCTATAGGATAACCTATGGTGATAGTTAATATGATTCTGCTGAAAAATAGAAACTTTGCACGCACGAAAATAATTTTAGTAATTCACAGAAACGTGCTTGTGCGTTGATTCTTTTTGCTGTATATCAATAGACAAATTTCCCAGGATTTCCTATTTTGGTAGGATTTTTACAGTTCCATAAGTATTCGAGAGTTACAGATTGCTACAGACTGTTCTGTTTTTGACAGATTCTGTTTTTCGTGTGTTGTTTGCTTATTTTGATGCATCTATGGCTAGTATTAAGTGGTACGAACCATAGAGAAGTTGTAATACAGTATGTTTAATACCAATATAAATAAAGAATGAGTTCATTACAGTACCTTTTGTGGTGGTTTTTCTTTCTTGCACTAACGGAGCTTATGAGATTTCCTGTTGAGTTTTGTGTTGTGAAGTTTTCAAGTTTTGGGTAAAGATTTGATGGACTATGGAATAAGGAGTGGCAAGAGCCTAAGCCTGGGGATGCCCATGGAACCCCAAGATATTCAAGGATAACCAAAAGACTAAGCTTGGGTATGCCTCGGAAGGCATCCCCTCTTTCGTCTTCGTCTACCGGTAACTTTACTTGGAGCTATATTTTTATTCGCCACATGATATGTGTTTTGCTTGGAGCGTCTTGTATGATATTAGTCTTTTCTTTTTAGATTACCATAATCATCCTTGCTGTACACACCTTTTGGGAGAAGCCCACTTGATTAGAATTTATTAGAATACTCCATGTGCTTCACTTATATCTTTTGTGCTAGATAGTTTTTGCTCTAGTGCTTCACTTATATCTTTTAGAGCACGGCGGTGGATTGATTTTGTAGAAACTGTTGATCTCTCATGATTCACTTATATTATTTTGAGAGTCTCTTAGAACAGCATGGTATTTTCTATGGTTATACAATTGGTCCTAGAATGATGGGCATCCAAGTTGGGTATCATAAAAACTATCATAGGAAGTGAATTGGATGCTATGATCAATTTGATACTTGATAATTGTTTTGAGATATGGAGGTAGTGATATTAGAGTCATGCTAGTTGGGTGACTATGAATTTAAAGAATACTTGTGTTGAAGTTTGTGATTCCTGTAGCATGCACGTATGGTGAACCGCTTTGTGATGAAGTTGGAGCACACTTTTATTTATTGATTGTCTTCCTTATGAGTGGCGGTCGGGGACGAGCGATGGTATTTTCCTACCAATCTATCCCCCTAGGAGCATGCGCGTAGTACTTTGTTTTCAATGGCTTGTAGATTTTTGCAATAAGTATATGAGTTCTTTATGACTAATGTTGAGTCTATGGATTATACGCACTCTCACCCTTCCACCATTGCTAGCCTCTCTTGTGCCGCGCAACTTTCACCGGTACCATACACCCACCATATACCTTCCTCAAAACAGCCACCATACCTACCTATTATGGCATTTCCATAGCCATTCCGAGATATACTGCCATGCAACTTTCCATCGTTCCATTTATATGACACGCACCATCATTGTCATATTGCTCTTTGCATGATCATGTAGTTGACATCGTATTTGTGGCAAGGCCACCTTTATAATTTTCATACATGTCACTATTTATTCATTGTGTATCCCGGTGCACCGCCGGAGGCATTCATATAGAGTCATATCTTGTTCTATGTATCGAGTTGTAATCTTGAGTTGTAAGTAAATAAAAGTGTGATGATTTTCATTATTAGAGCATTGTCCCAGTGAGAAAAGGATGGTGGAGACTATGATTCCCCCACAAGTCGGGATGAGACTTCAGACTTAAAAAAAGAGAAAGGCCAAATAAAAAGTGAGAGAAAAAGAGAGAAGGGACAATGCTACCATCCTTTTACCACACTTGTGCTTCAAAATAACTCCATGATCTTCATGATAGAGAGTCTCCTATGTTGTCACTTTCATATACTAGTGGGAATTTTTCATTATAGAACTTGGCTTGTATATTCCAATGATGGGCTTCCACAAAATGCCCTAGGTCTTCGTGAGCAAGCGAGTTGGATGCACACCCACTTAGTTTCTTTTGTTGAGCTTTCATACATTTATAGCTCTAGTGCATCTGTTGCATGACAATCCCTACTCACTCACATTGATATCTATTAATGGGCATCTCCATAGCACGTTGATACGCCTAGTTGATGTGAGACTATCTTCTCCTTTTTGTCCTCTCCACAACCAGCATTCTATTCCACATATAGTGTTATGTCCATGGCTCACGCTCATGTATTGCGTGAAAGTTGAAAAGGTTTGAGACTACTACAGTATGAAACAATTGCTTGGCTTGTCATCGGGGTTGTGCATGATTAAATACTTTGTACGATGAAGATAGAGCAACAGCCAGACTATATGATTTTGTAGGGATAACTTTCTTTAGCCATGTTATTTTGAGAAGAGATGATTGTTTGATTAGTATGCTTGAAGTATTACTATTTCTTATGTCAATATGAACTTTTATTTTGAATCATTTGGATCTGAACATTCATGCCATAATAAAGAAAATTATACTGAGAATTATGCTAGGTAGCATTCCACATCAAAAACTCTATATTTATCATTTACCTACTCGAGGACGAGCAGGAATTAAGCTTGGGGATGCTTCATACGTCTCCAATGTATCTATAATTTTTGATTGTTCCATGCTATTATATTACCCGTTTTGGATGTTTATGGGCTTTACTTTACACTTTTATATTATTTTTGGGACTAACCTACTAACCGGAGGCCCAACCCAAATTACTATTTTTTATGCCTATTTCAGTGTTTTGAAGAAAAGGAATATCAAAAGGAGTCCAAACGGAATGAAACCTTCGGGAGCGATCTTTTCGGAACAAACGTGATCTAGAGGACTTGGAGTGGAAGTCAAGAAACAAGTGAGGCGGCCACGAGGGTGCCCGGCGCGCCCCCTACAGGTGGGCGTGCCCCCCACCCTCGTGGGCCCCTCGAGCATCCACTGACCTACTTCTTCCTCCTATATATACCCACGTACCCTAAAAACATTAGAAGTGACCACGAAAAAGTATTTCCACCGCCGTAACCTTCTGTATCCGCGAGATCCCATCTTGGAGCCTTCATCGGCGCTCCGCCGGAGGGGGAATCGACCATGGAGGGCCTCTACATCATCTCCAAGACCCTTCCGATGAGTTATGAGTAGTTTACCACAGACCTTCGGGTCCATAGTTATTAGCTAGATGGCTTCATCTCTCTCTTTGAATCTCAATACAAAGTTTCTCCTTGATCTTCTTGGAGATCTATTTGATGTAACTCTTTTTGCGGTGTGTTTGTCGAGATCCGATGAATTTTGGGTTTATGATCAAGTTTATCTATGAGAAATATTTGAATCTCCTCTGAATTCTTTTATGTGTGATTAAGTTATCTTTGCAAGTCTCTTTGAATTATCAGTTTGGTTTGGCCTACTAGATTGATCTTTCTTGCAATCGGAGAAGTGCTTAGCTTTGAGTTCAATTTTGCAGCGTCCTTTCCCAGTGACAGCAGGGGCAGCAAGGCACGTATTGTATTGTTGCCATCGAGGATAAAATGATGGGGTTTATATCATATTGCATGAGTTTATCCCTCTACATCACGTCATCTCTCTTAATGTGTTATTCTGTTCTGTATGAACTTAATACTCTAGATGCATGCTGGATAGCGGTTGATGTGTGGAGTAATAGTAGTAGATGCAGGCAAGAGTCGGTCTACTTGTCACGGACGTGATGCATATATACATGATCATGCCTAGATAATCTCATAATTATTCACTTTTCTATCAATTGCTCGACAGTAATTTGTTCACCCACCGTAATACTTATGCTATCTTGAGAGAAGCCACTAGTGAAACCTATGGCCCCCGGGTCTATCTTTTATCATATAAGCTTTCAATCTACTTTTATTTGCATCTTTTACTTTTCCAACCTATATTATAAAATACCAAAATATATATTTATCTTATCATATTATCTCTATCAGATCTCACTTTTGCAAGTGGCCGTGAAGCGATTGACAACCCCTTTATTGCGTTGGTTGCGAGTTCTTGTTTGTTTGTGTAGGTGCGTGGGACTTCTGAGGAGCCTCCTACTTGATTGATACCTTGGTTCTCAAAAACTAAGGGAAATACTTACGATATTATTGCTGCATCACCCTTTCCTGTTCAAGGAAAACCAACGCAAGCTCAAGATAAGCAAACAACACATAGAAAACAGAATCTATCAAAAATAGAACAATCTGTATTAATCTATAAACTTCGTATACTTATGTAACTCGAAAAATTCTTAAAAAATAGGAAAACCTAGGGAATTTGTATATCAATCTTGTGTACAAAAATCAGGATTTTATAGCACTTCTGTGAATTTGAAAAAATCTTCTACTAGATGCAAAAGTTTTTGTTTTTCAGCAAGATCAAATCAACTATCACCATAGATCATCCCAAAGGTCTTACTTGGCTCAAACACTAACTAAAACACCAAAACACAATTACTACAGAGGTAATAATGTGTAATTTCATAAAAACAGAAAATAAAAATATTGGGTTGTCTCCCAACAAGCGCGTTTAGTTAAAGCCTTTTAGCTAGGCGTTGATAATTTTAATGATGCTCACATGAAACATAGCAATTGAAACACGAAGAGAGCATCATAAAGCTTGCGAAAAACAAGTTTAACTCTAACATACTTCCTATGCATAGGTATTTTATAGGCAGACAAATTATCAAGACAAGCAAAGACTAGCATGTGCAAAGAAAAAGAAAGAAACAATAGCAGTCTCAACACAACGGGAGGTAATTTAGTAAAATGAAAAATTTCTACACCATATTTTCCTCTCTCATAATAATTACATGTAGGATCATAATTAAATTCAACAATATAGCTATCACATAAAATTTCTCTTCATGCCCCACATGCATGCAAAGTTGACACTCTTCCAAAATAGCGGGATCAATATTTCCTAAAGTTGACACTCTTCCAAACCCACTTTCAATATTATTGCAAGTATTATTATCAATATCATACTCATCATGATGCTTAAATAATTTTTCAAGATCATAAGAAGAATCGCCCCAATCATGATCATTGCAATAATTAGTGGAGATAGCAAAATTAGCATCCCCAAGCTTGGGGTTTTGCATATTATTAGCACAGTTGCATAATAGAATTTATAATAACACCATTGCAATCATGCTTTTCATTCAAGAAGTTGTCATGAATCACTTCATAAATTTCTTCTTTTAGCACGTCATCACAATTTTCAGATTCATGAATTTCAAGCAAAACTTTGTAAAGATAATGTAGTGTACTCAACTCACTAGCAATTGGTTCATTATAATTGGATCTTTTAAAAAGATTAGCAAGTGGATGAGGATCCATAAACTTTTTGCTTTCTGATTTTCAATAAACACACAATTATGCCAAGCAAACAAGCAAACAGACCAAGTAAGACATAAAGGCAAATGGAAAGAAGGCGAATAAAAATGCAAATATTTTTGTGTTTTTCTAAAAACTTTTAGAAATGGGGAAGAGGAAAATGAGAGGCAAATGGAAAATAGTGTAATGCAAGAGATGAGATTTTATGGTGGTTACTTGGTAGGCTTGATGTAGAACCTCCCCGACAACGACGCCAGAAATTTTTCCTGCTACTTCTTGAGCTTGCATTGATTTTTCCCTTGAAGAGGAAAGGATGATGCAGCAAAGTAGAGATAGTATTTCCCTCAGTTAAGAACCAAGGTATCAATCCAGTAGGAGGCACAAGAATCTATGCACCTGCACAAACTAACAAACACTTGCACTCAACGCAAAAAAGGGGTTGTCAATCCCTTCACAATATCGAACAAGAGTGAGATCTAATAGAGATAGGTATAAAAGATAAATAAAAGAGCAAACTAAAGTAAATCTAAATAAATTGAAGCAAGGTATTTTAGGGTTTTTTGGTTTATAGTTCTGAAATATATGATGGAAAATATACCCTGGCTGGGGCCATAAGTTTCACTAGAGGCTTCTCTCTTGAAAGAAAACATACGGCGGGTGAAAAAATTACTGTCGAGCAATTGATAGAAAAGCGCAAAGTTATGACGATATCCAAGGCAATGATTATGAATATAGGCATCACGTCCGTGTCAAGTAGACCGACTCCTTCCTGCATCAACTACTATTACTCCACACATCGACCGCTATCTAGCATGCTTCTAGTGTATTAAGTTCATAAGAACAGAGCAATGCCTTAAGTAAGATGACAAGATGTAGAGGGATAAACTCAAGCAATATGATGAAAATCCCATCTTTTTACCCTTGATGGCAACAATACAATACGTGCCTCGCTACCTCTACTTTGTCACTGGGCGAGGACACAGTAAGATTGAACCCAAAACTAAGCACCTCTCGTATTGCAAGAAGAACCAATCTAGTTAGCCAAACCAAACCAATACTTCATAGAGAAATACAAAGACATTTAATCATGCATAAAAGAGTTCAGAAAAGACTCAAATAATATTCATAGATAATCTGATGATAAATCCACAATTCATTGGATCTCGATAAACATACCGCAAAAGAATATTACATCGGATAGAACTCTAAGAACATCGAGGAGAACATGGTATTGAAGATCAAAGAGAGAGAAGAGAAGCCATCTAGCTACCAGATATGGACCCGTAGGTGTGTGGTAAAGTACTCACGCTTCATAGGAAGGGCAATAGAGTTGATGTAGATGACCTCCGTGATCGACCCCCCCTACGACAAGGTGCTGGAAAAGGCCCCAAGATGGGATCTCAGGGGAACAGAGGCTTGCGACAGCGGAAAAGAATTTTGGTGGACACTTCTGTTGGTTTGGGAATATTTGGGAATTTATAGCGCAAGAACTCCCAAGGGGCCCACAAGCCAGGGAGGCACCCCCCTAGGGCAGGCCCCGAGGGATTGTCGATCCCTCTAGACTCTTCTGGCCCCCTCTCCAAGCTCCGTGGATGCCTTTTGGTTCAAGAAAAATCAATGTAAAGTTTTATTCCATTTGGACTCCATTTGATATTCGTTTTCTGTAAAACTCAAAAATAAGGAAAAAATAAAAACTGGCACTGGGCTCTAGGTTAATAGGTTAGTCCCAAAAATAATATAAAATAGCATATTAATGCATATGAAACTTCCAAAACAGATAATATAATAGCATGGAACAATAAAAAATTATAGATACGTTGGAGATGTATCATATGCAGGGTCAATTAATATACAATGAAATTCCTTGCAATTCATTTAAGTGTGTGTGTGTGGGGGGGGGGGGTTCAATCATACGCAGTAATGATTCTCTTTGATGATTGCTATGTCTTGAGCTTGCGTTGGTTTTCCTTGAAGAGGAAAGGGTGATGCAGCAAAGTAGCGTAAGTATTTCCCTCAGTTTTTGAGAACCAAGGTATCAATCCAGTAGGAGGCTCCTCATAAGTCCCACGCACCTACACAAACAAACAAGAACCTCGCAACCAACACAATAAAGGGGTTGTCAATCCCTTCGCGGCCACTTGCGAAAGTGAGATCTGATAGAGATAATATGATAAGATAAATATTTTTGGTATTTTTATGATATAGATTGGAAAGTAAAAGATGCAAATAAAAGTAGATTGAAAACTTATATGATAAAAGATAGACCCGGGGGCCATAGGTTTCACTAGTGGCTTCTCTCAAGATATCATAAGTATTACGGTGGGTGAACAAATTACTGTCGAGCAATGGATAGAAAAGCGTGTAGGCATGATCATGTATATAGGCATCACGTCCGTGACAAGTAGACCGACTCCTGCTTGCATCTACTACTATTACTCCACACATCGACTGAGTCCTGCCTGCATCTAGAGTATTAAGTTCATGAAGAACATAGTAACACATTAAGAAAGATGACATGATGTAGAGGGGTAAACTCATGCAATATGATATAAACCCCATCTTTTTATCCTCGATGGCAACAATACAATACGTGCCTTGCTGCCCCTGCTGTCACTGGGAAAGGACGCTGCAAAATTGAACTCAAAGCTAAGCACTTCTCCCATTGCAAGAAAGATCAATCTAGTAGGCCAAACCAAACTGATAATTCAAAGAGACTTGCAAAGATAACTTAATCACACATAAAAGAATTCAGAGGAGATTCAAATATTTCTCATAGATAAACTTGATCATAAACCCACAATTCATCGGATCTCGACAAACACACCGCAGAAAGAGTTACATCAAATAGATCTCCAAGAAGATCAAGGAGAAACTTTGTATTGAGATCCAAAGAGAGAGATGAAGCCATCTAGCTAATAACTATGGACCCGAAGGTCTGTGGTAAACTACCCATAAATCATCGGAAGGGTCTTGGAGATGATGTAGAGGCCCTCCGTGGTCGATTCCCCCTCCGACGGAGCGCCGACGAAGGCTCCAAGATGGGATCTCATGGATACAGAAGGTTACGGCGGTGGAAATACTTTTTCGTGGTCACTTCTAATGTTTTTCGGGGTACGTGGGTATATATAGGAGGAAGAAGTAGGTCAGTGGACGCTCGAGGGGCCCACGAGGGTGGGGCCGCGCCGGGCACCCTTGTGGCCGCCTCGGTTGTTGCTTTACTTCCAGTCCAAGTCCCGTGGATTGCGTTTGTTCAAAAAGATCGCTCCCGAAGGTTTCATCCCGTTTGGACTCCGTTTGATATTCCTTTTCTTCTAAACACTAAAATAGGCAAGAAAACAACAATTCGAGTTGGGCCTCCAGTTAGTAGGTTAGTCCCAAAAATTATATAAAAGTGTAAAGTAAAGCCCACAAACTTCCAAAACAGGTAATATAATAGCATGGAACAATCAAAAATTATAGATACATTGGAGACGTATCAAGCATCCCCAAGCTTATTTCCTGCTCGTCCTCGAGTAGGTAAATGATAAAAACAGAATTTTTGATGTGGAATGCTACCTAGCATAATTATCAATGTAATTTTCTTTATCATGGCATGAATGTTCAGACCCAAATGATTCAAAATAAAAGTTCATATTGACATAAGAAATAGTAATACTTCAAGCATACTAACAAAGCAATCATGTCTTCTCAAAATAACATGGCTAAAGAAGTTCATCCCTACAAAATCATATAGTTTGGTCATGCTCCATTTTCGTCACACAAGAATGCTCTCATCTTGCACACCCCTGATGACAATCCAAGCAATTGTTTCATACTTTAGTAATCTCAAACTTTTTTCAACTTTCACGCAATACATGAGCGTGAGCCATGGATATGATGATGATGGAATAGAATATGATGAGGGAGGTTGTGTGGAGAAGACAAAAAAAGGAAAAAAGTCTCATGTCAACGAGGCTAATCAATGGTCTATGGAGATGCCCATCAATTGATGTCAACATGAGGAGTAGGGATTGCCATGCAACGGATGCACTAGAGCTATAAATGTATGAAAGCTCAACAAAAGAAACTAAGTGGGTGTGCATCCAACTTGCTTGCTCACAAAGACCTAGGGCATTTTGAGGAAGCCCATCATTGGAATATACAAGCCAAGTTCTATAATGAAAAATTCCCACTAGTATATGAAAGTGACAACATATGAGACTCTCTATATGAAGAACATGGTGCTACTTTGAAGCACAAGTGTGGAAAAAAACATAGTAGCATTGTCCCCTTTTTTTGGGCCTTTCTTTTTTTATTTGGCCTTTCTCTTTTTTTGACCTTTCCTTTTTTTATTTAGGGACAATGCTCTAATAATGATGATCATCACACTTCTATTTATTTACAACTCATGAGTTACAACTTAAAACTAGAACAAGATATGACTCTATATGATTACCTCCGGCGGTGTACCGGGATGAGCAATGAATCAAGAGTGACATGTATGAAAAACTATGAAGGTGGCTTTGCCACAATACGATGTCAACTACATGATCATCCAAGGCAATATGACAATGATTATGCGTGTCATGATGAACAGAACGGTGGAAAGTTGCATGGCAATATATCTCGGAATGGCTATGGAAATGCGATAATAGGTAGGTATGGTGGCTGTTTTGAGGAAGATATAAGGAGATTTATGTGTGATAGAGCGTATCGTATCACGGGGTTTGGATGTACCGGCGAAGTTTGCACCAACTCTCAACGTGAGAAAGGGCAATGCACGGTACCGAAGAGGCTAGCAATGATGGAAGGGTAAGAGTATGTATAATCCATGGACTCAACATTAGTCATAAAGAACTCATATACTTATTGCAAAAATCTACAAGTCATCAAAAACCAAGCACTACGCGCATGCTCCTAGGGGGATAGATTGGTAGGAAAAGACCATCGCTCGTCCCCAACCGCCACTCATAAGGATGACAATCTAAGAACACCTCATATTTCAAATTTGTTACACAACGGTTACCATACGTGCATGCTATGGGACTTGCCAACTTCAACACAAGAATTATTTAAATTCACAATTACCCAACTAGAATGACTCTAATATCACCACCTCCATATCTCAAAACAATTATCAAGTATCAAATTGATCATAGCATCCAATTCACTTCCTATGATAGTTTTTATTTATACCCAACTTGGATGTGCATCATTATAGGACCAATTTAATAACCATAGAAAATACCATGTTGTTCTAAAAGACTCTCAAAATAATATATGTGAAGCATGAGAGATCAACACTTTCTACAAAATAAAGCCACCGCCGTGCTCTAAAAGATATAAGTGAAGCACTAGAGCAAAACTATCTAGCTCAAAAGATATAAGTGAAGCACATAAAGTATTCTAATAAATTCCAAATCAAGTGGGTTTCTCCCAAAAGGTGTGTACAGCAAGGATGATTGTGGTAAACTAAGAAGCAAAGACTAATATCATACAAGACGCTCCAAGAAAAACACATATCATGTGGCGAATAAAAATATAGCTCTAAGTAAAGTTACCGATAGACAAAGACGAAAGAGGGGATGCCTTCTGGGGCATCCCCAAGCTTAGGCTTTTGGTTATCCTTGAATATCTTGGGGTGCCATGGGCATCCTCAAGCTTAGGCTCTTGCCATTCCTTATTCCATAGTCCATCAAATCTTTACCCAAAACTTGAAAACTTCACAACATAAAACTCAACAGGAAATCTCATAAGCTCCGTTAGTGCAAGAAAGAAAAACCACCACATAAGTTACTGTAATGAACTCATTCTTTATCCATATTGGTGTTAAACCTACTGTATTCCAACTTCTCTATGGTTCATACCCCTCGATACTAGCCATAGATGCATCAAAATAAGCAAACAACACACGAAAAACAGAATCTGTCAAAAACAGAACAGCCTGTAGCAATCTGTAAATCGTGAATACTTATGTAACTCTAAAAATCCTACCAAAATAGGAAGTTCTGGGAAATTTTTCTATTGATCTACAGAAAAAATAATCAACGCAAAATCACGTTTCTGTGAATT
The DNA here is from genome assembly GCF_002162155.2 of Triticum dicoccoides. Classification (NCBI taxonomy): domain Eukaryota; kingdom Viridiplantae; phylum Streptophyta; class Magnoliopsida; order Poales; family Poaceae; genus Triticum; species Triticum dicoccoides. The sequence goes on along the minus strand of NC_041387.1, from coordinate 153,980,399 downwards.
ACTAAAATGATGTTCGTGCACGCAAATGTTTCTGTTTTTCAGCAGAATCAAATTAACTATCACCGTAGGTTATCCTATAGGTTCTACTTAGCACAAAAACTAAATAAAACATGAAAACACATCTAAACAGAAGCTAGATGAAATATTTATTACTAAACAGAAGCAAAAAGCAAGAAACAAAAATAAAATTGGGTCGCCTCCCAAGTAGCGCTATCGTTTAACGCCCCTAGTTAGGCATAAAAGCGAGGACAGATCTAAGTAGTGCCATTTTTGGAATTCAATTCATAAGTAGCTCGCATGATAGATTCATAAGGTAATTTAACTTTCTTTCTAGGGAAGTGTTCCATGCCTTTCCTTAATGGAAATTGGAATCTAATATTCCCTTCCATCATATCAATAATTGCACCAATCGATCTAAGGAAAGGTCTACCAAGAATAATAGGACATGAAAGATTGCAATCTATATCAAGAACAATAAAATCTACGGGCACATAATTCCTATTTGCAACAATAAGACCATCATTGATCCTTCCCATAGGTTTCTTAATGGTGGAATCCGCAAGGTGCAAGTTTAAAGAGCAATCATCAAGATCATGGAAACCTAGAATATCACATAAAGTTTTCAGAATCATGGAAGCACTAGCACCCAAATCACACAAAGCATAGCACTAATGATCTTTAATTTTAATCTTTATAGTAGGTTCCCACTCATCATAAAGTTTTCTAGGTATTGAAACTTCCAAATTAAGTTATTCCTCATAAGATTGCATCAAGGCATCAATAATATGCTTGGTAAAAGCTTTATTTTGACTATAAGCATGAGGAGAATTTAACATGGATTGCAACAAGGAAATACAATCTATTAAAGAACAATTATCATAATCAAATTCCTTGAAATCCAAGATAGTTGGTTCAATGCTATTTAAAGTCTTGACCTCTCCAATCCCACTTTTACCAAATTTAGCATCAAGATCTAAAAACTCCGAATCATTGGGATGCCAGAAATCTTTCTTGCTACGTCTTGAGCTTGCGTTGGTTTTCCTTGAAGAGGAAAGGGTGATGCAACAAAGTAGCGTAAGTATTTCCCTTAGTTTTTGAGAACCAATGGACCAACCCAGTAGGAGGCACCTTAGAAGTCCCACGCACCTACACAAACAAACAAGAACCTCGCAACCAACACAATAAAGGGGTTGTCAATCCCTTCACGGCCACTTGCGAAAGTGAGATCTGATAGAGTAATATGATAAGATAAATATTTTTGGTATTTTTATGATATAGATTGGAAAGTAAAAGATGCAAATAAAAGTAGATTGAAAACTTATATGATAAAAGATGGACCCGGGGGCCATAGGTTTCACTAGTGGCTTCTCTCAAGATAGCATAAATATTACGGTGGGTTAACAAATTACCGTCGAGCAATTGATAGAAAAGCGCGTAGTTATGAGATTATCTAGTCATGATCATGTATATAGACATCACGTCCGTGACAAGTAGACCGACTCCTGCCTGAATCTACTACTATTACTCCACACATCGACTGACTCCTTCCTGCATCTAGAGTATTAAGTTCATTAAGAACAGAGTAACACATTAAGAAAGATGACACGATGTAGAGGGATAAACTCATGCAATATGATATAAACCCCGTCTTTTTATCCTCAATGGCAATAATACAATACGTGCCTTGCTGCCCCTGCTGTCACTCGGAAAGGACACCGCAAGATTGAACCCAAAGCTAAGCATTTCTCCCATTGCAAGAAAGATCAATCTAGTAGGCCAAACCAAACTGATAATTCGAAGAGACTTGCAAAGATAACTTAATCACACATAAAAGAATTCAGAGGAGATTCAAATATTTCTCATAGATAAACTTGATCATAAACCCACAATTCATCGGATCTCGACAAACACACCGCAAAAAGAGTTACATCAAATGGATCTCCAGGAGGATTGAGGAGAACTTTGTATTGAGATTCAAAGAGAGAGAAGAAGCCATCTAGCTAATAACCATGGACCCGAAGGTCTATGGTAAACTACTCACATATCATTTGAGAGGCCTTGGAGATGATGTAGAGGCCCTCCATGGTCGATTCCCCCTCAGGCGGAGCGCCGGTGAAGGCTCCAAGATGGGATCACGCGGATACAAAAGGTTGCGGCAGTGTAAATAGTTTTTCATGGTGCTCCTGGATGTTTTCGGGGTACGTGGGTATATATAGGAGGAAGAAGTAGGTCAGTGGACGCTCGAGGGGCCCACGAGGGTGGGGGGTGCGCCGGGCACCCTCGTGGCCGCCTCGGTTGTTGCTTGACTTCCACTCCAAGTCCCGTGGATTGCGCTTGTTCCAAAAAGATCGCTCCCGAAGGTTTCATCCCGTTTGGACTCTGTTTGATATTCCTTTTCTTCGAAACACTGAAATAGGCAAAAAAACAACAATTCGGGCTGGGCCTCCGGTTAGTAGGTTAGTCCCAAAAAAGATAAAGAAGTGTAAAGTAAAGCCCATAAACATCCAAAAAAGATAATATAATAGCATGGAACAATAAAAAATTATAGATACGTTGGAGACGTATAAATGATAGGTAATCCAATGAGAATATAGTTGAAAGACAAGTGCTTCCTGGGTTATTTTGGTAATTAATGTCAACATATCTCTTGTTGGACTAATAGTTTTACCTAGTATATTTCAGATAAGTTCAATAATGGAGTGGCGTGGACTAGAGGATGTGGAACCCCTTCAAGATGCTAAGGACAAAGGATTGGCTCAAGCTTAAAGCACAAGACTCCACATTTTGCTTTTACTGATCCAGGGTCACATTGAGTCCATAGGAAAGCCAATACTATTAAGAGGGGATGAGGTGTTGCTTAATGGCTTGCTTGCTCAAAGTGCTTAGTGATATGCTCCAAAGCCCTCAACCACTTTCCCACATCCACATATGTCCCAAACCAAAAGTCAAACTCGGCCCTACCGTATCTTTCTATCCGGCGCCACCGAGTTCAGATGACATAGCCACTGCCAGAAACCCTAATCAAGTCGGTCTCACCGATGGGATCTTGGTCTCATCGAGATGGGCTTGCAAACTCTCTGTTGCCTATTGCAATAATCTTGGTCCCACCGAGGTATGCAATCGGTCCCAACGAGTTTGCCTGGCCAACTCTCTGTTTCACTTATTACCCAAATCGGTCCCATCGAGTTTCTGTAGTCGGTCAAACTGAGTTGAGGCTTTACCCTAACCCTAGCACATCGGTCCTACCGAGTTGATCATGTCGGTCCCACCGAAATGCCTAACGGTCACATTATGAACTAAATCGGTCTGACCGAGTTCCACAATTCGGTCCCACCGAGTTTGGTAAGTTGTGTGTAACGGTTAGATTTTGTGTGGAGGCTATATATACCCCCTCCACCCACTCTTCATTCATGGAGAGAGCCATCAGAACATGCCTACACTTCCAACATACATTTTCTGAGAGAGAACCACCTACACTTGTGTTGAGGTCAAGATATTCCATTCCTACCACATAAATCTTGATCTCTAGCCTTACCCAAGTTGCTTTCCACTCAAATCTTCTTTCCACCAAATCCAAATCCCGTGAGAGAGAGTTGAGTGTTGGGGAGACTATCATTTGAAGCAGAAGAGCAAGGAGTTCATCATCAACACACCATTTGTTACTTCTTGGAGAGTGGTGTCTCCTAGATTGGCTAGGTGTCACTTGGGAGCCTCTGTCAAGATTGTGGAGTTGAACCAGGGAGTTTGTAAGGGCAAGGATATCGCCTACTTCGTGAAGATCTACCCTAGGGAGGCAAGTCCTTCATGGGCGATGGCCATGGTGGGTTAGACAAGGTTGCTTCTTCGTGGACCCTTCGTGGGTGGAGCCCTCCATGGACTCGCGCAACCGTTACCCTTCGTGGGTTGAAGTCTCCATCAACGTGGATGTACGATAGCACCACCTATCGGAACCACGGATAAAAAATCTCCGTGTCTCCAAATTGCGTTTGCACACTCCAATCCCATCCCTTTACATTCTTGCAATTTGCATGCTTTACTTTCTGCTGCTTATATACTCTTGTCATGCTTGCTTGATATGTATTGTGAATGTTAAAACTTGTGCCAAACTCCACTTCAACTTAAAGAGATTAAAAACTGCAACTTTTCTTACTTAGAGTCTATTCACCCCCTCTAGACACCTCTTCTCGATCCTTTCAATTGGTATCAGAGCTTTGGTCTCCATTGCTTTGGTTTAAACACCATTGGAGGAAGATGGATGAGTCTACTTTGGGGAGTCTTAGACATAGAGTGCCCATACTTGATGGAGAGTATTTTCATGAGTGGAAAAATGAGATGCTTGTGATTTTCAATGAATATCATTTGAACAAGTACATTACTAGCCCTTGTGCACCTCATGTTGATCCTATGCAATCCTACCCTTGATGAGTCAATTGACAGGATTCACAATCTTAGAACTGTTGATCTTATCACTAGAGGTTTGCCTAGAAACTTGATAGGTTGCTTGCCTACTCTTAAGTGTGCCTACACCATATGGAAATTTCTAGAGGAATGCTTTCCAAATTATTCCTTGCAAAATCTAGATGAAATTCTCCATAAGTATATTGCCTTGAGTAAAATGAATTCCAATGATCCTAAGTCTGGTGATTGTCTATTTGAGCTTACAAATCTTATGCGTGCCAAAGGAGATGTTGGAATTATTAGCAATATTATTTCTGAAGCTATTAGTTCATAAAGAAGATCATTGTCAAACTCATTCGAGTGAATCACCCTCTCTAGTAATTGATCCATCACATGACGATGTTGAACATGGGTACTATGATGAGGATGATGATAGTGTATCTTGATGATGCAATGAGACACTTTGTTCTTATGGCAAATTTTCGGGGATACATGGCAGGAGGAAAGGAATGTGTTCTTGATAGTGGATGTACCGATCACATGATCGGAGATAAAGATATGTTTCGTGAGCTTGCTGAAAACGACGGCCCTCGAAAGTATGTCACTTTTGGTGACAACTCAAAGGGTAAGGTGGTTGACCTCGGTAAGGTGGCCATCTCACATGATAGATCCATACAAAATGTCATGCTCATTGAATCTCTTGGCTACAATTTACTTTCAGTATCTAGACTTGCTGATTTCGGTTTCAGTGTCCTATTTACTGAAGTAGATTTCCAAGTGTTTCGTAGAGATAATCATAAAATGGTCTTTACCGGTATACATAGAGGTGATCTTTACATTGTTGATTTCACTTAAAAGGCTCAACCTAGAACTTGCTTAATTGCTAAATCCTCTAAAGGCTGGTTGTGGCATAGACGGTTAGGTCATGTGGGCATGCGAAACCTTGACAAGCTTATTAAAGGTAATCATATCCTCGGCATTAACGATGTCATATTTGATAAGGATAGACTTTGCAGTGCTTGTCAAGCAGGTAAACAGGTTGGAGGAAGGCATCCCATGAAGAACATCATGACCACAAGGAGGCCGCTCGAGCTACTTCACATGGATCTTTTCGGTCCCAATGCTTACAAAAGTCTCGGTGGAAATTCTTTTGGTCTAGTCATAGTCGATGATTTTTCAAGATTTACATGGGTGTTCTTTCTCGATGATAAATCACAGGTCCAAAAGATCTTCAAAAACTTCGCTAGGAAGGCCCAAAATCAATTTGAAGTGAAGATAAAGAAGGTTCGTAGCGACAATGGAACGGAGTTCAAGAACGCAAATGTGGACACCTTTCTTGACAAAGAAGGGATTTCACATGAGTTCTCGGCTACGTACACACCTCAACAAAATGGAGTTGTTGAGAGGAAGAACCGGACTCTCATCGAAATGGCGAGTACGATGCTTGATGAGTACAAGACGCCAAATCACTTTTGGGCGGAAGCGGTTGAGACAGCTTGTCATGCAACAAATCTCTTGTATCTTCACAAGCTACTCGGCAAGACGGCATACGAGCTCCTCACCGGTAACAAACCCAAAGTTGGATACTTTCGAGTATTCGGCTCAAAGTGCTACATTCTTGATAAGCATCGTCGTTCTAAATCTACCCTTAAATCTCATGAAGGTTTCCTACTTGGTTATGGCTCACACTCTCACACTTATCATGTCTACAATAATTTCAGCCGAAAGATTGAAGAGATGGTAGATGTGAAGTTTGATGAATCTAATGGCTCGCAAGTAGAGGAATTGCCAATTGATGTAGGAGACAAAGACCCTTCGGAAGCAATCCAAGACTTGTCTATTGGCAAGATTCGTCCAACGGAGGTGAAGGAGAGTACCTCGTCCGTCCAAGTGGAAGCTTCCACCTCACGACAAGGTTAACCAAGAGTTGATACGGAAGCATCCACAAGTGGGACACACCAAGACGAAGGAAACAAGGAAGTACACCAAGATGAACATCAACAACCTCCTTCTCCACCACGACAAGAGAACAACAATGTCAACAATGAAGAAGGCCAAGAAGATGAACAAGATGAAGAAGATGTTCCACCCAGATCCAAGCAAAAGCTCCACGAGTTCGAGCAAGAGTCGCCAAAGACCATCCCGTCGAGCAAATCTACAATGATATCCAAACCGGGAGAATCACTCGCTCTAAAACTCGTTTGGCAAACTTTTGTGAACATTATTCATTCATCTCTCGCATTGAACCTATGAAGGTTGAAGAAGCATTGGAAGATCTGGATTGGATAAAAGCCATGCATGAAGAGCTACACAACTTTGAGAGAAATCAAGTTTGGACATTGGTTGAGAAGCCCGACAACAACCACAACATCATTGGTACAAAATGGGTGTTTCGCAACAAGCAAGATGAAGATGGACAAGTAGTTCACAACAAAGCACATCTCGTCGCCCAAGGCTACACTCAAGTCGAAGGTATGGACTATTGTGAGACATATGCCCCCGTTGCTAGACTTGAGTCCATTCGCATTTCACTTTCCTATGCTAATCACCATGATATCACCTTGTACCAAATGCACATTGAAAGTGCTTTTATAAATGGTGAAATAGAGGAAGAAATTTATGTTAAGCAACCTCCCGGCTTTGTCAATCCTAAGAAACCTAATCATGTTTACAAACTTCACAAAGCTCTTTATGGTCTTAAACAAGCTCCTAGAGCGTGGTATAAATGCTTGACCAAGTTCCTTATTGAAAAAGTCTTTGAAATTGGAAAAATTGATTCTACTCTTTTTACTAAAAGGGTTAATGGAGAACTATTTGTGTGCCAAATCTATGTTGATGATATTATATTTGGTTCGACTAACCCTCACTTTAGTGAGAAATTTGGAAAGATAATGTCGGAGAAGTTTGAGATGTCTATGATGTGTGAACTCAAATTCTTTCTCGGTTTGCAAATCAAGCAAACTAAGAAAGGTACCTTTGTCTCCCAAACAAATTACACCAAGGACCTATTCAAGAAGTTCAATATGCAAGAATGCAAAGATATGACTATACTCATGCCTACTAGTGGACATCTTGATTTGACCAATGATGGTGAACCGGTTGATCAAAAGGTTTACCGCTCCATGATTGGCTCATTGTTATATCTATGTTCCTCTCGTCCCGATATTATGCTAAGTGTGTGCATGTGTGCACGATATCAAGCAACACCTAAAGAATGTCATCTTAAGGCTGTGAAAAGGATAGTGAGATACTTAATACACACACCAAAATTTGGCATTTGGTATCCTAACAGGTCTTCTTTCGATATTGTTGGTTACTCCAAGTCAGACTATGCCGGAGACAAGGTTGATAGAAAGTCCACTTCGGGTACTTGTCAATTTCTTGGTAGATCTCTTGTGTCTTGGTCCTCCAAGAAACAAAACTCGGTATCCTTATCCACCGCCGAAGCGGAATACATTGCCGCTGGTTCATGTTGTGCTCAATTACTTTGGATGACCCAACTCTTAAAGATTATGGGATATATGTGAAACATGTTCCATTGCTTTGTGACAATGAAAGTGCTATCAAGATTGCTCACAATCCCGTGCAATACTCTCGAACTAAGCATATTGAAGTTCATCATCATTTCATTCAAGATTATGTTGCCAAAGGGGACATTAATCTTAAGCATGTTCGCACCGACAAGCAATTAGTGGATATATTCACCAAACCGCTTGATGAAAAAGTCTTTTGCTGTTTGAGAGGTGAATTGAACATGATTGACGCTTCAAACTTGGAGTAGGAACTCCCTTTTGGATACATGCAAGGCATGATCCTCTGACTAATCCTTGATATTTTCTTTCATGTTTCTATTCGTATGTCTTGGATATATTTGCACCCTTGCATGTTATCTAACCCTTGTAGGTACTTGGATGAATCTAAATCTATGAGATTGCAACCCACTCACATCTTGAGCAAATCTCTACATCACCAAGTCTCTACACAATGGTGGTTGAAGATAAGGAAGCACGAAACCCTTCAAACATATCCTTTGACAAATTCTATATTGAGTTTCATGACTGTCATTTTGGATACACAAGTGCCCTTCCTTGCAAGACTAACCCATGTAGGTAGATGAACTCAAATTCCAGGTGGAGCTCCCAACTCTTGATGAGCTACATCAACCTTGAGAAACCCACACAAGTTCAACTACATGATCACAATCAACACCACCACCCAAGGTATGTTATTCCATCTTAGAGAAGCTTTACTCCAAGTCATGAGTCAAAGCATACATCGCAAAAGTCTTAGAAACCAAAGTAAATAAACACGAAGACCAAATCCAACAGAGTAAATCTATCAAAACTCTCGATGTAATTCTCCCCCTTTTTGTCAACTAGTGTCAAAAAGGTGACGAATGACATGAGTGAGAAAATAAATGAACTGATTCACTCGGAGGCATGGCCCAAAGAACTGTCTGAAGATGTTTCTAATCTGGAGGTGGTTGGTATATCTTCATCGTCAGTAGCAGCAGCAGATCCTTCAAGACTGGCTTGGGGCTGAGAAGACGAAGTCACATTAGGATCAGCCTGTTGAGCCTTGCGAGACAGAATATTTTCTTCAACAGGTTTCTTAGTGGGCGAGGTTGCTTCTGATTCGTCAGCAATTCGTGCAGCTAAATCCGAAGTAAATTAGTTGTTGGTTCACGAGCTGGCAGAGGCAAAGTGATATGATCTGGAAAATCTTCAGCTAAAAACCCTTGATCAATATACTCATAGAGCTCTTTGAGATGAGAAGTGCTCAATTGCTTCTTGGAGAAGAACTTTCGAAGCAATTTCCATATCTGCTTCTTATTTTATGCCGCAATCATGTGCACAACTTTTGTTCGGTTGTTGATTGCATTTAGTTCAATAGCCAGATGATCTTTCTCTTGGCGATCTTCAGCCATATGCTTCAGCATTAGCTGTTGAGTGCGCATTGTTGGATTCAGGGCTCCGCAGACCCAAGAAGGTTCAAACTTTGGGGCATGTGCAAAGAACTCAACCTCTCAAGCCTACCAACTCGTCGCCCCAGGGCCTATCCCAATTCGCGCGAGCAAGGAAGAAGATGAACATGGCGGTTTACCCAGGTTCAGGCCACTTTGCAGTGTAAGACCCTACTCCCGCTTTGTGGTGGATTGGCCCCACGAGGGGCTAAGGATGAACTACGTCACGAGGTTCAGGGGTGAGGAATCAGTCCACCCCCTCTACCATGGTGGCTAACCTATATTTATAGTGGCCTCGGTCCTCTTCCCCCAAAACGTAGGGGGATGGGATCCCACTGTGGCCAATTTGAAAGGGGACAAGTAGTACATCTTATCCTGATGAAAGGTGGTCTTCGCCTGCAAAGCTTTTGGTCGTGACGCATCAGTGGGTTCAGCAATGACATCCGTCTTGCCGTGCTAGTGGTCTTGGTCTTATTGCACCGGAATGGAAACCTTTGCCGGATTCCTCAGGAACCCACGCCTGCCCTTGCCTCCTTAGCACCAAAGAGGAAACTACCTCCTCTACATCCGTTGGTGCCCGCCTGCATTGGTCATCATGGCTTGTGTCATGGCCGCCTCGTGAGGCTGGGCACCTGCATAGGAATCTCCGCTCCTTAGGAGGTAGCCTGGGAAGGCCGCTCCCTATGGAGGTCTTGGTGTCGTCCGCCTTGCGGGGCTTGGGGGCTCTCGCAAGGGTCTTGTCTTGGCGGTCTTGCAGATAGACCACACCAGGCCATTGGTGGAGTCACGCCATGGGCCGCACGGAGGCAAATCTGGGTACCCTAGTTCCCAGAACACTGACAGTAGCCCCCGGGCCCAAGGCATGCTCGGGATTGGCTTCAAAGCAAAGCCAAAGGGCAAGGGCGAGGCACCGCCGGCCCCAATCGCCTGCGGGCTGGGCTTGAGACGTGGCGGTTGACAGGACACAGATGCCTCCACTTTCGCAGGCCGCCTCGGCAACTGCTCGGACTGACAAATGACTGGCGCCCGCTACCGAGCCATTGTTTCTCCCCTTCACCTTGCTCCAGACCCCCTTTCTCCCTGTCGAGGGCTTCTCCAGATCCAGCCGTGCTCCTCATCCTTCCTACTCCATCCCTGTTGCTAAGGTTGCGCGAATGGCGTCTGGGAGGGCGAACCCCGTTGCATAGGCTACAAGCCCATCCTCCTCTCTTGCGCCAGCCCTCGAGGTGTCCTCCATCACTGAGGCGAAGCATTTCGCCGCCGTGCTCCTGCAGACAGTGATAACCCACAAGTGTAGGGGATCAATTGTAGCCTCTTTCGATAAGTAAGAGTGTCAAACCCAACAAGGAGCTAAAGGTAGAACAAATATTCCCTCAAGTTCTATCGACCACTGATACAACTCTACGCACGCTTGACGTTCGCTTTACCTAGAACAAGTATGAAACTAGAAGGACTTTGTAGGTGTTGTTGGATAGGTTTGCAAGATAATAAAGAGCATGTAAATAAAAGCTAGGGGCTGTTTAGATAAAGAAGCAATAAAGTAAATATAGCGAGTGTGGAAAAGTGGTGGTAGGAGTTGTGAAATTGTCCCTAAGCAATATCATCATGTGTAGGACTATTATGCATGGGTGCAATATCAACAATTTCATGTTTAACATAAGGAACTATAGCAAGTTCATATCCATAAGCATAATTCATATTGGCATCTTGGCCACAAGCATAGAAAGCATCATCAAAAAGGGATATTTGAAGAGAATCAATGGGATCATAACAATCATCATAGCAATCATCTGTAACGCCCCGGATACAACTTTCCATATTCGTAACTCCAACTCTTGCCTTTGCCGGAGATGCTATATGTTATTTCCTCCGTGGTTGGGTGTTTGTCTGTTGTTTTGCATTTTGTTCTAGTTATGCATCTCGTCTCATGTCATCATCTGCATTTCATCCGCATGTTTTTCAAAACTTGCATCCGTTCGGGTTCCGCCGGTTCTCTCCGTTGTCCGTTCTGAGCCCGACCACACTCGCACGCGCCCGCGGCACCTCCGAAATATTATTTTATAAGTGGCATAAAAATGTTCTCGGAATGGGTTGCAACTTGTCGTGCGGTCTTATTATAGTGTACACAGGCCGCCTGCCAAGTTTCGTCGCATTCGGAGTCCATCTGATAGCCCAACCGTTAAACATAGCGGTACCGTTGCCGGTACCTTCGTCGGACGTTTTCGGTCTCCGGAAACAGTTGCCGGGCTGCATTTCTATTCTCTCCCCTCAGTCCAGACCCTCTCGTCACAGCCCACCTGCAGCCAACCTAACCCCCCCTCGCGTCCGGAACCGCCCGATCGAGATCGGAGGGCTCCAAAAAAACCCCAAAAACTAAACCCTAGCCCCCCTTTCCTATTTAAACCCCCCTCCTTCCAAATCTGGTCGCCCTAACCCCCTCCTCCTCCATTTCCGCGCCCCTCCAGCTCCTGCTCGCCACTTGGCAAGTCGCCATTGGGCGCGCCGCCGCCATCCACCGCCAGGGCCAACCGGCGCCCGCCATGTGGCCTGGCTCCCAGCGCCCCAGCCTCCTCCCACCTCCCGGCCCGCAACAGGCCCGCCCCGGGCCAGATCTGGGCCTGGAAGGAGCCCGCGCGCCGCGCCCTCCCGAGCACTCGCCCGCGCCCATCCCAGCTCCCTCGCCCGACCCCGATACCTCATCGTTCATCGCCGGCCGCCGCGCGCCTCCGCCTCAGCCTCGTCCCTCCGCCCGAAGCGCCCTGCCAGGTCGCGTCGCCCTCACCATCTCTCTCCATCTCTCCTCGCCCGACCTCACTTTCTCTCTCTCCCCGCAGGTCGCCGCCGCCATGTTATCCGGTGCCGGCCAGCCCCGCCACCCCCGGGAATGAGCTCCCCAGGGCCAGATCCGTCCGGATCCGGCCGGGACCGCCGCCCCATGGCCTCCTCCGCCCTCCGCTGCTGCCTCGCCGCCGCGCCTGCTGCCTGTTCCCCTGCTTCACGAACGAGACGGCGACGAGCTCACTCGCCTCGTGTTGACCACGGCCGGGCTCTCGCGCAGCCGCGCAAGGCCCAGCCCAGCTCCCTCGGCCTCCCCAGCCGCAGCGGCGTCGCTCCTGGGCTGCGTCGCCAGCGTTCCAGCCTCGGCCCCTCCCCTCCAGGCCCAGCACGCCAGCTCCTCCAGCCCAGCGCCGGCCTTCCCAGCTCCCTCGCGCACGTGGGCCTTCCAAGCCGGCCCAACACGACTCCTCTAGGCCCCGCGGGCCAGCGGCCTCCAAGGCCTGCCTTGGCCTCTCCTCCAGCTGGGCCTTAGCCCATGGGTGAGCTGCCCCAGCGCCTCCCTTTTTTTTCCTTCTGCTGGGCCTGTTCCAGTGGTTTCGGCCCGCGTAGATTTTTTTAGCATCTGTGAATTTGTCTAATTATCCAGCGATTTACAGTTTACAGAAAACCCCCTAGACTTCATGCATATAATATCTCACAAACCGTGCATCGGATTAAAATGTTTTATATATGTAAAATGATCAGAAAATTGTTTAGATTAATAATATGTCACTTTCATCCATGTTTAAAATGTTTAAAATGCTGGTTGTATTTATTTTGCATAATGCCATGTTAAAATGCTTTATTTCATAACTAAATAACCGTAGCTCGGTTTTAAATAAACTTTATATGTAAATGGGGTGGAAAAATGCCTAGTTTAATATGGTGCACTTTATTTTCCTGTTTAACAACAATAAAATTGTGTTTAGGGCAGAACAGTACCGAATCTAAAATATGCATATCGGGATTTTCCGGACTTGTTGTTTATTGTTCCGGCCTCATTTAAACTTGCCTAGATAGGTAGTTTCATTATGCTTTACCTCTTGCCATGTTTAACAACATTTAATATTGTTTGGTAGCTTAAACGAGATCAACTAAATAATTGATGTGGTGTTTCGTCAATACGCAACTCGTTGCATATTGAGCTCCACTTAACTTGTAGTATTGTTTGTTGCACTTGCCATGCCATGCCTCATTAAACCGGACATGCATCATACTTGTTTGTGCATCATGCCATGTTTATGTGTTGGTTGTTTACCATGTTGTTTGTTTCTTTCTGGTGTTGCTTCTTAGTTCTAGTTATGTTGCGATTGTGAGGATTCGTTCGACTACTCCCGTTCGTCTTCTTCATGGACTCGTTCTTCTTCCTTGCGGGATCTCAGGCAAGATGACCGCTACCCTGGATCTCAATACTATCATTGCTATGCTAGTTGCTTCGTTCTATCGCTATGCTGCGTTACCTATCTATTGCTCTTCAAGCCTCCCAAATTGCCATGAACCTCTAACCTTTGACACCCTTCCTAGCAAACCGTTGCTTGGCTATGTTACCGCTTTGCTCAGCCCCTCTTATAGCGTTGTTAGTTGAAGGTGAAGTTGCAGATTTCTCCATGGTGGACAGGATTTTGGTTGGGATATCGCAATATCTCTTATATTATTAATGCATCTATATATATTTGGTAAAGGGTGGAAGGCTCGGCCTTTTGCCTGGTGTTTTGTTCCACTCTTGCCGCCCTAGTTTCCGTCATACCGGTGTTATGTTCCCGGATTTTGCGTTCCTTACGCGGTCGGGTGATTTATGGGACCCCCTTGACAGTTCGCTTTGAATAAAACTCCTCCAGCAAGGCCCAACCTTGGTTTTACCATTTGCCTCACCACCACCTATATTTCCCTTGGGAGTAATTAACCCAAGGGTCATCTTTATTACAGCCCCCCCGGGCCAGTGCTTGTCTAAGTGTTGGTCCAAACTAGAGCACCGTGCGGGACCATCCCTTGGCAACTTGGGTTACGTCGGTACCTGTACGCTTAGCTTATCCGGTGTTGCCCTGAGAACGAGATATGTGCAGCTCCTATCGGTATTGTCGGTGCATCGGGCGGTCTTGCTGGTCTTGTTTTACCATTGTCGAAATGTCTTGTAAACCGGGATTCCGAGTCTGATCGGGTCTTCCTGGGAGAAGGTCTATTCCTTCGTTGATCGCGAGAGCTTGTCATGGGCTAAGTTGGGACACCCCTGCAGGGTATAATCTTTCGAAAGCCGTGCCTACGATTATAGGCAGATGGGAATTTGTTAATGTCCGGTTGTAGATAACTTGACACCAGATCCGAATTAAAACGCATCAACCGCGTGTGTAGTCGTGATGGTCTCTTTTTGGCGGAGTCCGGAAAGTGAACACGGTTTCTGGGTTATGTTTGACGTAAGTAGGAGTTCAGGATCACTTCTTGATCATTGCTAGTTGATGACCGTTCCGCTTGCTCTCTTCTCGCTCTTATTTGCGTATGTTAGCCACCATATATGCTTAGTCGCTGCTGCAACCTCACCACTTTACCCCTTCCTTTCCCTTTAAGCTTTTCTAGTCTTGATACCCATGGTAATGGGATTGCTGAGTCCTTGTGGCTCACATATTACTACAACAACAGTTGCAGGTATAGGTTTTGCGATGATCATGACGCGAGAGCGATGTTTGCTTGTGTTGGAGTTCTTCTTCTGCTTCTGCTTCGATCAGGGGATAGGTTCCAGGTCGGTAGCCTGGGCTAGCAGGGTGGATGTCGTTTGAGTTTCTGTTTGTGTTTCATCTGTAGCCGGATGATGCTCTTATGTATTGTGATGTTGTATTCATGTGGCATTGTATGCCTTATGTATGTATCCCCTCTATTATGTAATGTTGATGTAATGATATCCACCTTGCAAAAGCGTTTCAATATGCGGGTCTATCCTTGGTGGGACCTTCGAGTTCCTTTTGGATAGGGTTGCATATTGGGCGTGACAAGTTGGTAATCAGAGCCTCGACCAACCATAGGAGCCCCCTTGATTGTCGGACGTTGTTGAGTCTAGAAAAAAAACTATTTTGAGTCTTAGGATTATATATACCGGAGAGTAGGATTCTTTTTACTCCTCAGCCCCCTTCGTCGTTCTGGTGAGGACTCCTGATGTAGATGTTTTGACTTTCCTCTCCTCAAATTTCACTAAATTTTTTATTTAGGATCACGCGGGTATCTTGGAATCATTCCGATGGTTTCGTGACGAGAACATTGTTCTTGGTGCCTCCTGTCTATTTATGTGGCATTGACCCGGGGAGTTGAGCTCCGAGGTGTTGTCGTCACAATTTTATCGTTGCGGTTCTGGAATACCTGAGTTTTGCCGACATCGAAAATCTCTTTTATGCAGTTGTTGGTGAGATAACCTCGACGTCACCCAGTACTGGGGAGTTCGGGAGTATTGCCATAACTCGTATAACGGATGCTTTTCGAAGGTTGAGGTACATGATTTCCGAAGGTTTCTTGGTTATGTGTTGACGGATGGATACAGCTGGATGTAGGGATTGTTAGTTTTGGGTGAGATATATATTGCTTCCCCTGTATCCCCAACACCAGATTGCATAACCAGAAAGTTTCGGGAGTTTTATAGGTGGGAATTCAAGTAGTTCCTAGAATATCTTTTCGACAGATGCATGATATGAGATTGGGGTTCGACGTCTAGTGGTCCGCCTTTCCACGGTCGTTTTTACAGTGGTCTCGTTGTGTCTTAAAGAACCCTTGGCTATGCTGGTTCGGGGACACTTCGTATGTCATGTGCACTGCCTTGTACATGATGGTGCTGTACACTCGAGCCCGTGTGAGCCCCACCACGAAAACTTCGGACGGAATCTCTATCATATGTTTGTTCCGGCTTATTCTACAAGCCAAATCCTTTGTTTTGTTTTGAGCGAGTTGCTTCAATGTCAAGTGTTGATTCCATACCTTTCCTAAGCAGTGTTCTCATATTTCTATGGGAGTGGTAATCCTTCTTGATCATCGAGATTGTCATCCCAATTCTTTCCAACCAGCGTGCTTCTCTTCAAGGGATTCGATCATTTCAACATCCGCAAGATCAATTCTAAGTTTTCTCAACGGTGTTTGTTTCATCCATCCCCAAGTTGCCTTTGTTTTCCCGCCCTCCCACCCTTTTCTTCAAGGACTCATTTATTTTAATCAAGTATCCATTTATTCATGTGAAGTCACTTCACTCTTTTCAATTAATGTTCTGATCCGGTTATCCCTCATGAAGATGCTCACGAGCTTCAAATCATCATCCTTCGTTCTTTTTTTTCTTCTCCGGTGGATCCAATTCAAGCTTTTAGTGTTGATCATATTCCTTTCCTCGTGGCAAATGCTTTCTCATGCCGATGCACCTCTTTATCATTCACTTCTTCCTATTCATTTGTTCTGGAGTGCTGAAGATATCTCACAAGAATTCTATTTTCATTCTCAATCCGTTCAAGATATTTCGAGGTTTTCTCTCTTTCAAGCTATTTAATTCTACCGGTGCAATCTCTATTTCAAGCAATCTTTCAATGGTGTTCCTTTTCAGTGGGCCCTAACCCATAGGTTTTTTTCCCAGGATCTTACCTGACTCTTCTAATTATTCCGGAGCTATTCCAAATTCTTTTTAGAGTTTGACGTAAGAATGAATTTCATCAGTCAGATCGTTTCCAAGATCAATTTCAAATCGTTTCATTGTGGCCTCTACCTCTTCGCTTTTCGTTCCCCAGGAGTGCCTTAACAATTGTGGTGGTGTTTCTCGTCGTCAGTTGAAGATTGAAGAAGAGTTTTTCCTCTAAATCTTGTCCCTTCTCTCGAAGATTCATGGTTCTAGCTTGATGCCATCCTCTCATAATTGTTTTCGATTGTGAGAATTCGTTTCACCATCCAGAGTAATTCAGGATTCTTTTCGGTTTCATTCTCCGGAGCCAATCATCTCAGAATTATTAATTCTCAGCATTCAGCTCTCGTTCTCGAATTCTCCCGGTGAATCATTCAAATATCCTCTAATCAGTTCATGATCTCTTTGTTCTCATGTATCTAAATCTCCTCAAGTATCTTTATTCGTTTTCCCAACTCTTCCCGGTGAATTGTGCCTTTGCTACGTTCATTTTCAATTCGTACGGTGGTTCGCTCAAGATTCCTTTTCTCTTGTTATCATATCAATTCATTCGTTCTTTCCAATTCCACCGGTGGTTCGTGGAAGACCTTCCCAAGTTTGCGCCATATCTATCTTAATCCTTTTTACGAGAATAAGTAGTATGCCAAATCCGCTGCTTGTCATCAATTTAAATTGGTGAAGGATACGCATAACGTAATTCTTATCATTGTTTCATCCAAGTGATCTAGTTTCTTCTTTCTAGAGTTGTTCATCATGTCATTTTTCTCGGTTCGAGATGCTTCATCTTTTCTTTTACGGAGTTCCATGTTTTCTCGGGTATATCGTCGCGAAGCTCCATCTAAATCATTGCAAGGCTTCACCTTGTGTTTTCAACTTCTCTTTCTTTCTACCATCCTTTCATTATTGGAGTTCTTCATGGAGGCTCTACATGATGGTTCGTCAGGGAATCTTTTCATTCTTCAATTGTTCTTCAAGATTTCTCTTGAAGTTATGATCCGTCAAGCTATACTCAAAATTAAACATGGTGCTCAACACATGTTTTGTTTTGAGGCCAAAGTGCAATTCTTCCTACCTTATCTTTTGAGATGGTGTTATATCATTCTTGACGATTTCCAGTCATGTTTCGTGATTCATATTGTTATCAAGAATGAGGTATTTTAAATCCATCAATCTCTTTGCTGGAGTTATCTTGGGTTATATTTCACCTAAAGCCTTCCATTGGGAATGTTGCTATTTGTGGTGCTTATCATTGATCCAAGTTTTTCTCCTATCCTCTCGGCGAAAGGAGTTGTCATCTTCTTGTCGACCTCAATCCAATCTATTGTTTCCGTTAGTGGCAGAATTTCGCCTCAATTTTGGGATGTTTTTCATAAGCCCACTACAAGCTTATTCGTTTCGTTGTTGGTTTTTCCAACAACTCCGTTATAACCTTCTTGGAAGGGTGCTTTCCAAGCTCATTTGTGGCACAAGTTGTCATTTTCTTCTCCGCCCTTTATCCCGACAATCTAGCTTCTATTCTTTTGTTCCGAAGGCATTGTGATGTTGCTCTTTTCACTCATCATCTTGCTTTGGCAAGATCATGTTCTTCTCCTTGCTTCTCCATTTAACCGGAGTGTTGTGTTCTCATTCATGTTCTTTCATCTTATCAAGTTTTGCCTATCGTTTCAATCGGAGTGCTGTCTGAAATCCTTCTTACCCCTTGTGCCATTCCTTCAATAGTTCTAGAGGCAGTGTGTTGTTGATTTCATCAAGTATCATCTCATCTTGTCAAGTTCATGTTCAATTTCTTCCTTTTACTGTCGGAGTGCTGTCAAAATTATATCATTCTTATTCATTCTTATCTCGTTTCAACCAGAGTGGTTTCAATTCCTTCTTGTCCATTGTGCTCGCCATTCATGTCTTTGCAACCTTCAAGTTATCATAATGTTCCTTGTTCCTCTTTTCTAACAGATTGTTTGCAATCTCGTTCATCTCTGTTGTACTATTTCTTTTATATTGCTCAACCTCTCAAGGTTCATGGTTTCACTCGTTTGTCGAAGAAGCAACTTAGTTTACCTCTTCTCTTCCTCTTCCGTTTCCCTCCGGTGCCATCCTAGATCTCGGGACGAGATCCTCTCGTAGTGGTGGAGTTTTGTAACGCCCCGGATACAACTTTCCATATTTGTAACTCCAACTCTTGCCTTTTCCGGAGATGCTATATGTTATTTCCTCCGTGGTTGGGTGTTTGTCTATTGTTTTGCATTTTGTTCTAGTTATGCATCTCGTCTCATGTCATCATCTGCATTTCATCCGCACGTTTTTCAAAACTTGCATCCGTTCGGGTTCCGCCGGTTCTCTCCGTTGTCCGTTCTGAGCCCGACCACACTCGCACGCGCCCGCGGCACCTCCGAAATATTATTTTATAAGTGGCATAAAAATGTTCTCGGAATGGGTTGCAACTTGTCGTGCGGTCTTATTATAGTGTAGACAGGCCGCCTGCCAAGTTTTGTCGCATTCGGAGTCCATCTGATAGCCCAACCGTTAAACATAGAGGTACCATTACCGGTACCTTCGTCGGACGTTTTCGGTCTCCGGAAACAGTTGCCGGGCTGCATTTCTATTCTCTCCCCTCAGTCCAGACCCTCTCGTCACAGCCCACCTGCAGCCCACCTAACCCCCCCTCGCGTCCGGAACCGCCCGATCGAGATCGGAGGGCTCCAACCCCCCCCCCAAAAAAAACTAAACCCTAGCCCCCCTTTC